>NW_018127976.1:680119-686640 GCF_001952655.1 Monopterus albus | reverse complement strand
CCCCCCCCATCCATGGACCAGGAAACACGGTAACTCAAAAGAAAATGTACACATATTAACAATACCAAATGAATCAAACGTGCATGCACATTGATCAATTGTGTATATATAATATGAAAAAATATTTATCTACAACAACCTACACACAAAGAAATTACCCACCCAAGTCCATTGCTGATGGTGGTTTAGGCCCTCACATGGTGAAGGCCAGGACTGAGGCCTTCACAACACCTATAGGAGCTTGTGCAGGGAGAAGGGGTTCTGATGTGCTACACTGCTACTGCAGCATGCCTATTATCTTTTGTGGCATCAGTTAAAAATGGCAGAGCTCTGTTATTAACGGCTTTTGCTTTTTCTGTGTTAACATTTCAGGAGTGATTTCCTCAGTTTACCATTCCAAGCTATAGAGTGCAGCCTATCAGGAGTGAAACCAAAAGGTAAAGTCCTTGTCTGAATACCATCATCACAGGCATGTAAATAAAAAGTAAAAAAAAAAATGTATGCATCATTTTGAATTACTCTATGATGGTGTGTTTTTATATTTCCTGAACTGTTCACATCCTGTTCCTCAGGAGAGGCATGGACTGAGGCAGCCCTGGATGACTTTGATTGCCTGACTTACTGTTCTTCCTGGAGGCCCCTGCAGGCCAAACTATGCAGCTACTCTCATTCAGATACCTCCTCCTGGCCCAGTGTCAAACTCTATGACAATAGTGAGGGAGAGGTCAGACATCTTTTTATTAGTTCTATATGTTTATCTGTTTAGCCTCTTGCTCCGTTTCCTTGCTCACATCATGTTCATCCTAGACTGTAGATATTGGTGAGGAGCTCATACGACTGGGCCATGCTGTCAGCTTCAAGGAAGTGGTGAATGGAAAAACAGAGGGTGGCTGTCTGCGAAGGATGCTGGTGAGTCACTGAACACACTTGATTGTTATTGGTCTCACTGACCTCATTAATACAAGTGATTAAAATGTTTAACTGAAGGGTTTTGTGGAATGACACTAGTGTGTTTAAAGTTCACTTTCATGGCAAAAAATGATTGAAGTGTTGTTTTTGTCAGAGTGAAATGGGTTTGTCTAGCTTTTTTGGAGATATACAGTCTTATGCAAAAGTTTAGGCACCCCTTGATAAATAACAGATTTTGGTGATTTTTTATTTGAACAGATGTTAACACAGTTTCTCTTGGAAATGGAAAAAATGCACAATATTTTCAGCAAACAGTGATGCATAGTTACTTCTTATGCCATAAATTGAACAAAAATAAAAAATGAGAAAGAGAATAATTGAGCTCTATCAGTTTGGAAAAGGTTATAAAGCCATTTCTAAAGCTTTGGGACTGCAGCGAACCACAGTGAGAGCCATTATCCACAAATGGCGAAAACATGGAACAGTGGAGAACCTTCCCAGGAGTGGCCGGCCGACCAAAATTACCCCAAGAGCGCAGCGACAACTCATCCAAGAGGTCACAAAAGACCCCACAACAACATCCAAAGAACTGCAGGCCTCACTTGCCTCAGTTAAGGTGAGTGTTCATGACTCCACCATAAGAAAGAGACTGGGCAAAAATGGTTTGCATGGCAGAGTTCCAAGACGAAAACCACTGCTGAGCAAAAAGAACATAAAGGCTCGTCTCAGTTTTGCCAGAAAACATCTTGATGATCCCCAAGACTTTTGGGATAATAGTCTGTGGACAGAAGAGACACAAGTTGAACTTTTTGGAAGGTGTGTGTCCCATTATGTGTGGCGTATATGTAACACCGCATTTCAGAAAAAGAACATCATACCAACAGTAAAATATGGTGGTGGTAGTGTGATGGTCTGGGGCTGTTTTGCTGCTTCAGGCCCTGGAAGACATGCTGTGATAAGTGGAACCATGAATTCTGCTGTGTACCAAAATATCCTGAAGGAGAATGTCCGGCCATCCGTTTGTGACCTCAAGCTGAAGCGAACTTGGGTTCTGCAGCAGGACAATGATCCAAAGCACACCAGCAAGTCCACTTCTGAATGGCTGAAGAAAAACAACATGAAGACTTTGGAGTGGCCTAGTCAAAGTCCTGACCTGAATCCAATTGAGATGCTGTGGCATGACCTTAAAAAGGCAGTTCATGCCCGAAAACCTTCCAATGTGGCTGACTTACAACAATTCTGCCAAGATGAGTGGGCCAAAATTCCTCCACAGCGCTGTGGAAGACTCATGGCAAGTTATCGAAAACGCTTGATTGCAGTTGTTGCTGCTAAGGGTGGCCCAACCAGTTATTAGGTTTAGGGGGCAAACACTTATTCACACAGGGCTTTGTAGTTTTGGATTTTGTTTTCCCTTAATAATAAAAACCTTCATTTAAAAACTGCATGATGTGTTTACTTGTGTTATCGTTGACTAATATTTAAATTTGTTTGATGATCTGAGACATTACAGTGTGACAAACATGCAAAAAGATAAGAAATCAGTAAGGGGGCAAATACTTTTTCACACCACTGTATCTGATTGTCTTCATCAGTTTGTGGAGGTTCTCAGATGTCATTACATAGGTGTGGAATTTCAGCCGTGTGACAATATGTGGTCATACTGTATGTGAAGGGGGATCATAATCCCTGTCTCATACCATCTGCTGAATGAGGAGGAGAAAGCAATGGAGGTGCAGCAGGTCTAGGAAGCTCTCTAGGGCAAAAGATAAAAGGACTCTCATCCTAACGTATGACCTGGACTGACTGACCACCAGCATTATTTACTTATGTGGCTATTTTGTCAGAACATTTGGTCAGTCTTAAGTACAGTAAGTCACACAAAATATGTGTAATACTTTCGATTAGGTTAGGACCTATTCAGATAGAGTTTGCAGGACCGTGTTTGATCAGACACAGTCACCATAGCAACTACACCTTGTGTACTGCTTCAGTCACAAATAAGGACATGCCAGGACAAGTACTGATACTGGAACAAGGAATGGGCATTTATTGAAGTTCAGTTTAAACTAAAGAATGGAAAGAGAGACAATGTGAAGGAGATGAGACCATGAGCGAACATGGGTTTAATTTCTGTTGATGACATTTGAGCCACTATACAAATAAAACAGAAATGAACTGAATTGAAGACTTAGGACATGCAGTTAAAGGCTCTGGAAAAAGCTAGCAGGTGGACCTGAAGTTAATCGTATTTTGTGAAACTGACTGCATCATATCAATTCTGTCCAAAGAGCAGAGGCTACAGGCCTCAATATCAGTTTAATCCTTGACTGCACAGTTTGAAAATGTGATATCTTCATTTGTTTTTGTCTTACAGGATGATGTAATGGGAACAACATCAGAGCTAAGTCTATCCTGTATCAGTTTATCAGGTGGGGATAAACAAACTTTTTTTGGGGGGGGGGGGTCACGAAATGCACGTTTAAAAAACAAACTCACTGGCAGCTTTTCTCACTCAGGCCCTACTGAAAAGATTCACATTGCTGAGTCATCATCCACACTACCACACCACCAGTCAGCTAATACTGATGTCTCTGTGTCAACGCTGCAGCTCACAAGCTCACAAGCTCACAACTTCCTTCTCCCTCTTCTGCTTCCTGTTTGCCCTCATGTATTTGAAGTCAACCTGTGATGTGATGAGATGGCAGGGGACAACACCCTAAGGGATTGAAGTAGTGATAATGTGGACTAGTAGTATACCAGTAGACCAAATATCCACTTGTGATATAACCACAGAGAACTTGACTTTCATCATACCTGAAACATGGAGAGTGCGTGGTGGACAGCTGCATCAGCTCAGTCTCCACATCTGCCCATGTCAACACAAGCTAGGACTCCAGTCAAAGTGATGCATATGATGACCATATTTGGCAAAATGGAAATGAAGAAGATAAGGAGGTGATGACAGATTAGAGAACAATGTGTTTTGAGTGATAGCAGCTTCCTTATTGATAACAGTGACAGCACTGATAATATTTATATGTGACTTAACTGAATCTTGTGGAGATGTATTACAGTCCTTTCAAGATTACCTGGAAACGGGGACCAAGATCAACTGGAAAAAAATAGACCATCAAAACTACACATACTCAGCAGAAGCATCGACACCACAAGACAGGGTGAAGGGGTTGACATGGAACAAGAAGAGGAGCATTTTGTGACATCCAGCTTGACTCTAACATAAGTGCAACAGAAGTGTTTACCAAACACCTCTACAGACAAGGGGGAAACAGGACAAATTAGAATCACTGCCTAGCAGTTATATGCCTCCGCCAACCAGTTTACAGTACGTCTGTCCAGACTTATATAATGTATGTAGCGAAGACTTTGAAAAGAATTTAATAAAAGGTATTAAGTGTATTTAATTTTAAGAAATCCCCTCCATGCACTCCTAAGATTTCATGTTCACAAGAATGGGACAGATGTGATCTTGACCTTTGACCACCAAAGTCCAATCAGTTCATCCTTTAGTCCAAGTGGACACTTGTGCCAAATTTGAAGAAATTTGCTCAAATAGTTGTACAGACAACCTGTAAACATAATGCCTCCAGCTATGGCTACTGCCAGTGCAGAGGCATAACAACTGATTTCAGCATTAACCCTTGCCGATGTACATAAAATTATGCTCTCTGTCCACCTTCTGTGGATAAAAAAAGAGGTATAATGATTACTGTTTTTGGTACCACAGAAGTTGCATCAATCTCAGGAAGCACTGATGATGTCATAGAGGATGAGATGCTGTGAGACCAAAGATACATAAATAAAGGTATTGTTTAAGTTAAGTTTAACATTCTGTAAAGAAAGCATTTCTTTAAATGTCATACCTGTAACAGTGATGAGCTTGCTGTCATTGTACAGTCATGGCCAAAAATATTAGCACACCTGCATTTCTGTCAACGCAACACTTCAGTAAAATTGTTGAATGTTTATTTATTTTGCTTGCATTGGAACAACACAAAAAAAACAGAAAAAAACCAAATCTGATACATTCCACACAGAACTCAAAAAATGGACTGGACAGAATGAAGCAGCAAAGCGACCTCAAAACATCAGTGAACCTCCACCATGTTTGATTGTAGGGACCATCTCTGGAGATGGACTTGGAGCCTTGAGACTGTCCAGGCCACTATTGTGGTTCTCAAATCCTCCCGACAATTCTTTGCTCTTCTTTCTTTTCTCCATGCTCAGTGTGGTCCACATGACACAAATGTTGAGTCAACTTTTCTCCAATGGTTGCAAGTGTGAGCATTACAAATTAAAGAAGCATCACCTGCTTGAAATGCAACTATTTCTGATGATTCTGAAAAGGTGTCAATTCTGTCCATTCTATTTTTTGAAGTTCTGTGTGGAATGGATCAGATTTTGCTTTTTTAAATTATTATTATTATTCTCAATGCAAACAAAAGAAATAAACACGTGAATACCAAAGAATTTGTGATTAAGAGAATTTTCTAGAAGCGGTGTGTTATCTGACAGAAATGCAGGGGTGCCAAGATTTTTGGCCTTGTCATATATATACAGTGCCTTGCGAAAGTATTCGGCCCCCTTGAACTTTGCGACCTTTTGCCACATTTCAGGCTTCAAACATAAAGATATAAAACTGTAATTTTTTGTGAAGAATCAACAACAAGTGGGACACAATCATGAAGTGGAACGAAATTTATTGGATATTTCAAACTTTTTTAACAAATAAAAAACTGAAAAATTGGGCGTGCAAAATTATTCAGCCCCCTTAAGTTAATACTTTGTAGCGGCCAACACAAACTAGACTTTTTCAGTAATTTGTTGCTTTGCTTTCCTTCATCAAAAGGACCTAAACAATTGTTAACCTCAGCTCGAAAATGATTTTCAGAACTCAAAGATCTCCGGTACAGCCTAACACTAAACAATTCCTCATGATCTGCCTCTGCAGGGGTACTAATGCCATCGGAGCCACACTGTATAAAACAAATACATGAAACGATCGATTTAATTCATGTAGACTGATGAATGCACTTTTGACTGTTTTGGCATTTTGTGATGTGACTTTGTGGTGTTGGGTGCCTTTAATCCTTGTGTATTTCATCTCACTCCAACAGTGTGTGAATACATTTTATATACTTCTGTTTGCAGGAGTGTGTGTGTGTGACAGACAAATAACATATGTACAATAGGTCAGAACAAAACTATCTGCCCAGTTAATGTAATTGTAATATGATCGTTAAATTGGCTCATGGATAGATGTTAAAACGAACCACCCTGTTGTTTATCTGTATTCAATGGCCCGTGAGTCAAAATTCACACCTAAAGTCATTCAAATGAATCATCATTAGCGTGGAAGGAAAATACTTAAACAAGTCTCACTCATCCACTAACATGAATTAGCGAATTGCGTGTTTGCTTAACTGCAACTAACAAAACGAGGATGTAGGTAAATATTGAAATTCCCTTCGATTGGTGGCCAGTCTGTAAAGCACCGGGTGAGCAGGCGCTCCCTATTGATGAGCTTCAGCTAATCCATCGCATTTCCCTGTAAATAGCTTTCTGCATGAGAAAGAGACCCCCCCCCCCCCCCC
>NW_018127976.1:678117-679716 GCF_001952655.1 Monopterus albus | reverse complement strand
AAGTGCAAGGTGGCCAAATACTTTTGCAAGACACTGTATATATATATATATATATATATATCACTATGAATGCTTTTCTACCATAATTTATATATATATATGTACATATATTTATAAATACTTTTTACATTTATAAATACCTGTTTTGATTGCACACATTGTTTGTTTTTTGTTTTATTTATGTTCAAACATACTTGGCCATTAAAGATGATTCTGATTTTGTCTTCCAGCGTTGAGCATCCACTCCTCGGCTTCACATCCAGTAAGATGAAGACCCAAATGCAACTGTATAACTCCTCAATTTTCAGCCTTAGCTACTTAACAAATGTGCAGCAGTTCTTCCCGTCATGGTCACATAATATGTTATTACTATATTTTGTGTTTAAGAAAATAACACAGGAGTGAAATCCGAATGCCAGTATTAGTGAAATGCACTGTGATATTAATAAGCTGTATAGCAAGCTTCACAATTTATTTTATTTGGAATTGAACATGTAGAGTTCTGTTTAATGGGATCCTCAGATAGTGTTCAGTATGAAAATGTGGCACTTACTGTATCATTATCAAAGGAAGTGTTGGTCTTCAGAGTTGTAATAGATAACAGTAGACATGACAAATGATTTATTTTGTGTCAGTTTTTGAGATGCTGGTTGCGCTATAAATGTTTCAAAATAAAAATGGTTAATAAGCATACTTTTAATGTCGTTTTACAGAGGAGGGGAATTTATCAAGACGGTCTACTCTAAACATAAATCTAAAGTAAAGATAAAGTGAAACGAGTAACTTTAATGTCAAATTACTAGATAGAGACTTTATTGCAGACCCATGGTCCAAATTCTGAATAATAAAAAACAATTAAAAAACCACCACAAAACAACCAGTACCCTACTATCCCTTTAAGAGGCAAGTATACCAGTGTTTCCAGAGTACTGATGTACAGTACAGAAAGTATTCAGGCCCCCTTAAATTTTTCACTCTTTGTTATATTGCAGCCATATGCTAAAATCATTTAAGTTCCTTTTTTTTTCCTCATTAATGTACACACAGCACCCCATATTGACAGAAAAACACAGTTTTTCTTTTTTAATAAATCTGCAAAAATGTCAAAAATTCTGTGTTTTTCTGTCAATATGGGGTGCTGTGTGTACATTAATGAAGAAAAAAATAAAGTACTAATTCGAAGTGACACAAACAATTCACTGGCACTCACCCATCTAGGCCTTTTCAGTAATAGTCTCAAGGCATCATTATAAGCCACAGTCAATTTCCGAAGACTGCCTTTTTATAATTGGACCATAGATGGGCAGTGTACAAAGAGGAACAATATGCTCTAAATAGAGTAAATTTTACCCCATCCGAGCATGAACCAAATTTCCTTGCCAGTACATTTGCTTGCACTACCAATACATATCCCCATGATTGGACAAACAGTCATTTATGATATGACCCAGATACTTAACTTCATTACACACAGTTAAAATATTACCAGATAGCTTTAAAAAAGGGCCCTGTCCTCTTTTGAGCAGCATATCATAATATCACCTAACATCATAAAGATCTCCAGATACAGAACACACTGAATGTGTGTGCTGCTGCAGA
>NW_018127976.1:669340-678092 GCF_001952655.1 Monopterus albus | reverse complement strand
ATATTTGATTCACTACAACAACCACACATCCAACCATACAACCTGTTCTACACATATTTAACTTTTTTGAGAGATCATTCATATAAAAGTTAAATAAAATTGGGGACAGCAAACTACCTTGCCTTATCCTGTTACTGGTCTGAAAAGGATCAGATATACAATTATCCCATTTAACAAGCATAGACTGGTAGGCATACCAATAAGACAAACATCTCACTATACATTTAGGCACACGGGCATTACACAATTTCTGAAATAATTTCCTATGATTCACCCGATTGAAGGCCTTAGAGGCATGTAAAAAACACATAAATACAGTGGAATTAATATTTTTATATTTACTAACTAATTCTTTTAGTGCAAATATACACATATCAGTGCCATGATTGGATTTAAACCCAAATTGGTTCTCAGTGGAGCCAATAAGATTGCAAAACCTACTCAAAAGAATTGCCTCAATAACTTTAGAAAGTGTATTAGCAAGTGCAATAGGTCTGTAATGATCAGAGCTGCCCATCTTTCCTGCTTTATCCTCCACCACAGGCACTAAAAGCACTGTCATCAGAGTCAGGCAAAAACCCATGCATAACACAAGACATAAAACACATAGCTAAGAGAGGAGCCAACCTCAAACTAGCATACTTAAGATGTTCTACAGAAATACGATCCAGCCCTACTAGTTATTCCCTCCATTCTTATTAGTGTTGTTTTGACACAAGAAATGATATGGATATTGTTTTATTCTGTTCTGTTTCTATTGTGAAACTGGAGATGCCATTCATTCAGTTCCATGGCAAAATGTACTGTTTTGTTTCTGTATCGGTCGATGGCCTCCATTCTGGATTGACCAATCACATAGAAATAGGTTACGTTTGCACATGCGCAGAAGTAGCAGAGTAATTTGTTGATACCTTGCTTAGTAGTATTCATTTTCACTTTGGTGTTACAACGTCGATTTTATCCCTAACGTATGGGTTTATTTACATTGCGCAGCACAGCTAACTAGAGCATTATCTGAATGAAGGGCTGATGGAAGACGCAAGGGATTCGGTGAGTGAATTTGAAGCATTTTAGGGCCGCGAGCCTCCGATTTCAGAGGATTTGCTTAGGTTAGCGCCCCTCCTTTGTTATGTTTATCGGAGCTAGCTAGTTGTTCCGCCAGTGTTAAATGCTAGAAAGCTCCCCAAAATCCCAGACGTAGAAATAAAACGATCTCATAGTTATTTTAAATGCATATGTATAAGTGTGTGTTTCATTAAATGAAAAGTCTGGTATACTTTAGTGAAAACAAAACTGGTTTCCGTTAATTAGCTGTGCTAACGTGAGTTAGCATCAGGAGCTATTTCTAATAAGGCCCCTTATTTTAGCTTTTATATTAGTTTTTCTGTGCTGTAACGTTACATCTTAAATATTTGCATGCGATATCTTTGGTGGCTGGTACATTTTTATTGCAGCATTCTTGCTGGCTAAATAATGTTAGTCACCTGTGATGCTTAAATGAGGAAGTCGACGGGCTCTGAAAATAGTAAACAGTTTTTCATGACCATTTTAACACTGTTCGGGATCCTGTAAAACTAACAAGCAAGGCCTATTGCATCTTCAGATTCGGATATAGCTTTTCCTGGCATTTAACCCATTACAATTTCTAATTGACCTCCACAGCCAGCTTAGCAGGTCATAATCCAAAGCATGTGTTAGTTAAAAAAAACAACTGTAAAATACCATATAGGAAATCTCGCATTGTGTAATACTTTTAATTCTACAATTAAGAAATGATATTCTTAGGGTATTCTGATGCGAGCACGATTAGATAATTGATCAATATTTACAAATTTTGAAATTGATTAATTTCTTAAGCAATTTTAAAGCACAAATCGCAGTGTTTGTCATATGCAAATGGACCGACGGGACACTTTATTAGGTACACTTGTACAGTCGTATGAACTTCAGTGCAGTACTTCCGCTTTAACCCTTGTGTTTATGAAGCTCAAGATGTTTCAGTTTTTGGTGAAATTGTCATCAGTGTATAAATTCAGTTATATGCTTATTGTTGAGGTCATAGTTAAAGGTGGTGGTGTACTGCACTACATAATATTCTGACCCTCTATTATATGTAGCTGGGGAGGACAGAAATATAGACACCTCTGAATAGAATGTAGTAATGTATGTAGTCCATTACAGTTATTTACATTTAAATATAAATACATATAAATGTATTGATCATACATTTATATGATCAGTAATGAGCATATAATTGAATATATATATTTATGACAATTTCCCCAAAAACTGAAACATTTTGAGCTGTATAAACATATTTGTGTTAGATGTTAAGGCAGAATTGTTGCATTGAAGTGCATACAATTGTACAGGTGTACCTAATAAAGAGGCCGGTGAATGTATATGCTGGTTTTCTGGGTCTTCTTTGATAGTAAGTTGAATATCTGGGCTTTGGACTCAAACACAATACACTTGTCACTTTATTATATTTTACAATTTGGGAAATTGTGATTAATGTTTTCAGTATTTTATGCTGTTTTTAGGGTAAGCAGTTAATTGATTACTTCAGAAAATGATCATAATGTTAATTGTTAAGGAAGATAATTGTTCTTATTGAAGTATTTCATTAATTCAGACCCCAATATACAGTGGGTATGGAAAGTATTCAGACCTCCTTAAATTTTTCACTCTTTGTTATATTGCAGCCATATGCTAAAATCATTTAAGTTCATTTTTTCCCTCATTAATGTACACACAGCACCCCATATTGACAGAAAAACACAGAATTTGTGACATTTTTGCAGATTTATTAAAAAAGAAAAACTGAAATATCACATGGTCATAAGTATTCAGCCCCTTTGCTCAGTATTTAGTAGAAGCACCCCAGAACCCTTCCTAGGGCTGGCCGTCTGGCCAAACTGAGCTATCGGGGGAGAAGAGCCTTGGTGAGAGAGGTACAGAAGAACCCAAAGATGACTGTGGCTGAGCTCCAGAGATGCAGTCGGGAGATGGGAGAAAGTTGTAGAAAGTCAACCATCACTGCAGCCCTCCACCAGTCGGGGCTTTATGGCAGAGTGGCCCGACGGAAGCCTCTCCTCAGTGCAAGACCCATGAAAGTCTGCATGGAGTTTGCTAAAAAACACCTGAAGGACTCCAAGATGGTGAGAAATAAGATTCTCTGGTCTGATGAGACCAAGATAGAACTTTTTGGCCTTAATTCTAAGCGGTATGTGTGGAGAAAACCAGGCACTGCTCATCACCTGTCCAATACAGTCCCAACAGTGAAGCATGGTGGTGGCAGCATCATGCTATGGGGGTGCTGCAGGGACAGGACGACTGGTTGCAATCGAGGGAAGGATGAATGCGGCCAAGTACAGGGATATCCTGGACGAAAACCTTCTCCAGAGTGCTCAGGACCTCAGACTGGGCCGAAGGTTCACCTTCCAACAAGACAATGACCCTAAGCACACAGCTAAAATAACGAAGGAGTGGCTTCACAACAACTCTGTGACTGTTCTTGAATGGCCCAGCCAGAGCCCTGACTTAAACCCAATTGAGCATCTCTGGAGAGACCTGAAAATGGCTGTCCACCAATGTTTACCATCCAACCTGACAGAACTGGAGAGGATCTGCAAGGAGGAATGGCAGAGGATCCCCAAATGCAGGTGTGAAAAACTTGTTGCATCATTCCCAAAAAGACTCATGGCTGTATTAGCTCAAAAGGGTGCTTCTACTAAATACTGAGCAAAGGGTCTGAATACTTATGACCATGTGATATTTCAGTTTTTTTTTTTTTAATAAATCTGCAAAAATGTCAAAAATTCTGTGTTTTTCTGTCAATATGGGGTGCTGTGTGTACATTAATGAGGAAAAAATGAACTTAAATGATTTTAGCATATGGCTGCAATATAACAAAGAGTGAAAAATTTAAGGGGGTCTGAATACTTTCCGTACCCACTGTATTTTAACATGGTCTTGACTATGAAGGCTGAACGCACCCCACGTTCAGAGCGTAAGCGGAGAGATTCGTTCGGAATGTTTGATGGCTATGACAGCTGCAGCGAGGAGTCCACAAGCAGCTCCAGTTCAGAGGACAGCGAGGATGAGGTGGTGCCCTCTATTCCTACCAGCCTGCCCATCATCAAGAACAATGGTCAAGTCTACACCTATCCTGATGGCAAGGCTGGAATGGGTCAGTACATGGAATATGTCATGAGCTTATGTTTTACATGGGTTTCTGTAATGTAATTCTGTGATTAAGTAAAAAGATGTCAGCATGTAGCAGTCTGAGCATTTCGACAGGTCTTGTAATTGTTTTGTGGTTTCTTCTCACAGCCACCTGTGAGATGTGTGGGATGGTTGGAGTACGAGATGCTTTTTACTCTAAAACCAAGCGCTTCTGCAGTGTATCGTGTTCTAGGAGTTATTCCTCAAATTCCAAAAAAGCTAGCATCTTGGCAAGGCTCCAGGTAAATGCACTATAAGCCTACTTATAACACATTAATTTAAGATTAGTATATAATTACATAAATGTTGATTCCTGCTTTCATTTTGAAAGGGCAAACCACCTACAAAAAAGGCGAAAGTCTTACAGAAGCAGCCTCTTATGGCAAAGTTAGCAGCTTACGCCCAGTACCAAGCAAGTCAACAGAACCAGGCCAAATCAAAAGCTGGTATGTTATCAAAAACCAGTCATGACGGTTAGTGGGGTAACAGTACTTCTCTGTTTACATGTAGTCCAACTTTACATTGTTTCTTGTTTCTGTCAGTGGTTCCCCCAGAGACATTTGACTGGGGTCGGTATATCTGTAGCAATAACACAGTTGGAGCCCCAGTCAGCTGTTTTAAGCATGTAAGTAAAACCTAGAGTTCAATGGACAGCAACCACTAAAATTTATTGTTTTTTTTTTATAATACCATAAGATCTAGACCTTGCTATGTAAAGTGTCCTGAGATGAGTTTTGTTGTGAATTGGCACTATACAGATAAAGCTGAATTGAATCAAATGTCTCTTTCATGACTGAATTACCCCACTGCTTCCTCTCTGCTTCAGGCCCCTATGGGGACATGCTGGGGAGATGTAGAAGAAGGTGTTAGGATAGAAGTGCTCAACTCTGATACCAGTCTCTCAACTAAGGTGTACTGGATAGCAGAAATCATTAAGCTAGCAGGTAAGACTTTTTCTAAAAGCACATACCCCACCACTGCAAAGTGGCAGGGAAACTATATCCACAGAAACACAAAGAGGGAGTTTTATTAGAAGAAGAAGCTTTATTTTATTGTCACTGTAACATTGTGACACACACAATGAAATTTTGTTAGGAGCTGAGGGCCCCCGGGCCACTGCGTGTATATGCGGAGACACATGATGGCTGCACGCAGCATACGGGCATTTTGGGGGTTCAATATCTTGCCCAAGGACACTTCGACATGTGGACTGCAGGCACCGAGATTTGAACCTTCAACCTTCTGGTTGGGAGACGACTGCTCTACCCACCGCCTCAAGGGACTATGACTTTGTAACATTTTGCAAATTATCTTATGGGATCATATCATGACACAACATGTTGATGATGAAAGTTGACCCTGTGTAGCCATTCAGATGTTACCAACATGACGTTATGCTGTGTAACATTACTATATAACATTATTATTTTCCTGTGTAGCTACACCAGTCTAAAACAGCATGTATTTTTTTGTATGCTTCTCTATATAAACTGTCCTTGGTTATGTGAAAGGTATTACAGTTACTTTTATGAATATCACATTTTGCATCAAAGTGAAGTTGCTTTTGCCAAGTGAGCTGTTGCTACTGTGGCTGGCAACGTGGTGTTCTCTATTGTGAATCAGTGGCAATGTGGTGCAGCACAGCTTTGTGCTTACATTGAAAACAGTTCAGGTGGTGGCAACTGCTCGCTGACTGGAAGTACCAAGAGGCTGTTCACTTATCACATCTAAAAACCTGTGGGAAAACACCAGCCATGCCACTTTTCTTTCTAAAGGACTGGGGGTGGGGGGGGTGTTGGCTGCCATTGCTAAGCAACCTTCCTTATAAAGACAAGGAAGCTGCAGGATATAAATAGATTTCCAGCACCAAAAATCCCTTACAGTAGCTCTGCCACTAGATTTATTTGTGGACAACAAGAGGAAAAAAAAACACTGGGTTTGGGTGCACTGCCATCTTCCATCTTGACTAAGCTTTGAACAGGATGTTTCAGAAAAGGTGAAACTGATTGATTGGTTCTTGTCACATGACCTGCGGTGTGCTTGCTGCATTCTGAAAAGTTGAGATTGTTTTTATCTTGTCACTTTGCAACGCATGTCTGTATTTATCTAAAACAATTCTCTGTCAAAGAGTAAAACAAAATCTTCACTCAAGGTCCACCTCTTGGCTTGCTCTGGACCTTTCAGCCACACGTTATGGTCTTCATCAGCAGATGAAGTTTGCTCATGATTTTGTTATGGGCCGTAGATGCATAAACATTTCGTGATTTTGAGCACACTTCAGATTTCATGTCCATGTCTGCATAAAGTTTTGCTTCACAGTGAGTGAAATCTACAGTTTAAAACATATAAAGCAAATTTCATCTGTTATTTAAAGTCTAGAACATGCATGTAAGCATTTTCAGTTTCAAGAATGAACTGTCATCTCTGTTGTGTCTTATGTTCAACAGGGTTCAAGGCTCACCTGCGGTATGAGGGCTTTGACAACGACAGCAGTAAGGACTTCTGGTGCAATCTCTGTATCCCTGAGGTTCATCCAGTGGGATGGTGTGCTTCCAGTGGCAAACCTCTTGTACCTCCAAAAAGTGAGCCTTATGCTAAACCTTTTCACAGTCTTGTTGATGTATGCCTGTCTGTTCTGGGATGTCTTATTGTTGGTATTATTTTTATAACTTCATTTACAGGCATACAGCATAAGTACTCTAACTGGAAAGTCTTTCTTGTGAAGCGTCTCACTGGAGCTAAAACACTGCCACCTGACTTTAATGACAAGGTAAGGCACGTGTTAAGGAAAAAAATCATACTTTCCTTAATTCTGTATAATATATGCTACTGCCTAACAATTCTTGTTGGATGTGAAACTCCTCTCAAAAGCACTGTGACTATGAACAGTCAGTGAAAATTTTCTATCCTCTGGTTTTGCCTTTGTTAAATCTATGTATCATGTTTCTCTGTAGGTACATGAGAACATGCAGTTCCCCTTTAAGAAGCTGATGAGGGTAGAGGTGGTGGATAAAAATTACCTGTGCCGGACACGGGTGGCACTGGTGGAGCAGGTAATTGGAGGTCGCCTCAGGCTGGTTTATGAGGAGAGCCAGGATGGATCAGATGACTTCTGGTGCCACATGTACAGCCCTCTCATCCATAATATAGGCTGGTCCCGAAGCATTGGACACCGTTTCAAACGATCCGGTGAGTTTGGAAATTCCACTAATGCCTTAGTTTAAGTGGTGTGTGTGTGTGTAAGGCTTCATAAGTAAGATTTAAGGTGGTGTATATTATAGTCCAGACAGTAAGTGTTCGCAAATTTGGACTGTTTTTGTTTGTTAGGACCAGTACCAAGTCTCGGGTTTAATAGAAAGAAGCGTGTGGGAGATATACAGCCATGGACAAAAATATTGGCACACCTGCATTTCTCTCAGATAACACACCACTTCTCCCAGAAAATTGTTGCAATCACAGATTCTTTGGTATTCTCATGTTTGTTTATTTTGTCTGCATTGGAACAATGGAAAAAAGCCAAATCTGATCCATTCCACACAGAACTCCAAAAATGGATAGGACACAATTACTGATACCTTTTCAGAATCATCAGAAATAGTTGTCTTTCCAGCATGTGATGCTCCTTTAATTTGTAATGAAACGCACCTGTAGCAACCAACAGCTGCTGGCAATATAGAAATCACACTTGCAGACATTTAAAATGGAGAAAAGTGGACTCAACCTTTGTGTCGTGTGGACCACACTGAGCATGGAGAAAAGAAAGAAGAGTTAAGTGTTGTCTGAGGATTTGAGAACCACAATAGTGGAAATGCCTGGACAGTCTCAAGGCTCCAAGTCCATCTCCAGAGATGTGGCTGGTCCTGTGTCCACTGTATGCAACATTGTCAAGAAGTTTACAGCCCATGGCGCTGTAGCTAATCTCCCTGGACGTGGATGAAAGAGAAAGGTAGATGACAGATTGCAACAAGGGATTGTTGCAATGGTGGATAAAGAACCTTGATCAACTTCCAAACAAATTCAAGCCGACCTGCAGGCACAGAGTGCAACAGTGTCATATCCATCGCCATCTGAATGACAAGGGATGCTATGGTTGGAGACCAAGGGGGCCCACTGCTGACAGACATAAAAAAACCAGATTGGAGTTTGTCAAAACTTACATGAGGAAGCCACAGTCCTGGGAGAATGTCCTGTGGACAGATGAAACTAAAATAGAACTTTGTGATTGAGCACATCATTCTACTGTTTTCAGAGAATGAAACAAGACCTTCAAAGAAAAGAACACGGTCCCTACAGTCAAACATGGTCGAGGTTCACTGATGTTTTGGGCTTGCTTTGCAGCTTCAGGCCCTGGATATCTTGACTGTGTGTATGGTGTATTGATTAGAAACAGTACCAGCAGGAGTAACTACCCTCAATATTTTATGGACAATGATACACCGGTCAACAGATTTGAGGATGTAGTTGAGAAGTTTAATAGGTTTTTTGTGAATGTGGGTCCTGGTTTAGCAAGAAGCATTTGTACAGA
>NW_018127976.1:664990-668231 GCF_001952655.1 Monopterus albus | reverse complement strand
GTGTTTATGTATAAAGCCAGGAGCAATTTATTACCTGGTGGAATTCAAAAACTATTTAATGAAAGGGAAGGGGGATACAATTTAAGGGGTCAGTTAAATTTAAAAATTCATGCTATACGTACAACCAAAAAAAGATTCTGTGTTTCCATAAGTGGGGTAAAACTATGGAATAATTTAAGTGTAGACATAAAAAATAGTAATAGAATTGACGAGTTTAAACATAAATATAAAGGTATGTGTCAATCAAGATATATGCAAGAACAGGCTCTGATTAATTACATGGACAATTGTGGGTGTGGTGTACATTTTGTAACCATTCTTTAGTATATTACTTGTGTGATGGTAGAATGTTAACACTGTTATAATCTTTTTTTAGTATAATACGTGTGTGGGTAGAAGTGAATCATTTACTGGTTGCAAACCAATGATGGTAAGATGATGTCATGGGGTAGGACTGGATAAGTCTGACTTCTTCCTACTCCATTCAAGCATGTACTAGGTATAAGCAAATTGATATTGGATTATGTGTAAAATTATGTGTGTTGTCATATCAGCTGTTTTTACATGCTTGAAAGAATAAATCAAATCAAATACTTGTGTGAATCCAGTCAATTTCTTAATCTGTCAGTGTGCACTGAAGCCAAACTCATCCTCAGGTTCTGACTGCCATATTATTCTTCCTTTGAAATCAACAAATACTAATGGAGCTCTTTTTTGGCATGTCTTTAGCTCAGGCAAAACAAGTAATTGTGATCTGTCACTATACTTGCAGATATTACAAAGAAAATGGAGGGTCAAGTTGATGCTCCTGCACAGCTCTTCCAGAAGGTAATACAACATACTGTGTAGTGTTTTGTTTTTGTTTTGCTCAAACAGTCCTATAGCTGTGGTTTTGATTTGATATGACTGTTTCAGGGCTGAGTTCCAACAGTTTAAACACTCACTGTGATATAAAATTTAAATGATAAGAAGATGACAAACTTGGATAAACTGTCTAAGGATAGCACACAAGACCACTAAGAAGAAGGAAATGAAGTTGCCCATTCATACCATAACTTGTAGCCTCATACTTATGGCTGTATTTGCCTTGCATTGAATTGCATTTGTGAACTTTTTGAGAGTGGGAAAATGGCATCTGCAGCATTTTGGTGCCCTGCTGTGCTCAGTAACGACTGTGAGGAGGTTCTGCATGGAGCACAACCTTAGATGAAGGAATGATGTTTAAAACACAAATTTGGAAATGGCAGTGTTTTTTTTTTTGTGTGTTTTTTTTTTCAAATCATCAGAGTAGCACATGTAGGTGTGTTTTAAAATCTTCATGTGGTGCTCATCATCATCAGCATCATCATCATCAATGTTTATTTAACCAGGAAGAAAACCAGTTGCAAACCTGACATAAAACACAAGTAATACCTGCCTTACACCGGCCTTTCATGACTTTTCAAGCAATTTCAGTGTCACAGACTAATTTCCAATTTTGGAATAAAATCAAGAGAGTTTTGCTACAATCATGTCACGCTCGCATCATCTCATTCGTTTGGTGCAAGATGGTGATCTGAGTCTTTTTCTCCTCTTTGACATTTCAAGAAAATCAACTGTGTTTATTATTATCATAAGTCTTAGGCTTTGCTCATTCAGACATTGATGTGAACATAGTAAACAACCAATAAGTGGGCTCTCTCCAGCACCAAACAGAAAGCAGCATCGCGGCACAGAAACAGCGGTAAATATGATGGAGACTCCAGTGAGGCATGGAGAGCACAATTCTGTTGGACCATTACAAACGAGGAGAAAATGGTGGAGTTGTGGAGCAGGCTGAGTGTGTTGCAGACCTCAAAGTTTGTCAGTGAAAACATTGAAAACCTTTTCTTTGTACTATTGGTAGTTAAAGGTTCCAGTGAAATAATAAATCACAGATTTTAGTTATTACATTTTGGAAAGTGTTCCAACTTTTCTGGATATGGGATTTGTAGATTCCACCTTCTCATTGCACCTTCCCTGCATCTCACAAAGATACGAGAGTAGGAACCCAAAAAAAAACAAAAAAAAAAACACTCTGGACTCGTCAGACCAAAGAACAGATTTGAACTAATGTCCATTTTTTTGTTTCCTGGCCCATACGGTTTTCTTCTACTTACTGCAAATTGGATACTGAACATTTCAAACAGGAGAGTTCAGAGCACATAAATTCACATAGATGTTTTTTATAAGAAAATATTATTTTTAAATACTAATGTAAGTGTAATTAAACCACATTATTGCAATTAATAATCCTGTCCCTGGTAGGCTAGTGGTTAAGGCGCAGCGCCCTCGCTGCTGCGGCCTGGGTTCGAATCAGGGTTGCATCAGGAAGGGCATCCAGCATAAAACACGTGCCGAATGTCAACATGCGAGTCGTCAGTGTGACGATTCGCTGTGGCGACCCCTAAATGGGAAAAGCTGAAAGTGACTTTCTATTGCAATTAATAATCCTCAATTTGTCTTTTTTTTTTTTTTTATTTACCTGTATATATCAGGTTAAAGATGTGGACCAGAGTAGCGACTGGTTCAAAGATGGAATGAAATTAGAAGCCATTGACCCCCTCAACCTCTCAGCTATATGTGTAGCCACTGTAAGAAAGGTACGTGTGTGTCTTTACATTAAAGTCAGGAAAAAAATGTGGTTAGATAAAATGATTAGTTATTGTTTTTTATGTGAAATTACTGTCCCTTTTAGTAGGTGGCAGTTCCAGATCAACATCTGCCATTCTGTGTTGTTTAGGTGTTGGCAGACGGATACCTCATGATCGGGATCGATGGTTCAGAGGCCGTGGATGGATCAGACTGGTTCTGCTACCATGGTACCTCCCCCTCCATCTTTCCTGTTGGCTTCTGTGAAATCAACACCATTGAACTCACGCCCCCTAGAGGTACTGCATTCATCTGTGTTTCTTCAAGTCCTTTGTAAATGTAAATGAGCATTTGCTATTGAAAGGGCACTCTATTAAATACCATTTATTTGTACAACCCAAATCAAAAAAAGTTGGGACAGTATGTAAAATCTAAAATAAAACTCAAAATAGTGATGTGTAAATCATCTGTGTCCTGTATTACATTGAAAACAATACAGCAGCACATTATTTGATGTGATAATTCATCAGTTTAATTCTTTGTTCAAAATCCATCCATCCATCCATTTTCTTCCGCTTATCCGGGACCGGGTCACGGGGGCAGCAGTCTAAGCAGAGATGCCCAGACTTCC
>NW_018127976.1:663123-664565 GCF_001952655.1 Monopterus albus | reverse complement strand
GCGAGCGCCTGGTGGCCGGGCCTCCCCTCACGGGGCCCGGCCGGGCTTAGCCCGAACGAGCGACGTGGGGACGTCCTCCCGTGGGCCCACCACCTGCAGGAGGATCCGTAAGGGGCTGGTGCAAAGTGGATTGGGCAGCAGTCGAAGGCGGGGGCCCCGACGACCCAATCTCTGGACACGGAGACTTTGTTCAAAATAAACACTTCAATTCTGATGGCTGCAACACATTCCAAAACAAGTGGGGACGGTTGCATTTCAGGACCAGTAATGAGGTAAAACAATGAAATGATGATTCCATGTGAAACAGGTAATGTCAGCAGGTGACTGCATCATGATTTGGTACAAAAGTGGCATCCAGGAAAGGCCGAGCCCTTTAGGAGCAAACATTGGCCGAGGACTGCCTTTTTGCCAACATATGTGTGAGAAAAGCATTGAAATGTTTAAAAACATTGTTTCTCAAAGATAGGGAGGGATTTGGATATGTCACCCTCTACGGTGCAGAACATAATTAAAAGATTCGAGGAATCTGGAGGGACTTCAGTGTGTAAAAGACACAAGTCTAAGCCTGAGGACCATGCTCTCCGATCCCTCAGACGGCACTGCATCAAGAATCATCACTCTTCTATAAGTGATATAACCATATGGGCTCAGGATGACTGCCACATCTGTGTCAGGCACTACAATATGTCCATCCATAACATATACATACAATATGTCCATCCAACATCCATAAATGCTGCTTAAACCTGCTGTGCCAAAAGGAAGCCTTATGTCAACAGTGTCCAGAAGCTCAGTCGACTGCTCTGGGTTCAGAGGTGCTTGCGATGGAGTACCACACAATGGAAACATGTACTGTGCTCCGATGAATCATTATTTCAGGTGTTTTTTGGAAGGAATGGACGCCGTATGCTCCGGAACAAAGACAAAAAGGACCATCTAGACTGTTACCAGCAACAAGTCCAAAAACCAGGGTCCGTCATGGTCTGGGATTGTGTCAGTGCCCTTGGCAAAGGTAACTTACACTTCTGTGATGGCGCCATTAATGCTGAAAAATACACTGAGATTTTGGAGCAACATATGCTGCCTTCAAGGCGACATATTTTCTAGGGATGCCCATGCATATTTCAACATGACAATGCAAAACCTCATACTGCCACATTACCAAGGCCTGGCTGTGGAGGAAAAGGGTGTGAGTGCTGGACTGGCCTGCCTGCAGTCCCAACCTGTCCCCAGTAGAGAATGTGTAGTGCATTTCGAAATGCAAATTGCATCAGTGAAGACCCTGTTTTCATTTTGATTTTACATACCGTCCCAACTTTTTCTGATCTGCTAAGTTATTAGCTAGAAGTAAGTTGATCTCTTATTTTTGTATAATGATTGTCAGTCTCAATGCTGACTCTGTTCTCCAGGGTACACTAAACTGCCATTTAAATGGTTTGACT
>NW_018127976.1:662796-663071 GCF_001952655.1 Monopterus albus | reverse complement strand
CTCCTGTCAAGCTATTTAACAAGGTAGGCTTTATTATGGTTTCTCCATTATATTTTTGTTTAACATCTTATCATTCTTTGACTCCTAATGTATTATTTTTGTGGTTATTCGTGAGATAGAAATAATGGGGTTAAGGATTTTATTGGTGCTTCTCAACCATTCGCAGCAAGATATATTCTGTTGCTTATTATATTTTTATTTTCAATTTATTTAAATGAGTCATCCCCCCCCCCCCCCCCCATCCCCCCCCCTTTGTCCCCACATTTTTAGGGGAG
>NW_018127976.1:657524-660848 GCF_001952655.1 Monopterus albus | reverse complement strand
TTGGCTTGTAGTCATTCAGGCAGGTGACCGGGCTCTTCTTGGGAAGCGGGACGATGGTTATGGTCTTGAAGCAGGTAAGAACGATGCTCTGGCTGAGGGAGAGATTGAAGATGGTGGTGAGAACATCAGCCAGTTCGTTGGCACATGGCCTGAGAGTCCTCCCAGGGCTGTTGTGACCGGTGTATCATTATCCATAAAGTATTGGGGGTAGTTACTCTTGCTGGGACTATTTCTAATCAATTTATTTAATATATTCCAAATACCTCTCGTGTTATTTTTATTATCCTCTAATACTTTAGAATAATATTGTTTCTTACATGTCCTCAGGATCTCAGTTTCCCTGAAGCCTCGACGCTGCTCTATAACCTCTGCAGTATAATCTGGGAAAATAAGGATCCGCTGTCCTTCGTAGTCCAGGGCGCGCTGTCTCCCGAGTCATATGATCTTTTCTTTTTCCTGCGCCAGATGCACCCGTGCAATGATGGTACGCGGTCAGCTGGTTTGGGCTGCAGTGTGTGGTGCGCTCTGTCAATTACCACCGGCTTATCGAAGTTTTCCGCACCAAGCAGTTTAGGAATCAGATGGGAGACGAATTCCGTTGGCCTCCCCTTCTCCTCGCCTTCAGGAATACCAATTATTTTGATATTATTACATCTAGATCTTCCTTCCAGGTCTAAAAGCTTGGAGCAGAGGGCCTTGTTCTCTTGCTGCAACTGTGCGAGTGAAGTCTCTATATCGCCGATACGCTGTTCATGGTCTTCAGCTTGTTTTTCCATGTCGCAGACTCTCTGTGAGTACTTGCTTGCCCGCTATGACACTCTGGAAACTCTGTTTGAATTTATCAAACCGCTCATTTATGGACTGGAGGATATTTGTCGAGATTTTTTGCCACATGAGTGGTATCTCATCTTCGTCTTCATCGGGGCTCATGACCGGTGCTTTTTTTCTCCTGGCTAGCTTTAGCTTTAGTAGCTTCGGCTAACTGGCGAGGACCCTTTCCATCGCGTTGACTTGCCATTTTTCGGATAACTGATGCAAAAATGCAGAAAAAGTGCGAGCAACTAGTTGCAGGGCACAAGCGGAGGTAGTAATGTGGTAGAAAACGTTTCTTTTTAAATAGAATTTTTGTGCCCCGAGGAGCTCTGAAATGTATTTTTCAGAGCTCCTCGGGGCTATTCACTAGGCATCTCACTAGCGCCCCATCCTGCAGTGACTAGTTAACATGTATAAATCAGATTTGTCTCAATTTTACCAAAACATTTTTAAATTCTTTTACATTTTAAACATTCCACACAACTCTTGACTAACTTAATTTCATATTCTCAAATCTTTACATTGTCATAAGAGAAAACATAATACTCACATTTTTATTGCTGTGCTAAAAGGGGAGAGTTTATCTGCATTCCCAAGTGTCCTATTGAAGATAAAGGAAGTAGATAGCTTTTGTGTCCAAGTTCTCCTCATGAATAAGATATGAAGACCATTTGTCTTGGGTTTGTTTGAATTTCTCAGACTTACTGTCTTAGAGGTCAGTCATAAGTTCAGAATGTTTATTCAGCAGTCAGATTTGAAAGGGAGTTGGGGTTCTGTAGACAGTCATATCTCTGATGTCCACATCTGGCTGTTAGAGGATGGGTGTAAAAAGCATATAGAGGGCCTAGCCATTGAGCAAGGCCAGAGCAGGGTGTGTTAGCCTGCTTGAGTGGGAGGGATGTGTTAGCATACAAAGCAGCAGAGCCAAATTCTGTTTGGCAGGGGCCAAGGAGATGTCTTTCTGATCCTGCAGTGACTAGTTAACATGTATAAATCAGATTTGTCTCAATTTTACCAAAACATTTTTAAATTCTTTTACATTTTAAACATTCCACACAACTCTTGACTAACTTAATTTCATATTCTCAAATCTTTACATTGTCATAAGAGAAAACATAATACTCACATTTTTATTGCTGTGCTAAAAGGGGAGAGTTTATCTGCATTCCCAAGTGTCCTATTGAAGATAAAGGAAGTAGATAGCTTTTGTGTCCAAGTTCTCCTCATGAATAAGATATGAAGACCATTTGTCTTGGGTTTGTTTGAATTTCTCAGACTTACTGTCTTAGAGGTCAGTCATAAGTTCAGAATGTTTATTCAGCAGTCAGATTTGAAAGGGAGTTGGGGTTCTGTAGACAGTCATATCTCTGATGTCCACATCTGGCTGTTAGAGGATGGGTGTAAAAAGCATATAGAGGGCCTAGCCATTGAGCAAGGCCAGAGCAGGGTGTGTTAGCCTGCTTGAGTGGGAGGGATGTGTTAGCATACAAAGCAGCAGAGCCAAATTCTGTTTGGCAGGGGCCAAGGAGATGTCTTTCTGCTCCTCACTGCCTGGGGAAATCAGTTATTTTATTAATTGTTCTTCTTGGTTCATTGAAATAAAACAGTGTGGGAGAAACTCTGACTATGTCGTAAGCAATCACAATTTGGCCCTTGTCAAAGTAACTCAGATGCTTGCCCATTTTTCCTGCTTCCAACACATCAACTTTGAAGAATGAATGTTCACTTGCTGCCTAATATACCCCACACACTGACAGGTGGAACTGTAATGAGATAATCAGTGTCAATCCTCCTGTCAGTGGTCATAATGTTGTGGCTGATTGGTGTATATTATAACTTAAAATAACCTTTTTCTGCATATTGCAACAACTAATTTTCCACAAAGTAGACTTTTAAAACACCATGCACTCCAAACTGCCAATATACGGTGCCTTGCGAAAGTATTCGGCCCCCTTGAACTTTGCGACCTTTTGCCACATTTCAGGCTTCAAACATAAAGATATAAAACTGTAATTTTTTGTGAAGAATCAACAACAAGTGGGACACAATCATGAAGTGGAACGAAATTTATTGGATATTTCAAACTTTTTTAACAAATAAAAAAACTGAAAAATTGGGCGTGCAAAATTATTCAAATCCACATAAGGGATGACGGCAACATTCATAGATCCTGGAATGCACAATGAGGGGCAATGTTCATTCCTATTACAGAGGCCCACTGAAATTTTTTTGAGGAAAAGCTGTGTTAGACTGCATATTGTTTATAGTAAAGTATTTTTATATACAAATATAAAAATGAAAATGTTTCTGGAGTGGGACTTTAATTAATTATAGAAGTTGTGCAGAAGCTGCCCATAGCTCTACACAGTGATCCATGTGTGTACTGTATGTGTTTCTATGCTGCTCCAAATGAGTCTGTTCTGGTTCAACTTGTCTTATTAAATGAGCTTAAAAATAAAGTGACACCTTAGTTATAAAACACTGAGCAGGCTGTAACACACAAGAGTGTGT
>NW_018127976.1:650809-657331 GCF_001952655.1 Monopterus albus | reverse complement strand
GGACAGGGAAGATGGTTCAAATTGATGGGAAGATGGATGGAGCCAAATACAGGACCATTCTGGAAGGAAACCTGATGGAGTCTGCAAAAGACCTGAGACTGGGACGGAGATTTGTCTTCCAACAAGACAATGATCCAAAACATAAAGCAAAATCTACAATGGAATGGTTCACAAATAAACATATCCAGGTGTTAGAATGGCCAAGTCAAAGTCCAGACCTGAATCCAATTGAGAATCTGTGGAAAGAACTGAAAACTGCTGTTCACAAACGCTCTCTATCCAACCTCACTGAGCTCGAGCTGTTTTGCAAGGCGGAATGGGCAAAAATTTCAGTCTCTTGATGTGCAAAACTGATAGAGACATACCCCAAGTGACTTACAGCTGTAATCGCAGCAAAAGGTGGCGCTACAAAGTATTAACTTAAGGGGGCTGAATAATTTTGCACGGCCAATTTTTCAGTTTTTTATTTGTTAAAAACGTTTGAAATATCCAATAAATTTCGTTCTACTTCATGATTGTGTCCCACTTGTTGTTGATTCTTCACAAAAAATTACAGTTTTATATCTTTATGTTTGAAGCCTGAAATGTGGCAAAAGGTCGCAAAGTTCAAGGGGGCCGAATACTTTCGCAAGGCACTGTACATGCTTTTACTACACTTGTACTGGTACTTCTGAATACCTCACTGTCCACAACTTTTCCCTGTCTTATGGTCTTCTTTCAGGTAACAGAGACATGCCTCAGTCTGTACCTAAGCAAAAGAAAAAGGCTCAACAGTACAAAGGCCAAAAGAAAAGTGAGTAACCCTTCCTGCACCCTCAGTCTTTCCACTCCTTTTTTGCCTTCTCCTTTTCCTGTTAACTCTTACTACGTATTACTGGCTAAAACTGTGGTGGAAACTCTGCTGCTGTCTTATTGGTCACCTGTTCGGTGTGTCTGGAATATTTCCATTGGATGTCTTGTGTCACATCGCAGGATTTTGTGAAAAGATGGGTATCCCTGAGTGGGACAGATAACACTTGGACAAAGTATTGTTTGAGCTTTAGTTTAAGTAATTAAGATATTTGAGATCAGAAGGCCTGGTGTTGGGTCCAAAGTTTCAGATCTCAAAAGTGGATGCTAATGCTAAATTGGAACAAAATTGAAGCAGTCCTTATGGAGGCCTTGGCTGCTAATATTAAAATGAAATAACAAAATGCATGTTCTGTTTTTGTGCGCATGTTTATAATAAATTCTACATTTAAATGGTAAAAATAATTTTATGCTTGTATTCAAAAATGCATAATTACATTTCCACTGTCAAAATCATTTTCAGTGTACTCCAAGTAATGAAAATAAATTTGCATGTAAAATTTACTTTTTAGTTTGATTGGTAGGCAATGTGCTGCTTAAACTTGAATTACTGGAATTTAAATTGCGTGCCATTGTAGCTCATTTAAAATTTTGTTTTTAATGGTTAAGTTCATAATCATGAACTTTGATAGACTTTACTAAAGAACTTTAGGACTGACATTACAAAAATCTTTTTTTCATGTTTGCATGATTTATTGAATTTTAGTTTGCTTATAATGAAAATTACTCTTTTGTAATGAAAGGATTCCCCCAGTTCCTCAACAGTTGGGAACAGATACCAGCTGACATTGGATGAGAGGCGGGATACACCCTATACAGGTCACCAGTCTATCACAGGGCTGACAAATAGAAACAGACAACCACTCACACAGGCTATTTTGAGTTACCAGTTAACCTCACAGTCTTTGGACTGTGGAAGGAAGCCAGGGTATCTGCAGAAACCCCACACAGGCATGTGGAGAACATGCAAACTTCACATAGAAAGGCCTTTGGTCAGCTGCAAGGTTCAAACCCAGAACCTTCTAGTTGTGTGGCAACAGGGTCACTGTGCTGCTCGCATTCTGAAATGTGTGGTTTTGTCATACAACATGGGCATTAAAATAGAAAGTTCAATTTGAATTTCATTGGATGTTTTCATTTAAATATTGTCAGCCACAGTCTTCCATACATTTGTTGTAGCTTTGCTCTTGGTACGCAAACAGTGCATCTGCTTACTTGGGTCTGGAAGTCTGAGTAGAGCTTACCAGGGGCTTATTCAAATGGGCGTATCAAGTGGCAACAGTACGAGGTTAAATAAAAAATTTCATCCTAAACTCTTAACCTTTTGTAACTTTTCTTCCTAATGCATAATCTGAAAGTTAAGACCACGCTCCAGCTCAATTAAACCCCTGTGTGTAATGAGCCCCTGGTAGCTTACCCGAGTCTGGCTTGGTGTTTAGAGAGGAAGATTCCAGTTGGTCGACGGCCCTTCAGTCAGGCAGGCAGGAGGAGGAGCAGCTTCTCAGGGGACGAAGAGCAGAGCCCGCCCCCTTACCCTGCCCAGGGGCCTGCTCGGCCCCGGCCTCGAACCCATCTCCATCAAACCCACAAATCAGGTAACATCACACTAAAGATGAAACCAGCACGACACTGAGCCTCCTGAGGCTCAACCGTGTTTTTAACAGAAGACAGTCCTATGAGTCCTGCTCACAGTGCCTTGCTGTGGAGCTGGATGCTACTGATGCTGCATGTTCTACTGTTAGATTAACCTTGGTACATGCTCTTTGCCATTGTTCTCACAGGAATATTTTCCCTTATCACTACAGGTCCAAAGTGGTACTGCACTCTTCAAATAATTTGATCCTGGAGTTAGAATTTTACCAGTGTTTTTATTTTCACTTTGAAGCATTCTGAGGCATGTTTGATATGATTCATTTTAAATTCTCCTGATACTTGTGCATGTGGAATTGGCATTAACATCTGGAACAAAGACAAACTCCTCCAGCATTTTACTTGAAGTGCATGAAAACAAGTTGCTCATCTGTGCTGCTGTTCTCTCTTATCTGCCTCTGTCCCTGTTTGTAGAGTCTCTCCTGCGAATGAAGGAGGAGACAGCAGATGCAGATGAGTTTACCTTCTCACAGGGCATCTCTGACCAGGAAAGCAACGGCTCGGGCAGCTATTACATCAAACAGGAGCCCTGAGGTCACGAGGTCAGAACAGAGCAGGACAAACCGGTACAGGATACACCTCTGGAACACCCCAGTGAAGATCCGGAATGTGTGGAGTCAAATTAGCCTCAAATCACACTCATACCAGTGCCACAGGCCTTCTGTTGAAGAGATGGCAATGAGGAGAGAAGGTTTCATGCATAGAAAATCTTTTAACCTTGTAGCCATACGTGCCCGTAATCACCCACAAAACCTGAATGATTTAGGAGCAGGACCCAGGTTTGTGCCTGGGTCACAGATATTTGTGCATTCCTTACCACCCTTGGGTGTCACAGCATCGGCTTCTTCTCCTCTCCTGTTTAAAACACCCAACCAGATGAGATATTTGGATGGGTAAAAAACAAACAAACTTTTTCCTCAGAAATGGGGGGTCTGGCAAGTCAACATAAGCCCATCTAGCCCCTGCCACAATCTGGGCCACGCACAGAGACCTGTGACAAACTGTGAGAACCTTTTATTGAGCCAGGTGTTTTTTTTTTGTTTTTTTTTTTTCCAGGTCATAGTTAGCCACTGAATGGCCAGAGAAGAGACTAGCAGAAAGAGGAAGGGAGCTATGTACATTTTGATTTTCTTTCTTTCTAAACAATACTGCCAGGTGGACTTTTACTTTGTTTAAAGTACTTGAAGTTTTTTTCCCCTTATCTTTTGTAATGATAATGACTTGTTTTTGTCTTAATGTACTTATTTTGCATTTCCACTTTTGCTGGCTGTGTGGGAAATGTAATGTGCATTGTTTCACAAAGGTGATTATATTCATATAATATGTGGAGACCTATTCAAATAGAACGGCTGACTATAGATCCAGGATTGTGACTTGAAGAGAGATCCTAGTACAGTGCTGCTCAGCATTACAGAAATCGATCTTTTTGGAATATTTACAGCTGAATTTATTTCTGATTCAAATATTACAGAACAAAAACCTGATTCAAGGTCCATAATATTATTAATACTAGAGGTTTGTTGGCACCCAACCTGTATGTTTCATCAGACATCATGTGTGATACAAATGGTGTCAAAGTTCAACTAGGACTGCAACTAAAATATTTTTATCTAGTTTTTTTATATAGATAATTTTATTAATTGATTCTTGGGAAAACTACAAAAAGCCCATTACAATTTTTCAAGGGGATTTGTTTTGATATAAGCCTTGATATAAGATTTTGATATAAAGCAGTGGCAGCCATATGTGCCTGAAATTACCTTCTATGTGGTTTAAAATTTTTGTTTTTGACTAATTATGTGATTAAGCTACAAATTGTCTCACCATTTAAATATTTTCTCATTAAAGCTGCACATGGAAGCATTGGCAGTATTTTAGTTTTGAGACAGCTGAGAGGTGACATTTAACAGAATATTTTACTTTTTTGTTGGAGCATTGTTTTGCATTTCATTGACTGCATGGAAAATTTGTATGATGCAGTTCTAAAAAGTAATATCTTGTGCAGATGTGGACGCTTTTCCTAACCTTCATTTTTGTTCTTTCACGTTCTTACACAGAAATCCTCTTGCATATTGCATTGGGCTGTTTGTACATTAATATCCCTTAGCTGTACAGGTGGATATTATTGGAATAACTGGTTCTTATTATAACTAATGCCCACATTTTGATCTGTCATCCTGCTACAACTGTGACCTTTCACATAACTTCTCCTTAAGGGTCCAACAGGTAAACCTGAGGCGACTGAATATTACATTAGCCAGTATAAGCTTAACCAAGCAAGCAGACATCTAATCCGATTTCATGGTGTTTGTGCTGTAATGTGGGACAGAAATGATGAAGCTGTGGACATGAAAAACCTTTCTTCATAAAAAAAAAAAAAAAAAATCAGTTTTAAAGTAATACTAAATGAGAAACAGCTTTGCATAGTGTGACTAAGTGAGCAGCGGGGTTTGTTCTATCAAAGAGAAACCTTACTGGTAGGGTACACTCTGACATGTTATTCCCACTGTCCAATGCTACCATTTGTACATTGAATGTTCCAGTTTGCATGTAGCTGCTGTCAGGGAGGACCCTCAGTCTCATGAGGCAGGTGTTACATCTGACCAATATTGGCCCCAAATATCAACCAAATCATATACATATTAGATTATTATGGATGCATCACTTTCTTAGGCTGGATTCATACAGACCTTGCATTAAAACAGTGCAAGGGGCGGTGCTGTTGGTGGTGTGTCGCTTGATTTACTGGTGAGGCGATGATGTACAATCCAGAATGTCCAGTTAGAGGAACAGATTTAGGTCTTGAAATCTTATTATATTTGTAACACTCAAACAAGAATTTACAACTCTGGAAAGTTGCCATGGTGACGGAAGTTTTATTTTTTGTCGTGACAAAAACACGACAATAGATTTACAGCATTCATGTTACACTTTATAGCATTCATCCACCAGGAGAGCATGCTTACATGTACGTGATTGGCCAACACAGCGCCTTGCTGGGTGGTATCAAGCATTACAGGAAAAGTTGAACCAGATCCTACTTTTTCTGCACGATGCTGGGTTTAATTTGACAGCCCCCCATTTTGCTGATCCCCACTGCGCAGATGCGCTTTCCTCCATTCAAATGGATGGCACATGTCAAATGTGTGTGTGTGAATTCAGCAGTGAATTGTATTGCAGATGCAGGTAACCTGGACCATTTCTGTTGTATTTATACCCAGAGGAGAAGAAACACTTAAAGTTCCACCTGGAACATCTCATTTGTATTGAGTCTAAAGCATGCCACCATAATTATGAAGTTATTCAGTGTTAAATAATAAGCAATCAATAAATTGCCAAAAAGCTTTTTTAGCAGCTTTTTACATGTTTATTTAAATATCTAAATTTAAAAAAGAAAACATTTTCCAATTGACATATCTTTGTCATTGTTTTCTCTGTAAATTCTAATTCAGTTTTCAAATGAAACGGCAGAATTGACTGGTATTTAAATAATACCAACCCTCACAGAGGCAGCAACAGCTCTTATTTGTTAGCTGGCCAATCAGATGGTCTACTGCCTCTGTTTGTTAGACTGTATGTAATATTTAGGTTGCACGCTGTTTACGCATCTTTAAATTGATGTTTTCTGTCAGGTATCCATGGTTTGCCTTGGATATGACAAAAGTCATCCTCTGATGCTCATGTAAAATACAATTAATTATAGCTGCTATTTAAATGTATGAAATTATTATTTGCATATGATTAAACACTGAAAACCTGGCACACTCAAGACTCCACATATTCAGCATTTGTAGCCTGAAACTTCTTGTAATTAAGTGATTTCGTTGTTGGAATGCAAAAAAGAATGTTGTATATTTATTAGGGTAATATGCAAAATATCAATTTTTTTTCTTCTCATGTCAGAGCCATATGTATGCAAGCTAGTTCATAATTCACCTGAGCCACAAAATAACAGGTTTGTCAGTAATGAAATGTGCACTGCTTTATCAGTGGTCTCTGAGGGCAGCATTCACGTAAGGTAAT
>NW_018127976.1:635910-650743 GCF_001952655.1 Monopterus albus | reverse complement strand
AACTAATCCTGTATCCATGGATATGACAAAACTCATCCTCTGTCCTTCTACTTAGAGAGGTTTTTGCAGCTGTTTATTGTCTACCTCCTGATGCTAGACACATTTAGCTAAAATGAGTGTGAAATAGACTATGGCAGTGTGTTAGCATATGCAAATGATTACCTAAAAATTATCCACATTAAGACTAGACACCAAACATGGAAGCATGTTATCGGAGCACATGAGGTAGTCTTCAAATTTGAATGATATGCAATAATATTATTTTTCCATGTTAAAAGTTATAGCACCTCCAAATGTCATGATCACTACATTTATATAATTAACATATGAGAAAATGTATCTAAATGCTAATGTATAACTGTGATTTTTGTGAGCAAGGGTTCACATAGAGAATACTCACTGTATGGCCAAAGGCCTGAAAGGCAGAGCAGATTTAAACTTCTCAGTGACAGTAAAGATCCATAATTTCTCGTTCTACCAGTAAGCTTCATGATGCAATTCTCAGGAAAAGTTTTTTTGGGGTGGTGGGCGGTATGCTGTTGTTGGTTTGTATTTTGATTGTGAAGCTTGTAAATACAAGTCTGAATCAGCTGGGTTTGAAAAGCTCAAACATGTCTTTATTATGTGCATCTGTAATTATGTGCCATAATAACTAGAATTCCCTATGGGGAGGCGACAGTGGTGCGGTGGGTAGAGCAGTTGTATCCCAACCAGAAGGTTTAAGGTTTGAATCTCGGTCCCTGTAGTCCACCTGTCGAAGTGTCCTTGGGCAAGACACTGAACCCCACTGTTGCCCGTGATGGTGGCACGTATGCACGCAGTGGCCCTTGGCTCCAAACATAATTTTATTGTACGTGTCACAATAACAATAAAAATTCTTCTTTTGTTAATATCTTTTGCCTACAAAAAGAAATCTTTGTGGAATTTGTAAGTCAAAATCTGGTCTAAAAATTCAAATTGGACCAAAAAAGTTAATTTGCTGAAATTGAAGACCTCAAGTCACTGAAATTTCAGTAGATGATTTTCTGAGTTACATCTGTCAATTCTATCAGTGTGCTGGTTATGGAAGACATCGCTATAAAAAAATCTTTGACATTTTTTTCTCAGAATTCTGACTTACTTTTATGTTTCTAATTATTTTGGCACTTGTTTGCTGGTCCATTTTTGACCATTATTTAAATTAGAATTAATCTGGCTTCATGTTAAATTCTACATTCGAGTGATTAAAAATCTTTTTTTTTTTTTTTGCATCTTTGGTTCAGTCATCTTTCTGTAGTTTCTTGTTTGTTTTTTTTCTTAACAGGATGTGTTTCTACCAGTTTTTTTTTAATTATTATTATTTGATCAGATTGGATACAAAGCTCCACTGAAATGTTAAGCTTCTGAGGTGAAATGAGCATGGAAGATGATAGGTTTCAAGTTAGGATTTGTCATAACATCCACTGTCCTCTGGAGGGTAAAATGAAGCATTGAAATACTACAAAGAAAAAGACTGTTCTATGGATTAACTGCTGCTAGCCCCCCCCCTTCTCCCTAAATAATCAGATGCACAATCAGCACAGTTTGGGGTTTTTCTGTTTCTCACTTTTAGATATTGAACTTTTGTGTTTCACCTTAATTCCTAAATGTAAATATGGAACAAGTCTGACCTCCAGCCATGGGTATCTGCATTCAGTGTCTGATCATCAGTAGCTTGAGATGGAAGCAACTTTGGTTTGGTTTGGTTTGGGAGTGGGTGTACTGATCAAGTGAATGCATATAGAACAGAGCACATTGTGTCAATGTCGTGGTGGGCTTGTTTTATTTGTTGTGGCTGTTCATGTTGGTTGGGTCTTCAGTCTGTGTTCTTCCTCTTCCACTGTGAACAGGAAGTTATGGAAGCCTGTTTCCACTGAAAAAAGGGGAAAAAAATCCAGCATGATAAGAATAAGTTGATTTTTTTTTTTTTTTTTAACATGATTGAGATACCAAGTCAAATTTAGTAACTACTGAAGCAAAAGCATTGTATCTCAGTCTTTTTAAAAGAGGATTTTATAATTTTGGCTTACTGTTGAAAATGTTAGTTTACTAATTTTCTATTTTAATGTTAACCCACCATCTCATAATTTTGACTTTTCCACCTTTTCTTCTCCTGGCAGTAATGCGCTTCCACAGAAAGGCCTCAGTTGTGGTTGTAGTTTCTTCTGTCAGATGTGGACAGTGATGAGGAGCAGGCTGGAAAAGAAGATCTGTTTTTCCTTTTCTTTCTTACTTTTTTTTTAAATGGGATACTAACACGGGTCTTTTGTATGTGATAGCCCACTCTCCCCTATATATTAAACCATTATATTGTGGTGCTATATATATATATATATATATTTGATAAAAATGACCATGTATTGGGATTACTATTGTCTGAAAATAATTGTGAGTTAAGAGGGTTATGGTGCAAAATTTATTTTGAATACAAATTTAAAAAAAAAAAATCTGTTAGTTATAAATCTATTGATATTAACATTGACCATACATTAACACTGAGGTACATTATTAGATTGCAGTTTAAAGTTTGTACATCTTTTTGATAGTGTATACCAGTTTTCTTTAATATGGTAAATTTGTGCTGTGATCAAGCTTTGATAGACTTTGTAAATAAAGCCAAATGTTTGGATCATAATACCGGTTGTAATGGATGGCTTCTTTGTTTACAAGCATTGCAAATTGTTTTTGCATGGCTGTGAAAGTTTCTCTGGTGATTTTTGTAAGATCTGACTTTTACACTGAATAAAAAAGGCTTATGACTTCAAACACTTTTGTCAGAGTTTAAGTGCTGAACACAGTTTGCTCTCATCCAGGCATCACATGGCAAAGACAGGACCATAGCAATGTCTTTGCTCCCTCCCTCCCTAAGCTTCATAGCTTGAGTATAGCACTAAAGCTAAATTTGAGCTTTTTAAACATAGTTAATGGTCCTGGCTGGTGCAGTGATTAGCACTGTTGCCTTACATCAAGAAGGTGCTGGGTTCAAACCTTGCGCACAACAGGGGTATTTGTGAGTTTGCAGGTTCCCTGCGTATGTTGTCTCAGAATACTCTAGCTTCCTCACAAAGGCAGGTTAGCTTACAGTTTTTCTGAATTGCTAAAACACATTTCTTAAAACCACTTTCTCTAAAATCTTAAACACAAATCCAAATACTCAAAACTAAATTCATAAAACCTCTGACTCTTCTGGCAAAATCAAACAACCATTTCACCAGCAATCAAAATCAAACTGTGCTTTCAGACACGAGTCAATCATAGTATATAGACACTGCGGCTCATTCATTAGACACAGTATCCAGGGCATGCAGTTACAAAAAAAAGTTAGTGTATATAGTAAAAAAAAACACAAAACAAAATAAATCACATAAGTATTGTGAATTTACTAAAAACCATGTTGTGATCAAAAAAAAGGAGAAGAAGTTTTAAAAAAAACTGTAAAAGGTTTAATAAACATCTCAGTTCCTAAAATTTGGAATGTTCTGGCTATTTTTTTTGACGTGTCAGCCTTTACAGGGCTAATTATGTGACGAGCAGGTACAAAATATAAGCCAGTTCAAAGTGCACAGAGGAATACGAGGTGGCGGATGAAGAGGACGAGGAAGAGTAAGACCAAGAACAGAATGCGTTCCTTCCACCATACAGCCCTTTTCTCTGCATGGCGGTGGAAAGTCTATGACCAAAACCCATATACCAGGGAAAATCTCTTACAAGCAATGGAACTGGCCTGCAGTGACATAGACGTGCAGTCTTGTCAAGGCTGGATCCGCCACACCAGAGGGTTTTTTGCCCGTTGTCTGGCAAGTGACAACATTGCCTGCAATGTAAATCAAACCCTCTGGCTGGGCCCAGCTTAAGACGTGATCCCGAGACAGAATAATCTTTCTGATGTGTTTTTTCCTCCTTCTTCTTCTTTTTTGATTGTAACATGGTTTTTGGTAAATTCACCATACTTAGGTGTGCTTTCTTTTGTTTTGTGTGTTTTTTACTATATACAATAAACTTTTATTTTTGTAACTACATGCCCTGGATGCTGTGTTCTCCATTATTTGATCTAGTGTCTAATGAATGAGCTGCAGTGTGTATGACTTATGTGTGTATGACCTGAAAGCATTGTTTCATTTTGAGTGCTGGTAAAATGGTTTTGAAGTAATTGCTTGATTTTGCCAGAAGAGTCAGAGGTTTTGTGAATTTAGTTTGAGCATTTGGATTTGTGTTTAAGGTTTTGAGAAAATGAGTGGTGGTTTCAAGAAATGCGTTTTAGCAATTCAGTTAGAAAATCTCATGTACTCCTTTTCTGAACTCTAAAAACATTCTCACAAAAACACAATTCACACTGTGATTAACGTGTTTTGCAAAACACTAAACACGGGACAGCAAAACCTAAACACAACTAAAGCACAGCTGTCATCATTTACACACGACGATTCAAAATTGTTCACACTTGTTTCTAAATATGTGATGAGCAGGTGCAAAATATAAGCCAGTTCAAAGTGTACAGATGGCACAGGTACATCCATCAACTATGGATAACAATATGAGACATAGAGGAAGAGTGCGTATATGAGGTGGTGGACAAAAAGACAAGGAAGAATAAGACCAGGAACAGTAATTTCAGATGAAATTAGAGCTACTGTGATAGACCATGTTCTCGTGCATGGAATGACAATGAGGGAGGCAGGACAAAGAGTTCAACCTAACTTGAGCAGATTCTCTGTGGCCACCATAATCGGGACATTCAGAGAAGAGAACAGGTCATATTTTTACACTGTATTTTCATCATTTCAATGAGTAATTCACTTTGACAATGTACTGTAAAGTGAACTGGAAAAATACAGTAAAAAAAAGCTGTCCAAGCAGACAACATTTTATGTATACATACTACATGTATGTTGAAATGATTGAAATGATTCAGCGGGTGCTGCAGAGGCCTGCTCAAGGACATGGTCAACTTGATGGCGTTTCTAGGGCAGTTTATTGATGTGGAGGTTTTGCTGGACAACAAGATCTAATGTTCAGTTGTCGCTTTTCAAGAGTTGCTTTCTCAGCTCGTCTTTGCAACAGGTCCGCTCAAGTCAGAGTCCAGATGCAAAAATGAGATTCTGATTGGTCGTTGCATGCTTGCTGATGCACACATGCAAAAGAGACAGCAACATTAACGCATTTTTAAAATCATTTTTGTGTATTTCTGTAGGCCTGTGACCTGCAAAGTGTACTGGTGGTCAAGCAAGTTTTACTTAAATAAAAGCACCTGTACAAAGTGCTTTAGTAAAAGTACAAAAGTATTAGCATCAAAACATACAGTACAGTACTTATGCAGAATTGCATGTTTAATCTAATGTACAATATATCACATTATTGGATTTGCAGGAAGGAGCGATCTCTAAACAGTGTGTCTAAAGCAATCTGAAGTGTTATTATATTCATCACATTTAGTGCTGTGCAGGTAAAGGTGGAGCTAATTTAACCAGCTTATTCATTCAAAAGCATTATGAATGAATGCTTATGCTCTGAATTGCTGATGTGAATTTTCCACCAGATATGAATATAATTATACTCAAATTTTTGGATTAATCTGATTCTGAAAAGGGTCTAATTATCAAATAACTATAATGGAGTAAAAAGTACAATATTTACCTCTAAAATGTAGTGATGAAGGAATGAAGTAGCACAAAATGAAAATACTAAAGTACTGTTATGAGAATTTCAAAGATGGCAACGAAGTCACTGGAACAGTTTAAGCAGTATTCTTTACTTGCAGCAAGGAGACAAGTCAGTATTCCCACAGGAAGGAGCGATCTCCAAACGGAGCGTCCAAAACAATATGAATGAGAGAGGCTCTCTGAACAAAGTGAGATTTCTCCTTTTAAACACACAAATAACATTGCAGGGAACAAAGGCTCAGACAGATAGGAGACAGGATACCAGTTCAAGGAGGAGACAAGCCATCTGGTTCAGCAATTCTTGCAGGAAGGAGCGATCTCTAAACAGTGTGTCTAAAGCAATCTGAATGAGAGAGGCTCCCTGAACAAAGCGAGATTTCTCCTTTTATACAGACACATAACATTGTCTACCAGAGAGGGGAGGGAGGCCGGGAGAAAAATTTATACCGATGCTGGGAGGGGGAGTGATAAGGGGTGATCTTTGACCTGGGAGAGGAGGGAGAATGGAATTTACACCTGTTGTGGGAGGGGGAGTGAGGGGGGTGAGAGAGGGAGGGACAGGGGAGTGGGTAATCAAGTGATTTTGTCATCTCGCTAATAAGCAGCACAGGTACTTTACTGCAGATGCCATTGTGGAGGTTCAGTGATATCTGTCTGCTCCTCCTCTGGACAGATCACAGGACCCTTCAGGTTACTGGACGATGCACAAATCCCTGTACCCATACCTGTTCAACCTGGCCAAACAGTTGCTGGCAACACCAGCATCTTCTGTGCCTTGTGAAAGGGTCTTCTCCAAAGCTGGGGAAGTTGTCTCAAAAAAACTGAAATCACCTGAAACCATCCACTGTGGAGACACTATTATTTTTGAATAAAAATGCCTGAGTCACACAAGCACACCCAGTGTACACCAAGCACAATCAGAACACATTTTATATTGTCAGAACATAATTGCATCCACAGCCTCATTGAACCCTGTAAATATTTGCTCTGTCCATTGTATAATTTGGGAGGAATAATTATAAATCCATGTCATATTCTTAAGAGTTCTTGGGGAAGGAGGATTACTTAGGTAGTCAACATTTCAATTCAGATACTTTATAAGGCAAGGAAGAAAAACAGACACATGTAAAATGAAGTTAGATTTCAGCTTTATTTAAGTAATGTCCACATTACAACAAAACTCAGTGCACACACAAGGTGCGTCAGTGTCACCTTTGCAAGGCTGTACAACAACCACTGCGCCAGCAGGTGTCACCCACGTGCTCAACAAATGAAGCTTCGAGTAGTGAACCAATTTTCGATACAATGGTCCAAAGGGGTTCAAAGCTTCGTGGGGCCTCATATGGTCATCACTAGCCAGAGGACTAAACCAGAATTTAGTTTCAAACCAAAACAACTAACTAGTTTCATAAATCTTACCTGAACAATTTGCAGTTTTTTTTTTCATCAATTAATTCAGCTTTCACGGTTCTCTTCTCATTGTATCTCTCAGCACACTGATTGTGGTGCTACTGCAGTCTCTACAGTGTTGAGGCATGCATTTAATGCAACATTAGTTGAAGGTGAGCCTCAAGCTCCAGGTGTTATAAATATTGCTTGATTCCCACCCACTTCTAAGCTGCCCTGTCTGTGCCCTTTTAAAGACACAGGCAGTGTTGCATGAATTCAGCTTAAGCAGTATTTAATCGGAGCATGATACTTTTAGAGCACAAGCTGGCACACATTTTTCTGACTTTACTCTCTGTATGTGGACATCTTCTGAAACTTAGACATATCCTAAAAACACAATGAGTAATGGCGTAAAAAGTGCTAGACATATTTTATAACAACCCTGATTGCAGTGTTAGGCAATTAGAATAAGTGCATGTGCATTTGTTCACCTCCTTCAAGCCCTGGTGCTAACCAAAGGAATGGAGGGCAGCTTATGCAGTCTATTCACTTCCCAGATGGCCTGAGGGAAGAAACTGTTACACAGTCTGGATGACCTAGCTCGGATGCTCTGAAGTCTCCTACCAGAGGGCAGGGGAACAAAGAGGATGTGAGAAGGGTCCATCATGATGTTTATTACTTTTCTAACACTTTGTAAACATCTGCTAGTGCAGGGAGAGAGGCGCCAATGATCTTTTCCGCTGCTCTCACTACTCTCTACAGGTATTTTCTGTCTGCCATACCAGACAGTGTTGCAGTATGTCAGGATGCTTTCTATTGCCACTCTGTAGAAAGTTGTCATAATATGTGGGGGGAATTTGGCCTTTTTCAGTCTTTTCAGGAAGTGAAGGCTAGGCACCTCATCTAGCCAAACCATGGCTTTTGGCTGCCTGCAGTGACGAGCACGCTAATGTAGTTATGTGCGAGAGAGGAAGTAAGTTGGAGTATGGCATCTGAGTAAACACTGAAAATTTTTAAGATATGCCGACTGAACTCAGCCTGAGTGAATCAAATACGCTGGATAGGATGAAAAAGTTCAGAAAAGAAGATACCAGTGAAGAATGGAAAGTAATAATTGAGTCTGGAGACCAAACAAATAGCGAGCTTCATCCAGTGAAATTAACAAAAGCTACAGTATATCCAGCAGGCAAGGGAGGCTGTTGATAAACCCAGTGAATGTTGTTCAGCACAGTAAGAGGGAGGGAAAGAAACAAATTATAATGGAAAAATAGGAGTGGTGTTAATGGAATCTAAGGGTTTAGTGTATATAAATGATGGACAAGGTGTGATTTTTATTAAAGGATCAGAGTCAGCTATAGACTTAACATTGGTCTCTAATTAAATAGCTAGTGTTAGTAGCTGGAAAATTCTAAATTATCATTCTTTAGCTAGTAATCACACTATCTAAATTGCAATTACATGTAATATAACAAATATATATTTTGCTCACACCTGCTTGATTGAATTATCCAGGTACAGCCTGTTTCAGTGTTTTGCTGGTGTGTTTCACATATGGCCATGTAAGTGGAGCTAAACATTACCAGTAGGTGTAAGAAACAATCTGTGTAACTGGACATTAGTTTATTTTTGTGCATCTGTGTGTTTTAGTAGTGTGGGAGGGTATCATAGAGGATTCTGGGCCTGGGTGATTGGATGATTATCTGTCCTGGTTGTGTTTTGGCCTTGCAAATGCAAGTTAATGTAGTGTTGTAACAGGTTTGGCTACAAAATATATGGCCTCAATAGATGTTTGTGCAGAAGCCCAGCAAAGCGTTTTACGGACAGTAAAAATCAGTTATTGGAAAATGCAGAGCGTTGTGAAATTAATTGTTCCAAACAAACAAAAAAAGTTGGCTAACTTAAAGGCACACCTGATAGAGAACAATGTATTAGCAAGAGTTGCTAGTGCACAGGGGATAAAATGCTTTAAACTTTAACATTTGAACAGCAGAAAGAGTTGTTAATGTTGCATCATTAGAATGGGGAAATTGTTCTAAATAGCAGGAACTTGAACTAGAAAGGTTTAATGGTTTGTCAAGCTGAACTAAAACAGCAGCAGGAGAAAAGCTTAGAACTTCGCTAGCTAGACTTCATTAGAGAGGGCGAGCTTGACCAAACACAAAGTAGACCGGTTGAATCCAGCACTTATAGAAAATACAGTAAGTTAAGCTGAAGCTGCTTTCTACATTTTCTGAAAAGGATCCTGACACTTTTTTTGTCTGGTGTTTGAGAGGTTAGCCAATAACTAGTAAGTGGTTTGTTCAAAGCACGAGAGGCCTTTTCTGCTTTAAGTATGACTAGCAGTGAGGACTATCTGAAGCTACAAACTGCAGTTCTGAAAGCTTATGAATTGGTGCCAAACGCTTCTTGACAAAAATTGAGGAATTTTAGCAGCAAATTGTAGAAAACTCATGATTGGTAAATTGTATGAGTTTACTAGAGTTAATTCTTTTTAATGAATTCATATTGATAATCCAACACACAAATTTTAATTCTGTTGAGTGAAACTTTTGATTTGTTGCAACATGTGAAAGAACCCACACAGGATTTAGTTTTTACTTACAACTCCAAATCAGAGAAAGTTGGGACACTATGTAAGCTCAAAACAGAAAACAGTGATGTGTAAATCATCTGTGCATTCTCTACTGGGGACAGGTCAGGACTGCAGGCAGGCCAGTCCAGCACTCACACCCTTTTCCTCCACAGCCAGACCTTGGCAGGATGAGGTTTTGCACCATCTTTTTGAAATATGCATGAGCGTCCCTAGAAGAGATGTCGCCTTGAAGGCAGCATATGTTGCTCCAAAATCTCAGTGTATTTTTCAGCATTAATGGCGCCATCACAGAAGTGTAAGTTACCTTTGCCAAGGGCACTGACACAACCCCAGACCATAACTGACTCTGGCTTTTGGACTTGTTGCTGGTAACAGTCTGGATGGTCCTTTTTGTCTTTGGTCCAGAGCACACTGGACCAAAAAAAAAAACACCTTTAATACCGATTCATCTGACCACAGTACACGTTTTCACTATGAGATGGTCTGTCCCAGATGCCTCCCAGTCCAGAGCAGTCGACTGAGCTTCTGGACACTGTTGACATAAGGCTTCCTTTTGGCACAGCAGTTTTAAGCAGCATTTGTAGATGTAACTACATATTGTAGTGCCAGTTTCCTGACCCCATGTGGTTATATCACTTATAGAAGAGTGACGGGTCATGATGCAGTCTGAGGGATCAGAGAGGATGGTCATCCAGCTTAGGCTTGTGCCCTTACCCTTTATGCAGTGAAATCCCTCCAGATTCCTTGAATATTTTAATTATGTTCTACACCGTTGAAGGTGACATATCCAAATGCTTCCCTATCTTTCTTTGAGGAACATTGTTTAACATTTCAACATTTTTCCTCACACATACAGTATGTTGGAAAACAGGCAGTCCTCAGCCCATCTTTGCTCCTAAAGGGCTCAGCCTTTCTGGATGCCACTTTTATACCAAATCATGATGCAGTCACCTGGTGACATCACCCTTTTCAAATCATCATTCCATTGTTTTACCTCAGTACTTGTGAAATGCAACCATCCCAACTTCTTTTGGAATGTGTTGCAGGTATCGAAATTGAAATGGAGTCCAACTGGTTTTGATTTTTGGACAGCTACTATTCATTCTGTACATGCTCCCCTTGGGTGACATCATTTAATGACATTTATCAGTTACACAGACCACACTCAGATGTACTTAGCTCTGTCACCAAGTGACTGTGGTCCCTTAGACTGTCAGTGTTCAGAGCGGGTGCAATCAAATTTCTTTCGGATAAAGACTTATTTTGTCAACAATAAGGACAGAAGTTATTGTTCAGCTTGATTCTAGAGCTATAAAGACAAAAACACAAGTTAGAAATCTTGGCGTAACTGGCTCAGACCGGAGCTTTACCAGTCACATCAAGACCATAACTAAAATCAACTTATCTCAAATAGCAAGACTCGGTGGTCTCGTGTCCAGACAAGATTTAGAGAAACTCATTCATGCCTTTGTCTCCAGCAGGCTGGACTGCTGTATTGTCTGGTCTTCCCAAGAAGACTGTTTGACAACATCAGCTCATTCAGATGCTGCTGCCAGACTTAAGAGCTAGAAGAGCTGAGCACATCACTGTTCTTAAATCCTGACACTGATGAACTTACATTTCACACACAAAACCTGATCATTTTACCTCATTGGTTTTAAAACACCGTTTATGAAACCAAGACATTTACAGGGGAAATGTCTGTTTAGAACTTAAGTGACACATGACAAAGAACCCCACTTCTAAACGTTTTGCCCAGGGCTGCCCTTAGGACATGCCCATGTAGTCACATAGCATGGAACATTGTGTAATCTGAACACTGCAGAGAGTTGAACATTTTATTGAAAAGCAGTGCATCTTCAACAAAACTGACAATGTTATTAACTGTGCAGCCAAGGAAGGAATGTCATGAGTTTAAGTGAAAATATAGAATCAAGCTCACAAAGGAATATGGGATGAGACATGGAAGAGTCAGCACAGTATGACAATTAGAGTGCAGGAGGAGATATGAGATTAGAACTGTCATGTTCTTCTGCCCTCTAGGCTAGAAGCAAATAACGAGATCTGAGGCCAAAGTTTAAATGGTCTCCAGTGTTGAGGGACTGCACCAGGACCCAGGGTAGTTCAGTAAAGCCACTTGTGGGCACAGCTTGTGTAGATGATCAGCTCATCTGGTTTGAACCACAGCGAAATTTCTCTGTTTGCACTCTGCACTGAGTCACTGCCATGGACAATGTTCCTGTGAGAAGGAAAGCCACCAACAGTGAAAGGAGCAATGAAGACAACCCAAATACAGTTCAAAGAAACACTTCTATATCCAAAAGCATTACATCAGGGTCCCCATCTGCTACAGCGGACCTCCAACATAGTGGGGGTTTCTCTTGTCTTTCATAGGATTGTTCTTTGGTTGACTGAAGACATTCCAAGTCCTATATGCATTTCTCCCATAAGTACAGGTCAGCCCGCTTTAATGGTGCAGAGCTGGGTGGACACAGGTTGGCCTCAGTCTCCATCTGTTTACACCATTATATAAACCGAGGACCAATGAGCATCCTTTGTCAGAAGTCAGTGACTGGATGCTTCAGAGCATCAACTCATTTCTTCTAGTCTATGTGGGTGGGACTATGATGCAAAGAAAAGACCCAAGCAAGTGAAACCACAACCTCTAAAAGAAACTTGCATACAAACTGTTTTACAAGTGCACTCACCTGCCAACATCAATGCAGAAGTCTCCTCTGATGGTTCCAGGCTTAGAATCAGCAGGGTTGGTCTCACCCAGCATCACTCTGCCTGTCTTCACCACACCTTTGCCTTCCCACACCTGGAACACACAAAAACAGAGGGATGATGGGAGATGAAGCCAGCTGCTAGCACACTTTGTTTTTCCCCAAGAGGATCACTCAACAGCTGACAAATCATGGGCGTTTGTCCTCAGCTAAACAGCAGAGCAGGGGCCTGTTGCACAAAAGTAGAATTAAGACATCCAGGATAAATGACTGAGCTGAGCTCAATGAATCCAAAACACGTGCGTCCAGGCTTAATTGGTTGCACAAAGACCAAGCCAGGATGAGCAGACACGGATTCATTCACAAAAGGGTCTTTAGTGCTTCACATTCCACTTTCAATGTGTTGTTTGAATTGTTCCTTCTAACAGTTTGTTTTTTAGCACCTTGTTAGGTTATTTTTTTAGTTAGATAGATATTCAGAGATTTGTTGTCTAGGAATGTTAGTGCAGACAGGTTGACTAGCTCAGGCTGTTAACTGTTCAGCCTGCAGTGCAGACTGCAGGCACGTCAAGGTTACAGGAAAAGAGCTGTTAGTGGGTCTAATATGTGATAACAATGTATAGTGTGCAGTGAAATAACTATTGGTTTCTGTTTGTGGTGACTGCTGACTGACATAAGGGATGAGATAAAATAAATCCTGGAACTTAGCCTGGTCTGGAGCAGGCTAGCTCCACAGAATAAATCTCCATGGTAATTTATACCATAACATCCTACCACCATCTAATCCAGCTTTAGTGCAACCGGATCACGGATAAATTGAGCCAGGATCACCAAGATATCCTGGCTTAATCCCTTATCCTAGTTTTGTGCAATAGGCCCCAGGTTTTAGGATGCCAACCAAAGGTTGTGTACTCAACATGGGCATCTCTTGTCAGTTTGGTCTAAAATTCCCTTTTGTAATAAGCCTTATGCACACATGTGCAATAGGCCCCAGGTTTTAGGATGCCAACCAAAGGTTGTGTACTCAACATGGGCATCTCTTGTCAGTTTGGTCTAAAATTCCCTTTTGTAATAAGCCTTATGCACACATGGCCACTGTTTTTTGTACTTAGTAATGTAGTTATTTTTTGAGTATGTCCAAGGTGGCCTGAAGTAAAGCAAAACATTTTTACAATAAATGAAACTGGTAGTTAGGGTGAGCCAAAGAGTTTAAGCTCTAAAGACACCATCAGAAGGACCCCATGACAATCAGTTTAGACATGATTTCCTTCAGGGACTGCCAAAAACCAGAAATGGAGGAAGAACACTTGACAACCCGAGTAGCTCCCATGGAGAGCAAGCTCAGCTGAATCTGGCGACAACAGATTTGTCACGAGTCTCCAGCTCAGGGCCATCTTGGAACTCTGGCTTACAGGTCTCAGACACAGCACTTCTCCTTACCTGGCATTAAAAGCTTGGTGCACCCTGGCAAACTGATGTCTCATGACATCAGTGCATAGTTATTACCAAATTAAAGTCTCTAACCTATCAAAATTGGCATTTTGAATTGAATTTTTTTTTATTGACAAATTTGAAAGCCGTCTGTCATTTTGGCAAATTAGAAAACAGAGGGTAATATACACATTAAATTTAGCTTACAGCCTACTTGGTTGGTATGCATTGATAAACGGGGGGCGGGGGGGGAAATCGAGAAATTTCACGCTCAAAGGAACTTCTAACCACTTCAAGAAATGTTCCGACTTCAAAACCTTTGCCAAAGTGGAGTTGGCAAGTCTAGTCTCCAGTGCAGCAGCAGAGCACGAGTTCAGCTTTCAGACCATTATAGGAGACATGAAAACCCTAATGACAGCTGCCTCTGCAGCAGGTCAAATAAGTTAGCCTACCTTCTTATAAATGGGTTGCTCATATTTTAATGGCAAGTGTCTAATTTTGTAAAACTGCAAAGTCACCGTAGTACGTTTAGTGGCCTTTGCCATCACTGCCAAAAACAAAAGTCATCTGCTTTATGTGGTGGTGACACAAGTGGCTGCACATAAGCTTGTTCCATGCACTGAAATGAAAAATGCTATTAAACGTCTTATTAAGGGGGTAATAATAATTGAGGACAATTTTATGACCTGTCCATCAAAATGACAGACAATGAGAAAGTCTAGCATGACCTGTGCAAAACACCATTAGAAAGACTGGAATATGACATGGTGAGAGCTGTGTCGGTTGTATTTAGTGTAGGCCTTGATGACTGACAACTCAAACTGGGATTGTGGTTTCTTTCTTGTTCATGTTGATACAAATATCTTCATAACAATACATTCAACACCAGCAAACCCCACAACCCCCCCCTCCTTTCAAAGTGTTGCACCAAAAACTGAACACAATGTTCATTACAGCTTGATTCTTACAAGAATGGTACTGGCTGAATTACTTTTATATTTGTGTACATGTATAGT
>NW_018127976.1:630260-635891 GCF_001952655.1 Monopterus albus | reverse complement strand
GCAGTGGCAGCAGCCATGAAAGACTCCACATACTTTCTCGAATACAGCTGAAGCACCTGTGCTTTTGACTTCGTATGGGACTCAACCGTTTTAATTACCATTCTCCCAAGTTCAAACATTTTGGCTTTTCAATATCATTGTGGGACAGCTAAGCATTCCCAGTACTTAGAGCCATCTCCCAATCTTGATAGCCGCTTCTTTTCCCTTCACAGAAAAAAACAAACATACAGCATGCAAGTGCACAAAGATTTGCAATAAGTCAAAGTTTAAGCATTATAACACAATTTAAGACATCTCATGAATAAAACAAGACATTTTGACCATAATGTTTTAAATCAAATTTAAGATTTTTTTTTTTTTTTTTTTTTTTAAAGGCTCAGTGGGAACCCTGATGAAGTTCCACCAAACCTGTGGCTTTCTGATTCAACAGGCACACCACCCAGTCTTATGCAACCTCTTGTCATCTCTTACCATGGCAACCACTGGACCAGAGCTCACATATGTGATTAGATCATGAAAGAATGGCCTGTCCTTCAGGTCGATGTAGTGCTGCTGCAGGAGGGCGTCAGTGGCCTGTTAGGGGACAAGGTAGACAGATTTCAGTTTTCTCTCACACACACACCTTTTGTGCTGGACTGTCATCAATAAGTCTAACTCAACTACGAATTCATAACAAATTATAGCAAAACCAGCCAGTCTCATTAATAGGCACAATGCTGACCAGCGAGTTCCCAGTGTACAAGCACTTATTTTAAGTGTGGGTCTACTACCTTAACATTTAGTCTTTACTCGTTTTAGAAGCCAAAATTCAGTTGACAGGAAAACACTTTAGTAAACAGAGTTAGATGCTGTTGTGTTTAACACAATGACAAGGCACTGAACAGTAGAGATGTTTGAACGGTAGTCCATGATATCTTTAAATCGTTTTAATGATGCGAGCATTACTTACTATCCTTTACAATACATCACGTGTCAAACTCGAGGCCCGCGGGCCACATCCTGCACAGCATACAATTACATCCGGCCTGCGAGATCATTTTATACATCTTTTATGGCCCGGCAATATGAAGCGCCAGTAATACACCAACTACAAATCCCATAATGCAGCGCAACAGCTGCCTTACCGAACGATAGGCTACCTGAGACCATTCCCGTGTCCATTACATCAGATCAATTAAGCGTCTGTTTATGTATACAACCCTAATTTCAAATCAAAGCTAGCCCCCCCAACAATGGCCAAGAGAAAAGTTGATTCTGAAAACACGTTTACTGACATTGCCAGTAAACCCGTGTGTCTTATTTGTGGAGCTAATGTGGCTGTAATAAAGGAATATAACCCAAGACTGCACTACAAAACAAAACATCAGTCTTGTGTCCAGATAAAAGCAGGTGTTTGCAAATGTAAGCCTTAGCAGAAATACGGTTGCTGATTTTAAGTTCAAGTTTATTCATTTTGGAATAATATTGTATCCTGTCTGTTTTGATTCATATTTATGTTCAAAAAGTGTTTTAGCCTGTTCAATAAATTTTTATCCTGTTCAGCCCGTGACCTAAAGTGTGCTTTGAGTTTTGGCCCCCTGTGCGACTGAATTTGACACCCCTGCAATACATTGCACATGACACTACATGGCATCAAGATTTAACACTTTAAATACGTGGCCATCAGAGTTGATACTGGGGCAGCCTGCCACAAATAAACACCGAGTATGGGAGTATGTGCGTCCTAATTAAGCTCTTTTCCACAAATTGAACAACAGTGGCATCTTCTATACTAATTTAACCTCACACGCCTTCATGCTGGCTGCTGCTCTGGTTCCATTGTATCACGAGACACCTTCCCACCTCTGATAAATATCTTCACGTTTTAATATCATGAGATGTCATCACACCCCTAGTAGGAATGGAACAATATGACTCAATACAACCAAAAATGTAATGACAGTGCAAGACTAGCTGTGGAATACTTTATTCCTCTGATTAACTCCCACATTGAAGGGGCAGCGTTAAAGGGGCCCAATTCAAATCCTTCATCCTGAATGGGAATATGAACTTGTGCATTCAGTGTAATCAACTTTATACTTACATTGAGCATCTTCATGCCCACAAGTTTGAAGCCTTTCATCTCAAACCTCTTAATGATGTCTCCAATGAGGCCCCGCTGCACGCCATCAGGCTTGACAGCAATGAAGGTGCGTTCCTGCAGCTCAGCCATGATTCTGAAAACAAAGAACAGACAAATGAAGACAAACTAGCACAACCTTTGAGGAGCAAGCCCAAGAGTTGCTCACACCACTTTCAAGGCTAGTGCAGCTCTCAGTGCGAGCACCTAAACTAGGCTAGTGAGAGACTGTCAGCACCACCAGAGTAAGTCCACTAACAATGTCGGACTCTCGTTTTCTCTAGACCTCTGCCCAATGATGTTTAGCTGGATGTCACTCAACCGCTGGTTGTCTAGCTGGTGCCCAGAAAACAATGTGGGCTTTCATAAACAATTGGAAAACACTTTGGAGAAAACCTGGTCTGATTAGCAGAGACAGCATCCATCACACTTTGGATGGTGTGGCCCTCATATCTAGAAATTTGGAGTTTCTTTCACAACCTAAATTAGTGCATTTTTATACCGTAATTCTTACGCAAATATTTTCAGACTAGGTGCTTTTTACTCTTTACCTGACTCCAAGCTGCACAAGAATTCCTATATGCCTAGACTATATGGCAAATAAAAATCTTGAGTCAGAGTATGCCTGAGCGTAGCAGATCATAGTGAAGCAGGGAGAGGGCGTGCTAGGAGTGGAACGATTTGGAATTTCGTGTTACTGTTACTTTAAATTACACACTGTAGCTAAATTTAAGCTAAATTTGCAAAGACAAAACATCCAACAGTTACATTAACTTGTCATGACAAATGTACCGAGTTGTTACCTTTAACGTATAGGCACCAACAGTGGGTAAATCCAGCTGTTAAATTCGCAGGTTTTGAAGGTTTGTCGGAGCGGTGGTCAGCCCGACTTGGAACAACTGCAGCAGCACACCTGTATCTGGTGGCTGTGTACGGTTAATGCCCAAAACAGAGCAGCTTTATCGGCTTCCTGAAAAGCGTTCGAAGTGCAAGAGAACGAAAGCGGACTTTGACAGTTGACGTTGGGTCTAATGGCTGCACTTGACAGCCGGTTTTCATTCTGCGTTCATGCCACGTCGGCACAAAGGCGACGATGGGAATAGTTTTCAGTGAAACGATTCGGGAACGTTCACGCTGTAGTCCAAGATGGTGGCTGTCTGATGTCATTTGCTGTGACTAATACTACTTAGTGTCAATTAACTGCAACATTATGCACAACTGTCACATTATCTAGGGTCACGCTACAGCTTTTTGCAGCCACTGCTTTGAACAACGAAATAGCATTTTTAAGTTAGGCTACTTTGGTGGAGTACCCGGAGATGTGAAGCGACGCCCTGGCCTTTACTGGCAGGCACATGGTCTTTTGTTGGCGGTGCCACAGGAAGTCCACTGCAACACGCAGCGACACAGGAAACAATACGCTTTATATTCTCTAGGCTATAGCCTATTAACAAACACCTGAAATGAATTTGACAGCTAGCAGTTTAACCTTAACCAAGCCAAGTTAATATTCTTACATTACGCCTAGCGCTACTACAAAACTAATTCTATCCTCACCTCCGCAAAAGTACTGAACGCTGAATTCAAAATTCAACCATGTAAACAACTGGGAGAAGTAGAGTACATATATTCATTTAAACACTGCTGTTATATCCACATAGGAGGGGGGGGGGGAAACACTTACCTTCTCAAAGAAGCGTAGGGGTAGACACACGACACTCAGGAGGGAGAGAGCGTGCGCAGCCGGCTTTTATTTGTGTAGGCGGGAGTTGGCGGACGGGAAGCCTACGGTCCCAAAAGTAAAGAACGAATTGCAGTAATTATGAGATACATGCGTATGGTTTGGATTTATGGAGAAAAGAAAAGGAAAAGGAAGTTGACAAAGAAATGAGGCACCCTTTCATTGTTAGTCTGCATTCATAGTCTCTCCCCCTGCTCCCTCGTTCCTGATAACGCAAGCTCATGGTTTGGAGTTGACAGTTGACGTTCTTTATTTGATGCTTAAATGTGTTCAGAATTGTTCTCTAAATTCTAACAATTTTCTATAAATGCAGGAGTAATTATTTGACATTAAAAACAAGTTCACTCAAGTTGTTATGATTCTAAAATAGAGTCACTACTCCCTCTTATGGACATTTTAGACATAACAATGTACATCCAGAATCAGTTATAAAATGTTACAGAGTTTAAAAACTATCTTGTGAAGTACTATAAAGGTTTCCTCCTTGCTATTATAATTTTCATGCTCTTGTATAATTTTCACCGGTTTGTGTGTGCGTGGCAAGCTTTATTTTACTTTGTCTTTATGTTCAGTTATGTGAGTATTCCAAATATAGTTAAACAAAAGGTTATCTTTTTATAATGTAAAAGATTAACATGATTATTCATCCAAGTTTTTATTTTGAAAAAAAAAATCAACGGGGCAATAATATCTGGATATCATGGCAACAGCCACTGAACAGGTGTATTACAGTGCTACAGTGTGTTACAGGTATAGTTGTTTTTGGCGGCCTGTTTTCATTTTAGTTTTAGTCTAGTCTTTGTGTGAAGCTGTCATTTTAGTTTTTATTAGTTTTAGTCACATTCATACTCTTTTTAGTCTAGTCTAGTTTTAGTCGACGAAAACTGATGACATTTTAGTCTAGTTTTAGTCAATGAAAATTGTATTTTAGTCTCTTTTTAGTAAGGCAATTCTATTTAACCCAGTCAATAGAGTATAAGTACCTTGTAGTATAGATGAAACCAAGTTTCTTTTAGTCAAACCCATTTCAAACAAGGTTATCTTATTATATTATTGTTACCTTATAGACTCAAGAGTACATCCAATAAACATTTTGTGGCCACATTTCTCCCCATCTTTTTCCACAACAAATTCCGTTTTCTTTTCCACTTCTATGTAATTAAAGTTTTTCCAAATGTCGTTTCTTCTTTAAAGCTTGACAATTTAATCAGCTTGACAATGATAGGCAAAATCATAATTAGTGGAAATTACTTAAAAAAGTAAAAATGACACATTTAGTTTTCTCACCTTACACATTAGTGTAAAAATCAAATTCAGATTTCAGTTTATTGAACTTAAAGTAGTGACATCCTGCCCAAAATGAGTACCAAAATGGCATTGCCCACCTAATCATCAGAAACCCATCTTAAGGTGCACATCTTCTCTCACATCAGTGCAAAAACATTTGTTTGGAAAATGTTTAGCATTGCAGTTGCAGGTGAACAAAGTCCAAGAGAGTCTCTTCTCCCTGTAATTATTATACAAAGCCTCTCTTTGACCCAAATTTGGTTGCAGAAAGAACTCTTTAAGTGAGACACACCACACCATATAAACAGATGTGTGCACACATGAATACAGTTATGGCTGACAAATTTGACTCATCTTAGATTCTTTCTCACAAACAAAATTGCTTCCCCCCCCAGTCTTAACCATTTCAAACTTTAAAATCTATCCTTAGACCCCAAACCCCCCCCCCCCTAAGGCCCAACCCAGACCCTGTGGAACTTAAACG
>NW_018127976.1:622601-630201 GCF_001952655.1 Monopterus albus | reverse complement strand
GGGAGCATACAAGGCCATAGCAGCTCCACACCTGGGCATGTCAGATCACATCTCTGTGGAGCTGATCCCAGCATATAAACCTATGATCTGCAGCACAAAACCAATCACCAAAACAGTTAAGGTGTGGATGGAGGAGGCTTCTTCAGCATTACAGGACTATTTTGAGCATACTGATTGGGGGGTGTTCAAAGAGGGCTCAGACTTTGGAGGCTTATACATCAGCTGTTCTGGACTATGTGCAGTTCTGTACTGATGCTTGTCTACCTACAAAGTCCATCAGGGTTTTTCCAAACCAGAAACCATGGTTGGACAGTACAGTGTCAACTCTGCTCAAAGCTCAGGACGCTGCCTTCAGATCAGGTGACAGGCTGGCCTATAGCAGGGCCCGGAAAGAACTAAAGAAGGGCATCTGGCTGGCCAAACGCAGGTACAAACAGCGCATTGAGGGGCACTTCATGAATAACAACACACAGAGTATGTGGAGATGTATCAAAACAATAACAGACTACAGAGGCAACAACCAGCAGGTCAGCCATGATCCCACCCTCCCTGACACTCTGAATAGTTTCTTTGCATGCTTCGATACACCTGGCAGCAGAGGAACTGTACAACTCCCTCAGCTCGAGGAACAGCACCAGCCTCTCGTCCTACAGCTACACCAGGTGAGCTCCACCCTGAGGAGGATCAACACCAACAAAGCTGCAGGACCACACAGGGTGTCAGGTTGGGTTTTGAAGCTATGTGCTGACCAACAGGTAGGAGTTTTCTTGGACATTTTTAACCTGTCCCTGCATCTTGCTTCAGTCCCTGTGTGCCTCAAGTCCTCCATCATTGTGCCTGTGCCCAAGAAATCAGCTGTCACCTGCCTCAATGATTACCGCCCTGTTGCTCTGACACCAGTAATTATGAAGTGCTTTGAGAGGATCATTCTAAAGCACATCAAGGATGTCATCCCTGTTGGTCTGGACAGCCATCAGTTCGCCTACAGAGAGAACCAATCAACAGAGGATGCTGTCTCAATAGTATTACACACAGCCCTGTCCCACCTGGAGCATCCTAACACTTATGTCAGGATGCTATTTGCTGACTTCAGTTCGGCATTTAATACTGTAATCCCAGACAAACTGGCACTGAAACTGCTCAATCTGGGACTGCCTGCAATGATGTGTCATGGATTAAGGACTTCCTCACTAACAGGCCTCAAGTGGTGAGAATTGGAAGCTGCACTTCATCCACACTGGTCCTGAACACAGGCACACCACAGGGCTGTGTGCTCAGCCCAGTTCTCTTCACTCTGTTTACCCACGACTGTGATGCCATTCACCCCACAAACACAGTAGTGAAGTTCACAGACGACACGACCGTCATCTCAGACAATAATGAGACTCACTACAGAGAGGAGATCCAGCACCTGACAAGATGGTGTTCAGATAACAATCTTGTCCTGAACACCAACAAGACTAGGGAAGTCATTATGGATTAAAGGAGGTCCAGGAAGACAATGTATGCTCCTCTTCTCATACACGGGGAGGTGGTGGAGCAAGTGGATAACATCAAGTTCCTGGGCATCCACATCACATCTGACCTGGTGAAGAAAGCCCAGCAAAGGTTTTTCTTCCTCAGGAAGCTGAAACATACTGGTCTGTCCTCTCAGTTGCTTGCAAACGTCTACAGAGCGACAGTAGAGAGTATCCTCTGTCTCAGTGTGACAGTGTGGTACGGAAGCCGCACTGCACAGGACAGAAAGGACTTGACCCGGGTGGTGAGAACAGCTCAGGGCATTATAAGGAGTCCTCTTCTGGATCTCGACTCACTATACACTGATCGGACGGGATCCAGAGGGAGGCTGGACGGATTGCTGCAGACCCCACCCACCCAGGCAACAGTCTGTTTGTGCCTCTTCCCTCCAGAAAAACGTACAGGAATATAAAGGCTAAAACAAACAGACTGAGACACAGCTTCTTCCCCAGAGCTGTGAAATCAATCACCCCCCTAACCCCTAGTCACACACACAACCTCCCTTGGACAGACACAGAACACTGGACCTCACACCTCTTCCTAAAGACTGAGATTTGCACTGAGCTGCACCTTATAATGTTACTACACGCTTGCTGCTAACATGCTGCTGACCTGATTAGGTCCCATACATCCCTTTTTATTTGTTCATATTTGTATATTGACTTATACAAGTGTGTGTTATGTAAATAATATCTCTGTCTTTTAAGCCGAGAGCTGCTGGAAAAATGTTTGTTGTGCTATGCATAATGACAATAAAGATTCTTGACTTGACTTAGGTAAATCCACGGCGTAGTTTGCCGTCAGGTAATAACTGGCTGTGAGTTGAGTCCACGGCGAGCAGTCACTGGCCATCAGGTGAGTCCACAATGAACAGCCACTGGCTGTCAGGTAAGACCGCAGTGAACAACCACTAGCTGTCAGGTAAGTACACAATGACTAACCACTGGCCGTCAGGTAAGAAAACGGCAAATAACCACTGGCTGTCAGTAGCTGGCTGTTTAGTAAGTACACCACGTAGCTGGCCGTAAGGTATGTACATGACTTTGCTGGCCATCAGGTATGTAGACGAAGTAGCTGGCCGTCAGGCATGTACACAATATAGCTGGCCATGTGAAGGTGGAGGTGTGAACCCAATTAAAGAGTCAGAAAGCTGAGGCAGCAGAACAGACAGCTACATCCTGTCATAGAGCTGTCTCAGCTTTCTGGCTCTTTAATTGGGTTCGCACCTCCACCTTCACGGGAGCTTCACACACCCCTCCCTGACAGTACAATCTGGCCAAGAATGAACCCAGCCACTAGCAATCTACGTGACTGTCCTGGCGTGAAAGCAGCTTTTCTCCGCTTTCACAAACAGGCTGTTCTGAAGGAGGCGTTGCAACATGGCTCGAACATGAGTCCTGTGTTCAGTCTCAGACGGGGAAAATATGAGAATATTGTCTAGATATACAAAGACGAATTTATTCAGCATATCCCCTAACACATCATTGACCAGGTTCTGGAACACATCAGGGACGTTAGTGAGTTCGATGGGAATGTACACAATGTAGCTGACCGTGTACAGGATTTAGCTGGCTGTGAGCTGAGTCCACGGCGAGCAGCCACTGGCCATCAGTTGAGTAAGCGGTGAGGAACGACTGGCCGTCAGGTAAGAAGACGGGAAAGGGACCACTGGCCGTCACATGGCCCACGACGTAGCTGACTATCAGGTAAGTCTTTTAGGAAGCCCTTTAGGAAGGAGTGGGTATTAACATACAGCTCAGCTCTATGACAGGATGTAGCTGTCTGTGGAATAAGTCCATGGCGAGCAGCCACTGGCAGTCATTTGAGTAACTGCTGAGGCCTTCAGGTAAGTACATGACGAGGAAACAGAAGCCATCAAGTAAGTACACAATGTAGCTGGCTGTCAGGTATGTACACGACATACCTGGCAATCAGGTATGTACACGATGTGGGTGGCTGTCAGGTAAGTACATGACGTAGCTGGCCGCAAGGTATGTACACCACATAGCAGACAGTCAGGTAAGTACATGACGTAGCTGGCCCTCAGCTAAGTTCATGACCTAGCTGGCCATCAGGTAAGTATACAATATAAATGGCCGTCAGGTAAGTAGATGGCAAATAGCCACTGGCCGTCAGGTGAGTCCACAGCGAGGAGGCAGTGGCCGTCAGGTGAGTCCATGGCGAGCAGCCACTGGCATCAGGTAAGTCCACAGTGAGGAACCACTGGCCATTAGGTAAGTACACAACATAGCTGGCCATCAGCCCAGTACATGACATAGCTTGCTGTCAGGTATGTATGCCACATAGCTGGCATTGAGGTATGTGCACAACATAAATAGCTGTCAGGTAAGGACTCAACTAAATGGCTGTCAGGTAGGGACTCGACGTACCTGGCTGTCAGGCAAGGACACAACGTAGCTGCCTGTGAGTTTGGTCCATGGTGTGTAGCCATTGGCCATCAGGTGAGTCCACGACATGGCTAGCCATCAGGTATGTACACGACATAGCTGGCTGTCATGTACACAACGCAGCTGGCCGTCACGTTAGGTACATACACATCATAGGTGGCCGTAAGGTAAGTACATGACATAGCTGACCGTCAGTTATGTACATGATTTAGCTGGCTATAAGGTGAGTCCATGGCGAGCAGCCACTGGCCATCAGTTGAGTAAGCGGAAAGGAACCACTGACTGTCAGGTAAGTACACGATGTAGCTGGCTGTCAGGTACTGTATGTACATGATGTGGTTGGCTGTGAGGTGGGTCCACGGTAAGCAGTGTAGTGGAATTTTTATAATAGCACCCTTTAAGTTTATTAGCTGATGCTTTAAAGTCATGGTATGCAGTCATTTGTGCAGTTGTGAACCCAGACCGTTTATTGCATGGCCATAAACCTTTGCATGCCCTTGTGGTTGTTAAATCAGATGTGACCTGGGACCAGAGGGCTGGTATCCTGTTGTAAATTGTATCCTGTTTCCTTTATCTGTTTGAGCATGTGTTTTCTGTTGTTGTATGCTGAGTATAAGAAGGGCAATCACATTCTGCTTATTGAGCTTCTTTCCAGCAGATTGGTTTTTGACACTCTGTTTAGAGATTGCTCCTTCCTGCAGGAATAAATATGTAATAACTCTCAGAATTGATGTTAAGTATTTATTTTACACTCACTGAGCTTTAATAGATAATTTTTCCACAACAATTCTGGTGACGAGGATGGGACCCCTCGAGTGGTTGTCTAGGACGTCCATCAGTCAGGGCCTGGCCAGCCTGGGAACAACAATTTTCTCAGCCCCAAACCTCATCCATATTTTTGAGTGATTGGGGACTGTCAGAGGGCGCCCTGGACGGAATCCAAGTATCCAATGTTTGGAGAGAAATTATTCTTTATGGTGAGTGTTAAATAAATTGGTTAAATACGTTGAGAAGAATGTTGAATTAGTAAATTCGTGAAATGTAATGTCACCTCGCTGGTAGGGAAGGAGCCCGAGCTTGTGCAGGAGGTTGAGAGGTACCGGCTAGATATAGTCAGGCGCACCTCCATGCACAGCTTGGGCTCTGGAACCTTACTCCTTGAGAGGCTGGACTCTCTATTACTCTGAAGTTGCCTGCGGTGAGAGGCGGCGGGCTGGTGTGGGCTTGCTCATAGCCCCCCAGCTTAGCCGCCATGTGTTGGAGTTTACCCTGGTGAACAAGAGGGTCGTTTCTATACACCTTCAGGTTGGGGATAGGTCTCACTGCCGTTTGAGCCTATGGGCTGAATGGCAGTGTAGAGTACCCAGCCTTCTTGGAGTTCCTGGGAAGGGTGCTGGAAAACGCTCCGACTGGGGACTCCGTTGTTCTACTGGGGGACTTCAACACTCACATGGGCAGCAACACTGACACCTGGAGGTGCGTGATTGGAAGGAACAGCCCCCCTGATCTGAACCCGAGTGGTGTTTTGTTATTGGACTTCTGTGCTAGTCACAGTTTGTCCATAACAAACATATTCATGTTCAAGCATAAGGGTGTCTATCAGTGCACGTGGCACCAGGACACCCTAGGCCAGAGGTCAATGATTGACTTTGTGGTTGTTTTATCTGACCTCCGGCCGTAGGTCTTGGACATTTGGGTGAAGAGAGGGGTGGAGCTGTCAACTGATCACCACCTGGTGGTGAGCTGGATCCAATGGCGGGGGAGGAAGCTGGACAGACTCGGCAGACCCAAACGTATTGTGAGGGTCTGTTGGGAACATTTAGCAGAATCACCTGTCAGAGAGATCTTCAACTCCCACCTCTGGCAGAGCTTTGACCAGATCCCGGGGGAGGTTGGAGACATTGAGTCCGAGTGGACAGTGTTCTCCGCCTCCATTGTCGATGTGGCCATTTGGAGCTAAGACCATAAGGTCTCCAGTGCCTGTCGCGGTGGCAATCCCCGAACCCGGTGGACATCGGATGTAAGGGATGTCGTCAAGCTCAAGAAGGAGTCCTTTCGAGCCTGGTTGGCTTGTGGGACACCTGAGGCAGCTGACGGGTACCGGCAGGCCAAGCGGACTGCAGCCTGGGTCGTTGTGGAGACAAAAACTCGGGTCTGGGAAGAGTTCAGTGAGGCCATGGAAAGGGACTATCGGTCAGCCCCGAAGAAATTCTGGCAAACCATCCTGCGCCTCAGGAGGGGGATGCAGTGCCCTGGCAAAACTGTTTACAGTGGAGGTGGGCAGTTGTTGACCTCGACTGGGGATTCATGGGAGTTTGCTCAACCAGCAACCACGTGTTTTGTGGATCTGGAGAAGTGTGTGTGTGACCTCGAGATTCCTCTGAGCCGTTATCTGTGAGGTGTGTATGTGTATGTGTGTGTGAGACTTGCTTCCTATTTGTATGTGCGCCACTGGAGAGAGAGAGAGAGAGAGAGAGACGTGTGCTTCCTTCCCATTGGCTGTGTTTTTCTGGATTTTCTCAAATTCAGCCAAAAAACAGAGACAGTCCTGAAGAAATGTCTCACAGTGTTTAACTTTAGCTTCTGTTTTGTTCTTTGCGAAGATGGTACAGGTCTTAACTTCCTGCCTAGCCTTCACTACACCAAGAAAGGCGTGCTTCAAAAACAGCCCTCCCCCTGTGGGGGAGGACTGTCACTGTCCCCAAGCATACCTTTCCTCTGCATTTGTAGGACCCAGGAAATAAACCGATCTCTTGCTTTGTCCTGCTCATCTTTAGAAAGTGTATTTAACCATTTAGACAAAAACTTGTAGAGTACTGAACCCAAAGAGTAAGGCTTAGCCTTTTTCCCAGTCTTGTACAACATTTGCAGACATATTAAAAATGTACACGTGACTGGCGCCCCAAGTGGAATGATCTCTTGTCCAGAACTGTGATCCGAAAGGGAAGCTCCTACACCAACTAAATTGGTGCGCCCAATCAACAGTTTTGTTTTAATTCCACTGAATACGCCGTCACCCTAAGGCTATAATACAGTTTTCCCATAAACTATGCCCAGCCCTGGAACCAAAAACAGTTCTGCCCGAGGCACACTGTCTCACATCGAATTCTCTCCGTAGCACTTGTTGCTATGGGATACACATGTGCCAGTGTTAAACAGCCTTTGTGCAGCAAACCACACACATTCCATGAGCAAAAAAATAATAAACTGGCGATTTCCCTGTGCCGTTATTACGTGTGGAATGTATCAAAGAGCATCTGTTTGGTTGAGATGACTCTCTGCTTATTCTCCAGCCGGAGGGAAATTAAAAAGGAAATAGGAAATTTGGGGAGACAACTGCTACTAAGTAGCAGAAATTCACTTATAAAACATGAATTTTACGTCCCTTATTGATATCAAATTCTGTAATCACGGCACTCATTTACCATCCCTCAAAATGAGACTATGTGCTTGTCAACTTTTACATGTGACAAGGAACAAATCAGCACATCATTCAAAAACAAAAAAAAGTGTTTTATTATCCTTACTGCTTTGAACACCGCTCCACAGCTTCGACTGAGACTAGGAGGTCACCCTCTCATCCTGGAAATACCAGTCAAATCAGGACCGAATGTCAGATTTCCAGCCAAGCTTGGCACAAATCAAAAGTCTGCTGGTCCGGGACTATGGACCGG
>NW_018127976.1:607455-622545 GCF_001952655.1 Monopterus albus | reverse complement strand
GTTCTTTGTACCATGCTAACTCTGAGAGACGAGGCAGTCCAAGTAGCTTCAAAACAGTGCTGATTTATTCCATGAACACAGGTAAAAATCAACATTACACGCTCAGGTATCTTGCACCTCCAACATGCACGCAGGCAGCTGAAGGATGAAAAACCCCGAACTCAACAGGCCTGTACATTATATTGCTTTGGGCTAGCCCCATTCTACACAGGAACGCCAAACCGTGACGTCTCCCGGTGCCACTTTTGCAGCTGACCAGAGCAGTAGTCAAAACATGAAGAAAATCAATGTGTGATTGTCCGTTGATTGTGTGGTGTGTATCTAAGACATTCTGACATGACATCTAGTGACATGTCATGACATCAAGCATAAAAAAATATGGACCGGGAGATAATGAGCAGCAGGTGAATGGCATGGTGACTGATTGTGGTGGCAGAACAGCGGGGAACAGGACAGAGGGATAACGAGCAACAGGTGAGTGGAGTGATGACTGATAGCGGTGACAGAGTAGTGGAGAGAGAACAGGTAAACAGAAACCTTAATCCAGGAAGCAGATCGACGTGAAACCGTAACAGGACCAATGTTACAGTAACATCAGAAATGCTTTCTCAGCTGAACCTACGCCTCATTTTGGTAGATCTGACCACCTCGCAATCCGGCTCAGACCTGCTTACACCAAACAACTCAAGGTGAAACCGGTCTCAGTGAGAACTGTTAACACCTGGAACAACCGCCACCAGGCCAGCCTGCAGGGCTGTCTAGAGGCCACAGACTGGAGCATCTTCAAAGGGGCCACAGACGACATCCATGAATATGCAGAGAATGTGAGTGACTACATCAGCTGGTGCACATCCATATGCGCACCAGCTAGAACGGTGTGTGTTTTCCCCAGCCACAAACCCTGGTTTAATAGGGATATAAAACAGAAAATCAGGAAGAGACAAGAGGCTTTTAAGTCAGGGAACCAAGTGGAGTACAGGAAAGCCCGGTATGAGCTACAGAAGTCCATCAGAGCTGCAAAGAGAGCATACTTCCAAAAACTGGAGAGCTATTATATGAATAACAACATGCACAGTATGTGGCAGGGAAACCAGGCAGTCACAAACTACAGGAACAAATCAACAAACACAACCCCCCTGGATGCCACCCTCCGAGACAGCCTCAACAACCTCTATGTGAGGTTTGACAGGTTGAACACAGACACCCCCTCAAAATCCCCCTGCGATCTGGGGCACACTGCTTTTCAGGTGATGCACACACAGTTCCTGAAGGCCCTGAGACCGGTAAACCCCCATAAGGCGGCGGGACCAGACGGTGTCCCCCATCAGAGCGTTGAGAGTCAACTAGCTAGTGTGTATGCAGACATCTTCAACCTGTCTTTAACCCAAGCGGTAGTTCCTCGCATTTTCAAAAAGTCCATTATCATACCAGACATCAGAAACATCCACTCTGAATGACTTCAGGCCAGTGGTGCTCACATCAGTCGTCATGAAGTGCTTAACCATGTGGTTCCAGACACTGCAGACCCCCTCCAGTTTGCCTACTGCCCCAACAGACTAGTGGATGATGCAACGGCTCTGGCTTTATTCCATACCCTGAAACACCTGGACAACAGCAGTACGTATGCTAGGATGCTCTTCCTAGATTACGTCCTGAACACTATTCGCCCGGGCAGGCTGAATGGGAAGATGACAGACCTCGGTGTACCAACTTCCACCTGTAACTGGATTCTGGACTTTCTGCATTCAACACCATTCGCCCGGGCAGGCTGATTGGGAAGATGACAGACCTCGGTGTACCAACTCCAACCTGCAACTGGATTCTTGACTTCTTGACTGAAAAACCACAGGTAATTAGCCCTGGCTCTGGAGCTCTACATCTCTGACGAGCAGTCACTGGCTACATCAACCTGACCAGTGTTTGATTGTTTGTTGTGTCTTGTTGCTTTTCTTCTTTTGTCTCTCCTCTATCTACTCACCCCAACCAGTCGAGGCAGAAGGCTGCCCACCAAGAGCCGGGGTCTGTCGGAGGTTTCTTCCATTAAAGGGAGTTTTTCCTCCCCAATGTCACCAAGTGCTTGCTCAAGAGGGATTTGTTTGTTGTGATTTTGTTAAGGTGGCTCGAACACAGAAGCGAGCGAGTCACAAAAATTAGACGGACCCAGGTGGCTGACTTTGATGCAGACAGTGGTAGTTTATTTACAGTGATAATAAGTGACAAAAAAATGAACAGTGGAGTAATGTAGGGACTGGGTGTCGAGCTTCGGAGGTGTACACAGTCAGTGATGGATACGATGTGAAGATGACCGGGCTGCGGACACTGGGATACACTCCTGGGCTGGTCGGGTAGGATGGTACTGAAGATAACAGAAAGGTAAACATACGGTAAGTAGTAAACTGTGCAGGGAGCGTAGGAGGTCTGTGGTCCGAAGGAGCGACTAAGGTGAGGAGGGATAAATCCAAGCAGCTGGAGAGAAGGAGGCAAGACAAAACTAACACAGAATCAAAAGAACTACGAGTAACAAACGGGACTGATAAATGCTGGAAAGAACTGGCAGGGGAGTGAACGAAGAGCAGGGACTAAATAGGGAGAAACTAATCAGGTGCAGCTGGTGGTAATCTGGGGGTAAGAAACAGGTGTGAAGGAAAACGTGAGCAGGGTAAGGGAGTGAAAACAGAGAGAGGGGAGTGAGAAAGTAGGTGCAGCCGGGCAAACCTGACAGATTTGGTGCTTTACAAATAAAATTTGATTTGATTTGACTGTACACACAGTGCTGTCGTAAAAGGGCGGAAAACATAGAAACACGCCACCCAGCTCACTCCCTGCTCAGACACAAAACAGACACTGACTGTCAGATAAGTACACAGTGAGGAACCACTGGCCCTCAGGTAACCTGGGTCCGTACACAGCGAAGAACCAGAAGCCATCAGCTAAGTACACGATGTAGCTAATGTACCTGATGTACACAACGTAAGTGGCCATCAGGTACGTACACGACATAGCTGGCTGTGAGGTGAGTCCACGGCAAGAAACAACTGGCTGTCAGGTAAGTACACAACGTAGCTGGCCATCAGGTAAGTACATGACATAGCTGTTCATTAGGTAAGTACACGACGTAGCTAGTCCTCGGCTAAGTATACAACGTAAATGGCCGTTAGGTAAGTACACGCCAAATAGCCACTGGCCGTCAGGTCAATCCACAGTGAGGAGGCAGGGGCCTACAATGTAGCTGTCCATGAGGTGAATCCATGGCGAGCAGCCATAGCCGCCAGTTGAGTAAATGGTGAGGAACCACTGTCCTTCAGATAAGTACATGGCGAGCAGCCAATTACCGTCAGATAAGTACACGGCGAGGAACCACTGGCCATGAGGTAAGTACATGGCGAGGAACCAGAATCCATCAAGTAAGTACACGACGTAGCTGGCTGTGAGGTGAGTAGATGGCGAGGAACCACTAGGCGTCAGGAAGGTACACAGCGTAACTGGCCATCAGGTAAGTACACGATGTAGTTGGCCGAGAGATGAGTCCACGGCAAGCAACCACTAGCCATCAGGTGAGACCACGGTGAGGAACCACTGGTCGTCAGGTAAGTACATGGTGAGGAACCAGAAACCATCAAGTAAGTACACGACATAGCTGGCTGCGAGGTGAGTAGACAGTGAGGAACCACTAGGCGTCAGGAAGGTACACAACATAACTGGCCGTCAGGTAAGTACACAATGTAGTTGGCCAAGAGTCCACGGCGAGCAGCCACTAGCCATCAGGTGAGACCATGGTGAGGAACCACTGGCCGTCAGGTAAGTACACGGCAAATAGCCACTGGCCATCAGGTAAGTGCATGACATAGCTGGTGGTCAGCTAAGTACACAATGTATCTGGCCATCAGGTATGTACTCGACTTAGCTGGCCATGAGGTATGCACACAACATAGTTGGCCATCAGGTATGTCCATGACATAAGCTAAGTACTTGACGTAGCTGACTGTCAAGTAAGTAAAGGATGTAGCTGGCTGTGAGATGAGTCCACTGCAAGGAACCACTGGGCATCAGGTACGATATTACAATTACGCATTAATCACTGAAATTGATGTAAAATCAGGATTTTTATGTGACAGTTGGTCAAGATTTGTTTATCTATGCTGTGTCAAAATGAAACTATTATTTTCATTATGTATTCATCTGCAGATTATTTTCTCCATTAATCGATTGTCTGGTTTTGTAAAACTTATGACTGCAGTGAGACATGCTGTCAGAAAGCCTTAACAATTATCAGAATAGTTTAATATACAGTAGTTGCACTGATCTTGCCTGTACCTTCCCTTACCCACAGACAGATTCGCTTATGTAGGGATGCACTGATACTAGACACGATACTAGATTGTGTCTAATACCACCCTCTACTATTCTACTTGTAAAAGTTCTTCCAGCATTACATTAACCTCATTCTGACTGAACCAATCAAATGGCAGAGAAGAAATTTCAGCGGTTTAGAGATATTTTAAGATAAGTGACAGCAACAACTGTAAAGCGGAATGCAAGCACAGCTTCTCTGTTGTGTCCATGTGTGTATGTGTCCCTCCCTCCCTGTCTCACACTGGCGCACAGCTGCATATTACACAGACGTCAATAGATATGTGCAACAGAACCAAATGTAATTAATCACACACTTGTTGAAGAAACAGAATACAACAACAAACTTCCACAAATGTAACATCTTTACTCTCCCTGCGGTCAAAAGTCCTGTTCATTCCATTAGAGTCAACATGGTGCTCGTTATGATGATTACAGTGAACTGGTCAATTCAATTCTTTTCAGTTTTATTTGTATTGTGCCAAAACACAATAAAACTCATCTCAGGGCACTTTACAAAGTAAGGTCTAGACCTATATTATTATTATAGAGGGAAAACCCAACAAATCCCCCTTGAGCAAACACTTGGTGACAGCGGGGAGGAAAAACGCCCTTCAACAGACAAAAACCTCTGAGAGACCCCGGCTCTTGGTGGGCAGCCTTCTGCCTCGACCAGTTGGGGTGAGTTGATAGAGGAGAGAGAAAAGAAAAGAAAAGCAACAAGACACAACAAAGAATCAAACACTGGTCAGGTTGATGTGGCTGGTGACTGAAACTGACTCGGTGAAAACAAACTCTAACAGTGATGTTAAATTCACCTGACGGCCAGTGCCTGCTTGACATGGAGTCACCTGATGTCCAGTGGCTGCTGGACATGGACTCAACTTATGGCCAGCTACGTCATGTACATACCTTGCGGCCAGCTACATCATGTACTTACCTGATGACCAGTGATTATTCGGCCATCAGGTGGGTCCATGGCTAGGAACCACTGGCCTTCAGGTGAGTCCACAGCGAGTCCGGCAGTCACTGGACATCAGGTGACTCCATGTCAAGCAGGCACTGGCCGTCAGGTGAATCCATGGCGAGTAGGCACTGGCCGTCATGTATGTACATGACGTAGCTGGCCATGAGTTGAGTCCACGGCGAGCAGCCACTGGCCATCAGGTGGGTCCATGATGAGCAGCCACTGGCCATCAGGTGAGTACAGGGCAAGCAGCCACTGGCCAACATGTAAGGCTGGCTGTCAGATAAAAACACAACATAGCTGGCTGTCAGATAAAAACACAACGTAGCTGGCCGTGAGATGAGTCCACAGCGAGGAGCCACTGGCCATCAGATGAGTCCATGGCGAGGATCCAATGGCTGTCAGGTAAGTGCATGGTGCATAATCACTGGTAGTCAGGTGAACCCACTGCGAAAAGGCACTGGCCTTCAGGTGAGTCCACGGCAAGCAGGCACTGGCCGTTAGGTGAGTCCACCGTGAAAAGGTACTGGCCGTCAGCTAAACACACCACATAGCTGGCCATCAGGTATGTCCATGATGTAAGTGGCCATAAGGTAAGTACATGACGTACTGTAGCTGGCTGTGAGATGAGTTCAGGGCGAGCAGCCACTGGCCGTCAGATAAGTGCATGGTGAGGAACCACTGGCAGTCAAGATGTAATTGGCCGTCAGATATGTACACGTTTACATAGCTGGCCGTACATGGCAAGTACACGACAAGGATACACTAGCGATTAGGTAAGTACACCACGTAGCTGGCCGTCAGGTATGTATGACATAGCTGGCTATCAGGTCACAACGTAAGTGGCCATAACCAAAGTACTTGATGTAGCTGACCATCAAGTAAGTAAAGGATGTAGCTGGCTGTGAGATGAGTCCACTGCAAGGAACCACTGGGCATCAGGTACGACATTACAATTACACTTTAATCACTGAAATTGATGTAAAATCAGGATTTTTCTGTGGCAAGTCCTGCAAACTCTCGCTCTGGAGACATTTTTGCCTAACAAAATTAAGTCTTATGTGGTAGTTTGATTTCCTTGAATAGGCATGGGCTCCAGGTGCGTTCATGTGAGTTTGCAACTTGTGCCATTTTAAATTTTTTGACTGCGCCTGGTTTTACCTCCTGGTGACTGCACTGTGATCAGAGGATGTAGAGAAGAATACAGGGCCTGAGGTTACTGCATGTCTGGGAATGTTTTACCTGACCGGGTCTAACCTACAAGCACCCAGCCAGTAAATCACCCTGGATTCCCCCAGAGCACAGTACCTCTTTGTTTCGAATGCTTGAGGCCAGTGCGTCTGCCGCATGTGATGTGTTGCTGTTTAACGATCCATGATGTTATGGCATGTGCTCCGCTCCCTTTTGGAATTAATTTCACTACTTTTGGACTGTATGTGGTCGTGTTGGGGGAAGACGCAGCAACCACTGGTTGGATTTACTGACCTTGGAGCTACTTGAAATGGAGTGTTGTTTCCACTACTTGTGGGACGGTAAATAAAAAAAAACAACACGTGTTGCATTTGTGTTAATGCCTTGTTTCTGTAACGTTAGAGAGAACTGTTGTAAGGCTGGAGAAGAGGGGAGGGGAGAGAAACTCAGAGCATCATGGGGCCCCCCAGCAGCCTAGGCCTATAGCAGCATAACTAAGGGAGGGCTCAGGGTCACCTGATCCAGCCCTAACTATAAGCTTTATCAAAAAGGAAAGTCTTAAGTCTAATCTTAAAGGTAGAGAGGGCGTCCGCCACCCCCAAACTGAGACTGGGAGTTGGTTCCATAGGAGAGGAGCTTGATAGCTAAAGGCTCTGCCTCCCATTCTGCTTCTGTGGATTCTAGGAACCACAAGTAAACCTGCACTCTGAGAGCAAAGTGCTCTGTTAGGATGATAAGGCTCTACGAGGTCTTTAAGATAGATGGAGCCTTGTCATTAAGGGCTTTGTATGTTAGGAGAAGAATTTTAAATTCTATTCTGAATTTTACAGGGAGCCAGTGGAGAGAAGCTAATATCGGAGAGATATGATCTCTCTTGCTAGTTCCTGTCAGTACTCTGGCTGCAGCATTTTGGATTAACGGGAGGCTTTTTAGGGAATTATTGGGACATCCTGATAGTAAAGAGTTACAGTAGTCCAGCCTGGAACTAACAAATGCATGGACCAGTTTTTTAGCATCACTTTGAGACAGGATGCTCCTAATTTTTGCAATATTGCGCAGGTGAAAGAAGGCAGTTCTAGAGACTTGATTTATGTGTGATTTAAAGGACATATCCTGATCAAAGATGACTCCAAGGTTCCTCACAGTAGTACTGGAGACAAGAGCTATGTCATCTCAAGCAGTGGTCCCCAACCCCCGGGCCGCGGACTGGTACCGGTCCGTGGATCAATTGGTACCGGGCCGCACAAGAAATCATTAATTATTTCCGTTTTATTTATTATCTGAGTCTGAACGATCTTTTATTTTGAAAAATGACCGCATTCTCTCGGTTACATCTCGGTCACTTGAGCGCCAAAACTGGCTTACTTGTGCGACATATTCAGCCTGCTCAATGAACTCAATCTGTCACTTCAGGGGAAAATGACAACTGTCTTCAAGTTGGCAGATAAAGTAGTTGCATTTAAAGCCAAACTGAATTTGTGGGGACGGCGCGTCAACAGAGGCATTTTGGACATGGTGTGAGAATGTTTTTAGCTACACACCACTTAATCAACAGACACACACACATTCACACATTGATTTGCTTCATGTTTTGACTACTGTTATGACCAGCTGCAAAGCTGGCAACAGAGACGTCCCGGTTGACGTTTCTGTGTAGTATGGGGCTAGCCCAACCGAGGGGATATAATGTATAGGCCTGGTGGGTTCAGGGTCTTTCATCTTACATCTGCCTGCGTGCAGTTTGATGGTGCAAGATACCTGAGCGTGTAATGTTAATTTTACCTGTGATCCTTTGAATAAATCAGCACTGTTTTGAAGTTACTTGGACTGTCTCATCTCTCAGAGTTAGCAATGGTAAGAAGAACCAAAAGTCTAACAGGGGAAAGATGTCTTTGAGCAGCCTGGTTGGGATGGGGACCAGGAGACATGTTGATGATTTAGATGAAGCAATTGTTGAGGTCAACTCAGAGAGATCTATAGGAGAGAAGTAGTCCAAGTATAAATGAGGTCTTACAGATGTTTCTAAAGCCATTGCAGTAGATGGCACATCTGCGAGAGCTGTGGGAGTGGTCCGACCAATTTTTTTCTCTAATAGTTGAGTTTATTTGTAAAGAAGCTCATGAAGTCATTGCTGCTGCGATCTATGGGAATGTTAAGCTCAACAGCACTGTGGCGCTTTGTCAGCCTGGCTACAGTGCTGAAAAGAAACCTGGGGTTGTTCTTATTTTCCTCAATCAACCTGTAGTCGAGTATATCACAGTACACAGAGTTTCAAATGAAAGATAGAAAATGTCACTCAGCCACTTTCTCACATGGCTCTGTTCTGAAAGTTTAAAATACAAATAGTAAAAATCATGTCTAATAATAGAATTTTTATAACATTCCCTCCTGTATAAACTTTTAGAATCATTGTATTTTGTGAAAAATTGAAGCATTTAGGTTGCTATATAACTAAGGCACTAACATAGTTTGGATATTGGTATTTTAATAAGACACTGTATTATGAGACAAAAGTATAACCTTCACATAGTTGTAGTGTGTGTGAATTCACTTCATTATAAGATGCACTTGTAAGGAGTTGTGCTTAGCACAGCCCTGCTCCAAGGGAGTCACCTAAGGAAATTAAATGATCACACAGGTGGAATATCCAGTTGTCTGCAACACTCCACTATTTTTCATTAAATGCACTTAAAAGGATAAGTTTTAATAATATAATCTTCACAATCTCACAGAATGCTCATTAAATCATTGTGTGTGTGCTTTTCTTATCACAAGAAATGAAACTTTGGTTTCAGGGAGGTAAAGCTTATGTATTATGAGAGAATTTTGGCTAACATCAATTGGTTTCAGCTGTATGATCAGTAGGAGCAGGAATAAGGAGGGAAGAATAGTGTATATTACAGTCTTAGGTAGTTTCATTTTAGATCTGCCCTGCTGCTTGCTGTATGATCTCCAGATATATCTGCTAATAAAAGGTAATATAGTGCACTTTGATATTTGGTGTGCGACTGAATATTCTTTCCACTAATCTGGACTCGAGACAAAGTCTGAGACTTCTTAAGATGCCCTAACTTCTTGCCGGTTTGGATGTGGAGTAGATTTTATACTGCGTTCCAAATTGGCTCAAGGTCTTGCAGTCCTATGCAATTGATGAAACCGTGTATTGGAGGTTTTCTTCCGGGTAGATCCAGTGGGTTAAACTGCGTAAATGTGTCTATAGGCAGTACATGGTGGCCATTCCTGCAGTTCTTGAAGCTGGAGCAACAGCCAAGTTGTGTGCAGATCTCATGCAGCCCAACGAGGCTCTGACAATGACCACCAGCTTGGTGTACAAAAAGAGGACAACCCTCTTCAAATGGACATCCAGGAAAGACCTTCATACCTGTGCTCAATTTCAGGTTGGTTTTTGAGATGGGCTTTGATTCATTTGCTCATTTCTAGAAGTGTTGTCCATTTGAATGAAGTTGGAGCACAGGGGTTTTTTTTTTTTTTTTTTAAACCTGTGTTCTCGGATACACCCACAGAAAATGGAACACGATGGTATAACTTTACTGCTTGTAGACTAATGTCTCACTTGATGGAAAATTTTGCTACAGGTTCCTTTAGTGCAGAATGACGAGGTGTGGAACTTTGAGGTGGAAGTACAAGGCAGCATGTTTTCTTCAAAAGAAGTCAGAAAGGTTATGATCAGAGTCTATCAACTGATGACATTTGTCCAAACAGATAAACCAATCTACCTCCCTGGACAAACAGGTAACCTTGAACTCCTGGTGTATGTATGCAATATGGTGCCCTTCCCCATTGCCTTGACAGATTGATTTTGTATCTCAGCCACGAGGACTTGAGGAGCAATCCCTCTGATTCTGCCTCCTCACACTGTCACTCTGACAGACAATTTCCCTCTCCATTCCTTACCTCTGCTCATCTCTCCTCTTTCTCCTTCCATTAAAGGACTCTTCTGCCTCTAAGCTCTAACTTCTCTCTGTCCGGCCAAACGCCCCTCCCCACCCCCCCACGCCTCTCTTTCCCCCTGACAGGCTTTCAGACAGTAAATCAGAGACATTGATCCAGTGCAGCGCCCAAGTGTCCTGGATTCTGCTAAAGAGCCATTTTCATTTCACAAGCAGTTTACTGGCCTCGCTATGCCCCCCCCCCAACCCATAAACATGCCCCCCTCCCTCTTCTCTCGCACTTTCCATCATGGCCTCATCCATACACATCAACCATCTCACCTCTCTGGCAGACCCTCATCCTCTTTGACAGCTGGCTGCTGTTTTCCTCTCACATTCTGCCTGAAACATTTCTCCAATACATACTGATTTCACACAGCACATCTATGTTTGGATAGCGTATGCACGCGCCTCCACAGCCAGGGTTCAAAGCTCAGCAGGGCCCTTGAATTGGTTCCAAGAGGTCTGACTTCAGCAGCGTCAGGACCGATTTAACTTCTAATTTGTTTGACATCAGCACAATGATAAAATGCATACTTTGTTAACAGGTTTCTATGTCCCCCAGCATGATCACTATAGCACTCTATGAGGTCGTTTTTTAAATCGAAGTCTTTTTTAATGTGGGAAACACTGCTGAGAAAAATCCCCCCAGAGTTGTCGTCGTGTTCCAAGACAATTGTATATCACGCAAACATGAGAAATTTAACATTCATTTCTGAACTCTGGAGGAATAGCTACACGGTGTCATTACATTTTAATCCGACTTGGCACTTGCAGCAAGTTCCTATTACTATTTTTTATGGGCAATAGCTTTCTGTCTGCATTCAAGCATCTGTTGTTGTCTCTGTGATGTATAGTGCAATCTGTATGCATTTGGACTGTGACTGATTCTTTGTTGTTTTTTTTCTGTGTAAAAGCACATTTAACATGAAACAGTGACTGAGAGTGGTCACATATTGGTTATACAATGCAGAAATCAGTCTGCATTATGGATATTTACACATAAAAAAGCCTACAACAACTATAAGATGTGATAGGTATACAGAGGCACCTGACACCTTCATGTTTTTACACACACATACAGGATATAAACCAAACACTGAGCAGATTAAACAAAAATCTCTTCTAAAAGCTCAGTCACTTCAGTTTTTGGACAGTGCAACAAGATTTACTGTGCTTTGGTTCTTATGTTATTCACTCAGTATAGATTTAAAAACCTCTTAAATTAAAGCTGGCAGTCAGATCCAATATACTGGAGTACTGAACCAACTCAACTAAAGATGAGTCACTGTTTAAATATTTACAGATGCCATTATACTGTATATACTGCAGAAACTTTGTGATGAAATTGTTTTTTCTACCTACTGTTTCCAAAGTCCACAGTGAACTTGGAGCCTCAAATTTTAAGATATAGCAGGGACAAGGAAGTGAGCAGAGAAAAATGAATATCTATGCTTTGGTGACAAATGGCGGTAAACCTCCTTGGCTGATAGTTGTCATGTGATTGCGCTGACATCTTCAGAACAGCTTCGAAATGGACTTGGAATTATTTGGGTCAAGAATGAACTTTGAACCTCAGCTTACAGAGTTATTAGCATGCTCTGTGATGAGCAGCATTCAGCAAACTGACAACAGGAAAACGATGTGGAAAAAATGTTTACTTGAACATAACTGAACACTGAAGAGCACTATTTTAGTTTGAATACCATTACAGCTGCCATGTCTGAAACCACAGACTGTGTCCAACTTATTTGTTGGTAGTTCTACTTATAAAAACATGTATTTGTCTTTGGCATTTACTGTCATAATTTGCCCTACTGTATGTAAAATTCTGTGGCTCTATTACTTGGCTTGAAAAACTCACATCCCAGAGTGGTGATTGTCACTGCTAATTGGCATTTAGTCTAATCTGAGCCACCTTTGTAGCAATGTTTATGATTGTGATTAAGTGTGATTAAGTAATTGTGATTAACAGTGCCCTAAGCCACCATTTATTTTGTGGTTTAGTGCACTTTACCTAACAAGACCCATCTGGAATAATACCTCATCTTGTCACCGTTATAAAGCAGCTGATTCAAAGCTCAGCTCTTAGCTTTACCACCTTGAATGTGTGACGACCTGAATCTCATTAGGGGCCATAACTTTCTGTCTGCTGGTGGCCTGAAGCTGCAGATTCTGAGGCTTGTGGGCCAGACATGTCAAGAAGAGAGGTGTCTGCAACAAGTATGCTTCAGTACAAAGCACTGATGGGCTGCAAAAAACCTGTACAGAGAATGTGAAGTTGACATCACACCATGTTGAATTTTGGGTAAATTAACTTTTTGACATTTTTGCAGATTTATTAAAAAAGAAAAACTGAAATATCACATGGTCATAAGTATTCAGACCCTTTGCTCAGTATTTAGTAGAAGCACCCTTTTGAGCTAATACAGCCATGAGTCTTTTTTGGGAATGATGCAACAAGTTTTTCACAGCTGCATTTGGGGATCCTCTGCCATTCGTCCTTGCAGATCCTCTCCAGTTCTGTCAGGTTGGCTGGTAAGCGTTGGTGGACAGCCATTTTCAGGTCTCTCCAGAGATGCTCAATTGGGTTTAAGTCAGGGCTCTGGCTGGGCCATTCAAGAACAGTCACGGAGTTGTTGTGAAGCCACTCCTTCGTTATTTTAGCTGTGTGCTTAGGGTCATTGTCTTGTTGGAAGGTGAACCTTCGGCCCAGTCTGAGGTCCTGAGCACTCTGGAGAAGGTTTTCGTCCAGGATATCCCTGTACTTGGCCGCATTCATCCTTCCCTCGATTGCAACCAGTTGTCCTGTCCCTGCAGCTGAAAAACACCCCCATAGCATGATGCTGAGGAGAGGCTTCCACTCTGCCCTAAAGCCCCGACTGGTGGAGGGCTGCAGTGATGGTTGACTTTTTACAACTTTCTCCCATCTCCCGACTGCATCTCTGGAGCTCAGCCACAGTCATCTTTGGGTTCTTCTGTACCTCTCTCACCAAGGCTCTTCTCCCCTGATAGCTCAGTTTGGCCGGACGGCCAGCTCTAGGAAGGGTTCTGGTCGTCCCAAACGTCTTCCATTTATGGATTATGGAGGCCACTGTGCTCTTAGGCACCTTAAGTGCAGCAGAAATTTTTTTTTGTAACCTTGGCCAGATCTGTGCCTTGCCACAATTCTGTCTCTGAGCTCTTCAGGCAGTTCCTTTGACCTCATGATTCTCATTTGCTCTGACATGCACTGTGAGCTGTAGGGTCTTATATAGACAGGTGTGTGGCTTTCCTAATCACGTCCAATCAGTGAAGGTCTCCTCACACCAGGCAGGCGGCAGGTTGTGGACATTCTTGCTGGTACCAGAGCGCATGAAGCATATAATTTCCAGGGTAAATGTCTACCAAGGGAGGAATGTCTTTTGTTTACTGATGAATACAGCAAAGAGAGAGATTTGTTGAGTGGTTGGAGAAAAAGCCTTATCATGCAATTGCAATATGCACTGTAATCCTGTAGAATCTGCTAATTAATTAAATTGGAGAGGAGCGGTTCCTAATTGAGGTCTAGCAGTAGGACACACGACACAATTACTAACATTACTTTGTTGTGCAGTAAATGTCATCCACTCAAACCATTCATTTTTATCAGCATATCCTGTTTCTAAGGCCAATACATCCTTTCAGCTATTTTACTCCCTCATCCACTAGAGGTGCATTAGTACTGTGAAAACTACCTAAGGGAGGAGATTTTGTATCTGCGTCAGTAATTTTTATGTGGAAGGCCCCTATTGGGTCGTTTCATCTCAGATATACGCCTAGGGGATATATGCCACTATCAGATGGTCTGGCATCTTTTAGAGTTATGAGAAGGGGGTTACTGTGTATACTGCAAAAAAACTTAAAGTAAAATGGCACGGCATCTGAAGCAGAAACACAGCAGTGAAACAGAAGTGGCCCTAGCAATGTGTCTTCCATCAACATCAAAGAAGTGTCGCCAAACATTTGAGCAACTTCATAGGAAGGGAAATTGTTATCCTAACATTGAGGTTTCGCAGAGAGGGCGAGATAGTAACCTATAGACAGCCATCAAAACATACAAATGCAGAAGATTATTTGCCATGCAACATTTGCTAATGGCTCTTCATAAAAGATGAACTATGGAAACATGAGAAACGGTGTCGCAGAACAATGTTCGAGTCAGAAGTTAAATCCCAGAAAAAAAAGAAGAGTTCAAGCTGCTGCCTCAGCTCTCCTTCCATATAAAGGACAGCCATCAGAAAGATGCTCAAACATTGTTAAGAGAATGGTAATTGACAAGGTGTCCCTTGAATTAAGACATAACCCTCTCATACGTGTATTTGGGGAAAGACTGCTGGAGAAACACGAGAGTGATCGATCAAAAGATGGTCATGTCAGTCAAAAGATGAGAGTTGGGTAGATTTTTACTTGCTGCCAAGTCCCTTGACCGCGAAGTTGAGACGCTGCAAGATGTTTTGGTGCCGCCTAAATTTTCTTTAGCTGTGCAAGCAGCAAAACAAGCCTCTGGGTTCACCAGCTCCAAGTACAGGTATAACACACCATCTCTTGCTTTGAAGTTAGGACACTTGCTGAAGGCAGTATGTGACATTGTGATTGGGGATCATATAAAGG
>NW_018127976.1:601720-606421 GCF_001952655.1 Monopterus albus | reverse complement strand
CATGATATTTGTGTTCATCGTGAATACTATCGCCTAACCGAGAACACACTTCAGCTTGCAAAGATGAGCAAGCTGCTCATGGCAATCGAACATGGAACTGAGGTCTACAAAGGCAAATCTCTTGATGAGATTGATTTGGGCATACAAAGTGAGTAGAAAATAGATTTCATAATAGAATGCAATTTATACTTAAAAATGCTTTGTTTTTTTTGTTCTACTCGCCACTTTAGTATGTCAAATAAGATAAGTTCACAAAATGTTGTTTTTATCAAAACAGGTGGTTTGTTTTCTGAAGTTAGAGCTGTACAGATGTCTCAAGTCAGTGAAAGTGACACAGAAGTCTTCAATGAGAAGTCTTTGGAACCTGCTCAAGACTCCTATGGTATGAAGCCGTCAGAGCTGTTACCTTGAATATCAGCTTTCTTTCCCGTCTATAAATGACAAAGTAACTAAAAATGTCCATCCTGGTTACTTCTCCTCTTTAAGGGTCCTCCAAACATAAGATGGCATCTGAATAATCTCAAGTTTCAGACGTATGAACATTTTTTGGGTCATGAGAGGAGCACTGTGGAATGAAATATTGCATTATCTGATGAAGACAAGTGACATGTAAGATTGAAAAACCTAAAGTCTAGATGTCTGCAAAACCACCCCAGTTTTAAATGCAGAGATGCATACCATTTTTATAATACATAAGATGGCATCTGAATAATCTCAAGTTTCAGACGTATGAACATTTTTTGGGTCATGAGAGGAGCACTGTGGAATGAAATATTGCATTATCTGATGAAGACAAGTGACATGTAAGATTGAAAAACCTAAAGTCTAGATGTCTGCAAAACCACCCCAGTTTTAAATGCAGAGATGCATACCATTTTTATAATACATTTTTAATAGATGTAAATATAATCAAATTTAAATACACTTTACATCGGAAAAATTAAAAACCACATGCTTCCATCTCTGTAATGCTGTGGTTTGGATTAACCAGGAAAGTAAGATGGGACAGTTATGAAACACCTGCTAAAATCTGGTGATATAAAATGCATTGTTTTGGTGCTTTGTGACAGAAGGTCCAGTTCACCAAATCTGCTTGGCAACAGGTTCTGGTCCTCACATGTGTAGAAGAAAAAGATTTTTTTTATTTCAAGTTTTCTGAATTCTGAAGTGATTCTCTATTGCCACCTCATGATTGATTTGTGTTTTGCACCATTGTAGCTATAGTAGAAATGGTGGCCCTCACAAAGAAGTCACAGAATGTGGGCCACACAAAGGCATAAAGACGTGTATGTGTGTGTGTGTGTGTGTGTGTCTCAGGTGGCAGCTTGGTCTTGATCAATGGACCCCCGAACCATGGGGGGCCTGAGTTGCAGGCCCCCTGTGTGTGTATTTGTATGTTAAACTGGTCAGGTGGTCATCTCAGGCTGTGGGCCCCCAGCCTCTGCAGGACATCCCAAGATAAAGCAGAACTTGTGTTAGATATTTTTAGTCAGATAGAAATTGGATAGATACTTTATGTATTAGAAATGTTTAGTGGAGATAGGATGTCTAGTTAGACTTTTAAATGCTTAGGCCTGCTTATGAGTTTCTACAGGGTACATCTGGTCAAGGATAACTAGAGAGAAGAGTTGATGACTGTCAGCAGACAGGGTGTGAACATTAAAGATTAAATTGAATTAACATATTTATTTAATGTTTATAAATATTTAACTTTTATCACCTGTACATCATAATGATTAATATACTTTACATTTCAACAATGGTGCCCTAGAATTTTAAAGCCCAAAAAACAAATTGATGTATTCATATAATTTGTGTCTTGAATTATTCACACAATGACTGATGAATTGCCCCAAACTGCTCATGAATTTGCTCATGTTCTATTATTACATTACAGTATTACATTTTTTTGTCGAATAACATAACACTGAACATAATATTTTTCAGTCTGTTTTATCAGTGACAGTTTTTAAACAGTTATGCAGAAAAAGAAGAGAAATTAACCAAAAAGTAAACACATAAATGTGTTACAGAAAAGTGATTAGCAAATACTCTTAATATGTGCATGTCTAATGTCGATTTGAAATGGAGCTGTTAATGGGCGGCCGGATCAACTCTTCCATTATTAGTGCAAGGATGTGGCACAACTCCTTGGCCTGAAAGAGAGACAAGAAAAATTATCCTAGCTGACAGCTGACCAGAATGCTGCTTAGCTAACTGGTAATTACTTAACCTCAGTACATTTTTTTAATCTGTCATTTATGCTCTCATATGTTTTTTGTAACCTCATTAAAAGCCAGTAAAATGTAACCCTGACCTTTGCTACACACTTTGCACATTTGAGGAAGGTGATAAAAATGGCCACGATAACACCAAATTATAATAATCAATTAATCAAAGGACAGACAACCAGCCACTTGTTCAATAAATCATTATTTGTTTACTTCAAAAATTCCAAACCTTTCCTTGTTCAGGTTTCTCAACTTTGCAGTTTGTCTTTGTGTTATATAAAAGTAAACTGAACATCTTTGGGATTTCAACTGCTGTGGGACAAAAAGAGTGATTTGAAAATTCCACCTTGGACCTTGGGAAAATGTAATGAACCTTTTCCACTATTTTCAGATATTAATGCAACAAACAATGAATTAAGAAAATAATAAACAGAGTAGTTGCAGCCAAATAAATATTTCCTATTGTACATTATTGAGTTAATAAATTGAATTTTTTACCACTTAAACACAAATAGTCATAGCCATTCCAGTTTTTACTCTCATCTGTATACAAGAATATTTCAGGGTTTTGTCATGTCATGACAAATTTATTCAATGCCACTCACACAATTAAAGAAAACATGAAAGAAATCCATTGCAACTACAGTTTCGGAGACCCCAAATGAACTTGCATGCAATCATCTCTAACAACATTTTCTGAGACCAGGAAACTAGGTAATGTTATGTTAAGTGTCAGGCCAATGAAACAATGCTGAATTCACATATTTTTTTTGTTTGTTTTGTTGTTGTTTTTGCCACCCTGGGGCAGAGTAACAAAAAACTTGTCATCAACATATCAACATATCAACATTGTCTTGTTTTAGTGAGTGTGTTAGCAAACAATTACCTAATCACACATCCTTAAGTCTGGAGGTATCTCAACAAGTGATAGTGTTGTCATTATAGTCATGTTTAGTATCGTGTTTAGTATCATTCTGCTTGTTTAGAACTCAAAGTGCTACAGTTAAAAAATAAAGCATAAGAAGTTATCAACATAATAACATCAGTCCAAAGAGAGACACATTTCAGAAGCAGAACTTACTGTCCCCCCGGACTCTGCATTGTCATGTCTGATTAGAATGCATCTTCTGCATGGTAAGATCAAAACTCTATAAAATATCCTACAGGAATCTAAAAGCCATGAAGGCCCTATCTATTCAGCTCTGGCTAGTCATTCATTATCTTTCACTTTTATACTGCAGCATTCCAAACAATTCATCTGCACAACACAAACCTATGAAAACTGTTTATTTTAACCCAAATCTGTAACATAATAAGACACCCCTGGGTGTATGCATGTATTCCACAAAAACTTCCAACTTGCTTACACACTGGTGCTTTCATAACTGATTTTGCTGCTTCTCAGAGTAACTGACACTCCACATGTCTTTAGGTCTTTGTATCACCTCCAAAATAAATTTATCTCTCTGTTGGCTATTCACTGACTCACTCACAAGAGCTTCATATTTTTTCCCCTTTTTGGTTATTGTATTTGGTTTGTTTTTGGTTTATAGTATTTGTGTGTCACTGTAGTATTAGTCACTTAAGCTGACAAGATTGGCACCTTCTGAAAGATTAATAATGATCATAATTCAAATAGACCTCTCTTGTTTGGCCACTAAGAAGTACGATTCCCCTATTGATATACCTACTCTAATAAAAAGTAGTATATATGTGAGTTATGACAGTTTTTATAATTCCCTAGACTCATAATATCATTTGAGCATCATAAATTCCTACTGTCTATGAGTATAATCTGATGTTTAATTATACAACATCCTACATTTAAACAAGGTGAACATTTAGTCATGCCCCTAAGTCATTACCTCTGTGAGATGGATGGTAACTTTGTTAGGATGAGCTGGATTGCCATAATTGATGCCCACTGCTGGCACTTTCCCTTGTTTCTTGGGAGGGATGGTGCTCATGGACTGAACATCTGCCAGAGGAATCAGAAATGCCCGCTCCTGCAGAGGAAGAGAACATAAACCATCAGATGACTGATGCTAGTATTTCATTAAAAACTGCATATTGGACAATCTGTATATATCATAAGCTTTTGTTATCCACTGGGGATGCTGACCAGTCTTTAGAATTTCTTTCATATCAATAGAGAGATCTGGGTTCCAACACAGGCCAAAAGCTGTTTCAAAATGAAACTTTGCCAGCCTACCAAGATGAAGCTTCTACAGATCATGTTTCAGAATTAGAGTCAGAATTATGTTTATTGACCAAGTAGACCAATAAAACACACAAGGAATTACTTTCCGGAACAGAGGATCTAAACGAAAGGAAAAAGGAAAATATATGCATTTAAAGCAGGAAGAGAATAAAAGAAAAAAGAGAAACTATGTGTGTGTGTGTGTGTGTGTGTGTGTGTGTGTGTGTGTGTGTGTGTTTATATATATATATATATATATACATACACACC
>NW_018127976.1:593053-597085 GCF_001952655.1 Monopterus albus | reverse complement strand
TTGTGGGTGCTGTGGGAGCCACCCGCCCAGTTTGGGGGTCCCAGCCCCCAGTGTTCCTATTACCACAGGGACCACTTGTCCCTTCACCTTCCACATCTTTTCTAGCTCTTCTTTCAGCCCTTGGTATTTCTCAAGCTTCTCGTGTTCCTTCTTCCTGATGTTGCTATCGCTTGGGATTGCTACATCTGTCACTATGGGCTTCTTCTTCTGTTTGTTCACCACTACTATGTCCGGTTGGTTGGCCATTACCAGTTTGTCAGTTTGTATCTGGAAGTCTCACATGATCTTAGCTTGGTCATTCTCAGCCACCTTTGAAGGTGTATCCCATCTTGACTTCTGGACTTATTTAATATATATATGTGTGTGTGTGTGTGTGTGTGTGTGTGTGCACACTGTGGCAGAAGAGACAGAGTGTTGTCATTCTGTTACACAGTCAGAGTGGTGGTCCGGGGGAAGAAACTGTCCTTGTGCCTGGTTGTTTTGACGTGCAGTGACCTGTAGCAATGTCCAGAGGGGAGTTCAAACAGTTTGTGTCCAGGGTGTGAGGGGTCTGCAGAAATCTTCTCTGCCCTCGTTTTAACTTGTAAGGTGTTCAGGTCCTCCATGAAGGACAGGAGGACAGGCTGGCACTGATGATTCTTTCTGCAATCCTGACTGTCCGCTGGGCACTATTCCTAAAGTCCACTGTCATCTCCATTGTTTTGAGCATGCTCAGCTCCAGGTTATTGTGACAGCACCACAGGACCAGCTTTTCAACCTCCTGTCTATAAGTCAACTCCTCACCATCTCCGATGAGACAGATGACTGTTGTGTCATCTGCAAACTTCAGGACTTTAACAGAGTGCTATCCTGAGGTGCAGTCATTGGTATAGAGGGAGAACAGCAGCAGGGAGAGCACACAGGGGGGCACCTGTGCTGATAGTCTGAGTGCTGGATGTGATTTTCCCCAGTCTCACCTGCGGCTTCCTTCAGTCTTCTGCTGGTGGTCCACTGCCAGTTGGGGGCAGGCACAGTGAGCTGGGTTAGTTTGGAGTAGAGGATGTTGGCAATGATGGTGTTGAATGCTGAGCTGAAATCCACAGAGGATGTTTGCAAAGGTCCCTGGGATGTTTAGGTTTTGCAGGATGTAATTCAGTGCCATGTTGACTGTGTCATCCACTGACCTGTTTAACCAACAGGCAAACAGCAGGGGGTTCAACTGGTGGTCTCCGATGTCCTTAAGGTGGGCCAACACCAGTCTCTTAAAGGATTTCATGACCACATATGTCAAGGCGACAGGTCTGTAGTCATTAGGGTTGGGTACTGAAATATGGCCCCGGTTCCTATACAGTCGGTATCTACCGGACTGAAACACAGCACATATTTCGGTGCCACTGAAATGCTTGTTGATTGAAATATTTGGTGCTGTGAAACAATAATACAGGCAACAGAAGCATTACTACACTTTAAATGCTGAAGCTGTCACTATGTTGTTATATGCTGCTGCTAAATATATTCTGAATTAACTGAGACCTGATAAACAGTGCAAAGAAATCTGGTATTACATTGTGAAAAAATGAAATGTCTGATTTTATGCTATTTGAGAACTTACATTTAAAAAATGTAAGACTTTTTCACCTAACATGTAGTAAATGATACCCTTAAAGAGCTACATTTCAGGTAAAATGCTTACCTAATGTAAATGAGTACATTAGCATAAAAAGGTTCTATTTGGATACAATGAATACAGCAGAAACAGTGTTGACTTCAGAAAGTGAAGTGGATCAAACCACCATCTGGGTAAATAATCTTTAATATTTATGTACAGTAACAACATAATACAGTTGAGATAGAATTTACTCAGGCACAGGCTTTAAAATAAAAGTAGTGAGCATGTTGAGTGGCAGTGTTAGTACTGTGTAGTGGACATCTTGTCGGCTATTTTTAGGTTTACGGTAGTCTTATTCTTAGTGCTGAGATCTAAAGTTCATGTTAGTATTAGTCATATTTTTTCAAACTCAGTTTTATTTTTAGTCGACTAAAACTCTGGGCATTTAGATTCATCTTAGTCAAAGATAAACAACATTTTAGAAACTTAAGTTAACAGCTTTCAGATAAGATGCCATTCAACTGAAGCTAGGCTAACAGAAAACTTCAAATAAAATGCCACATAATGACAACATGATTAAGAATGTTCAATACAGTGTGTCTGTATTGAAGTTATTATCATATCATTATCATATGCAGTTACAGTTTAATGCATGATACCAGATTTGCTGGTATAGGTGTTCTCATAAACAGAATACAGTCAGGATGGAGGATGAAAAATGAATTTTTAGTGGAGATAGGATATATAGTTAGACTGTTATTGATTTTTGATGTCACTTTTGTCCTGTTGTCATCAAAGGGAAAACGTTCACTGATAAATACATGTATTTCATCACAGTTTTCTTTAACAAAATTAACACTAGCACTGTGGCTGCTCAAGGTACCTGTGTTTTAGGGTGAAGGCACAGCACACCCTCTTGGCTTATGCTGACTATGCAGGGAGAGGGACAGCCACGCTGGCTGACCTTCTTGGCCAAGAAGTTGTTGGAGCCAAAGAAAGGCAGAGTGCTCAGACGTTCTGAAAGACAAAAGATTCAGACAAATATAGTTTTCATCTGTTACAATATAAACAGGAGGGGAGAAAACAGGAGACAAAATAGCAGAGAAGAAAAGAGGATAAAAGAGCAGTAGTACTACTCACCAATGAACTGAGTTTTGGCATCTTGAGGGCTGAGGGACTGCATGGCAACTATCTGACCCAAGCAGAATGAGTGAATCTCCTCAAGTTTCCTGCTTAGCCCATCCTGTGAGGGCAGGTACTGCTTTATCTCTGGCCTTACAAAGACATACAATCACTAAGGGTAAATGTACAGTATACATACATGAATTTTGTTGCCAGATTTTTCTGTTGGTCAACATAGACTTCAAGTAATAATCAAAATAATGCATGTTGATATTAGTAGATCTAATATGTCAACTGATATTAGCTCATTGGCAGTATATCAATATATAATGACAAGAAAAATGTATGTGAACCTTTTGGAATTTCATGGTTTTCTGCATTATTTTGTCATAAAATGTGATCTGATCTTCATCTAAGTCAAGAGTATTGACAAATATAATGTGCCTAAAATAACAACAGAAAACAAATTCTGATCTTTCATGTCTTTATTGAGAACAACCATAAAAACCTCATAGTGCTAGTGGAAAAAGTATGTGAGCCCTTGAGTTAATGGCCTCAAAAAAACTAATTGGAGTCAGGTGTTAGCATACCTGGAGTCTTGTTAAGAAAATGAGTTTAGAGGTGTGGACTGGAGCTACTTTGATAAAAACTACTCAAACCTTTTCAGTTTGCTCCACACAAGAAGAATATGCTTACGTGAGCCATGCCTCGCTTTCAGAGGATCTACAATCAAGAATTGTCGATTTATATAAAGCTGTAAAGGGTTACAAAGTGATTTCAAAGACTTTAGAAATTCACCAGTCTACAGTTAGGCAAACAATCTACAAATAGAGACACTTTGGGACTGTCACTACTCTACCAAGAAGTGGGCGCCCAGCCAAAATGACCCCAAGAGCACAACTAAAACTCATCAATGAGGTAAAGAAACAACCTCAAGTGACAGCCAAATATTTGAAGGCGTCATTGGAACCAGTTAACATCGGTGTTCATGAGTCTACGGAGTCTATGGCAGGACAACACGAAGGAAGCCGCTGCTTACTAAAAAGAACATTGCTGCATGCCTGAAGTTTGCAAAAGAGCACATTGACACTCTACAACGGTATTGGCAAAATGTTTTGTGGACTGATTGAACTAATCTGATTTGATTTGATTTATTCTTTCAAGCATATAAAACAGTTGATATGACAACACACATGATTGTACACATAATCCAATATCAATTTGCTTATACCTAGTACATGCTTGAATGGAGTAGGAAGAAGTCAGACTTATCCAGTCCTACCCCATGACATCATCTTACCATCATTGGTTTGCAAGCAGTA
>NW_018127976.1:580540-585329 GCF_001952655.1 Monopterus albus | reverse complement strand
TGCAGATTATTCTTCAGAATCTCCTTCACTTTGCATTCCGCTTCCGACCAGCTTTCTCCAGCTGTCTCCTTGATTCCCTCAAAGATCAAGTTTTTTCGCTTGGACTGTGCTTCCAATTGCTCCATTTTGTCCGTTATAGTTATTAATAAAGACATGAAAGATCTGATTTTTTTTGTTATTATTTTAGGCACGTTATATTTTTCAGTATTCTTGACTTAGATGAAGATCAGATCACATTTTATGACAAATTAATGCAGAAAACCATGAATTTCCAAAAGGTTCACATACTTTTTCTTGTCACTGTATCAGTGTATGCATATGTTGGATGATAAAAAGAGTAAAGAAATGCAAAACATATGTAGGTTTTAGGGCATTTAGAAAAAAGGACAGTTTGTCCACCAGAGAGGACTGGGTCTTAACTTTTTCTTGCTCGCAGTTTCTTAATAACCCAGTCTAAGGGGACCTCATCAAAAATTCTGCTGATGTTTCATGCTTATGTAAATAAGACATAATCATCCACAGGCTTGACTGAGAGTTTCTGGCAGTCAGTAAAGGATTTGTGCCGTCTATATCTCAGTAATAAATATGTTTTAGAATAGTTTCTGTTAAGATACCCAGTAGGCCAGCCTCCAAAATTATTACATTCCTGCACTGATGAGTACTGGATTATTGAGCCTCAGGACAGTGTGTGACTCACAGTGACAGCTGGTCTCCCTGTTCCTGAGCCACATGCTGCAGAGCTGACAACTCTGCTATCTGCTGCACTGATGAAGAGCCACCTACAACAGGAGGAAGGATCAGCCGCCCACTCAGGTAGTCACCCAGGAGCTACACACAGGCAAGAAAACAGAGATAAAATACAGTTAATAGTGAGATAAAAACTGGACCAGTGGTTGGACAAGTACTATTATTCTTGTTTGCCGTGAACTCATCTTGTCACCTGCTGGTAGTGGAAGTCTACATAGAGGTCACTATTGAAGGAAAGAGCATTTCTCCACATCACTCTCCTCAGAGACAAGAAGATGGAGCTGTCATCCAGCTGGAAGTCGAAAAGATACTCCTCAGGATGGAGGGGGCGCCCAGTCCCAACTGACAGCAGAGGAGCAGAACAGTGAGGAGGAGGTGCACGACACAGGTTTCTTTGTCTGTCATTTACATACTGTATGTTCACAGCATTAGAAGTCTGTCATAAGGAATGCGAACAGAAGTTTTTAAAGAATTTAGCTTTATACCATTAATATGCAAAATTATGAGGATAGGAACACCAAAATTTAGTTAGATCATCTACTCCATATGGAATATCTGTACTATAAAGATGAAGTTTGTTATTTGTATTGTTCTTGAATTTTGTATTTGTCTGCATCATCACAGAGACACCTGATGACATATGATGTCACATATATTACATATCATGATGACAGGATATAATAATAGTAATAAAAATAAAACTTTATTTATATAGCACTTTACAACTCCAGTGGAGCCCAGAGTGCTTCACAGCAGAACATGTATAACTGCTAAAAAACACTACTAAAACAATACAACCTAAAGAAAATAAAACAGAATTTCAAGGCAGAAACGGTAAAAAACTTCCATACCAGAATACAACTGGAATAAAACAACAAGTTAAAAACGTCTCTTTTGGAGGAGGTAAGAAGGGGGATAAGCACCAAAAGCCTGTCTAAAAAGGTGGGTTTTTAGAGCTGACTTAAAAGCCGCCAGCTCGGTTATGGACCGTAGCTCTAGTGGTAGAGAATTCCAGAGTCTGGGGCCATGCACAGCAAAAGAACGATCGCCCCATTTTTTGTATCGAGACCGTGGGACAACCAAGGACTGATGTTCTGAGGAGCCGCAGCATTCTGGACCAGTTGAAGCTTCTGGAGAAGAGACTGAGAGATTCCAACATAGAGGGCATTGCAGTAGTCAAGTCGCGAGGTAATAAAAGCATGGATAGCTTTTTCTAAATCTGCGAGCGATAAGAAGGGTTTAACCTTCGTTAGGACTCAGGTGAAAAAAGCTAGATTTAACCACGGACCTGATCTGCTTATCGAAATTGAGGCCGCTGTCAAATATCACTCCAAGGTTTTTCACGGTATCCGTGAATGAAGGGGCTGAAGGACCTAAAGTCGATACAACAGCAGCTGGATCAGAGCTAAAAACAATGTATTCAGTCTTGCTCTCATTTAAATGAAGGAAATTCTGTGATAACCACTGCTTCACATCGCGAATACAATTATGTAGTGGGGCAAGTGCGTTAGAATCGCATTGTATCAACGGCACGTAAATCTGAACATCATCTGCATAAAAATGAAAATGAACATTATGTCTTGATATAATTGAACCAAGTGGTGACATATATAAAGAAAAGAGCAATGGGGCCAGAATTGAGCCTTGGGGGATGCCTGAGGTAAGAGGAGCTATGGTCAAGGAAGAATCGTTAATAATGACAGAAAAGGTTCTGTTGGACAGGAAAGAAGTAAACCAGTTTAGAACCACACCTCTCAGGCAGACGAGGTGTTCCAACTGGGAGAGCAAAACTGCATGGTTGACGGTGTCAAAGGCTGCCGATAGATCTAGAAGAACTAGAATAACAGGGCGTTTGGCATCAAGGGCCATAGTAATATCATTATGGACCTTCAGTAATGCAGACTCAGTGCTGTGATGGGGCCTAAAACCTGATTGAAACTTATTAACAACATCCAGTTGATCCAGATGAGACTGCAACTGGGTGAGGACGAGTCTTTCCATAACCTTAGATTTAAAAAGGCAAAAGGGAAATTCGGCAAAAATTGGACAGAAGGGAGGGGTTGAGGTTAGGCTTCTTGAGAAGTGGTCTCACTATAGCATGCTTAAGGGCAGAGGGGACCGTGCCCAACCTAAGACAGCAGATAAGAAATATGAGCAGAGAGGGCCCCACAGTGTCGATGACCTCCTTAATTATCCTGGCTGGGACAGGGTCCAGGGGGGAAGAGGCAGACTTTACCTGTAACACACATTTTTTGAGTTGAGGCAGAGAAATAGGAGTAAAGGTTTCCAGAGTAACCAGTGCCTGAGATACAAGTGGTACAGAAGGTGGAAGCTTGGGAATACTTTGTCTAATAGCCCAGACTTTGTCACTGAAATAGCTCTGGAACTCACTACAGGTCAGCGCCGACCCCTTGGTGGCCAAAGCAACAACAGGGTTAATAACTAACTGAATTAATAGTATTGAAAAGAACTCTGGGATGCTGACTGTTATTCCGAAATAATATTTGATAAATATTGGGTTTTAGCATAATTTACAGCTTTCTGATATAAGACCAGGCTGTCCCTTAGGATGTCCAAGGAGACATGCAAGCCGTCCTTCTTCCATTTTCACTCCGCCTGTCTGCAGCGTCTCCACAGGGCATGAGTGGTTTCATTCAACCATGGGTTAGGAGTGTTCCTAGCTTTCATCCTAAAGGGAGCGATGGAATCCATAATCCGGGAGTAAGTAGAATCAAACGAAGAGAGGACGTCGGGGCACGTAAGGGAGATCAGGGCTTCTGAGAAGTAGAAATTGGAGGCTAGAAAAGCAGCAGCAAAGTCTGGAGCCGTTGAAGGAGTAATAATCCTGTGGCACTGGCATGGGGCCATGGGTCTGGGTGCACTTGACGGTGCCAGGACTTCAAAGGGGATGAAGAAATGGTCAGAAATGACCAGGTTTGATAGATCCCCAATGGACACAGACAGACCTCGTGAGATGACGATGTCCAGTGTGCCCCCACGTTGATGAGTGGGGCCAAGTACTGACTGGGTGAGATGAAAGGAGTCCAACAGTGAGTTAAAATCATTCGTCAGCTGGTCAGAAGAAGAGTTGACGTGAATGTTGAAATCTCCACAAATCAGGAGACTGTCAAATTGTGGAGTAAGCGCTGACAAGAGTTCCCCAAATTCATTTATAAAGTCCTTGGATTTAGGAGGACGGTATATGACTGCACATAAAATAGGACAGTGCAGCTAGGGCTGGGCGATATGGCAAAAATGTAATCTCGATAATTTTTTTCCCATATTGATTGATAACGATATATTTTTTGTTATATAAACTGTTAATGCTGCCAGCTTTCAAAGAGTATCCCAAGTATGAAGCCACAAAAATTTGAGGGTCCATTAGTTTAAAAATTAAGATAACTTACTAAAATAAATTAAAAACTAAAAGTTGTGACAAAAGAAGGTAAATTAGATTAAACGTGCAGTGCAAGTAAACATAAAACTGTTGTAAACATAATTTGTAAGTAACACAATTACAGTTTTTTCTTTTCCAGAAAGACAAGTCTGTCTACATCATCTGGCTTTAAGAGGTAAATTAAATGTGCTAAATATAATCATAAAAGTATACAACTAGAAATTGCACACAATTTGTCAAACTTTTACATTTTTTGTGTCAGGAACACTAGACTGTCAACAGTGTCTGGATTTAAGAGGTAGTGCAAAAATGTGCAAAATGTAAACATATTTAACATATGTTCAACTTATTCATCAGAATTTGTAAAACATTTAATTTCCCTCTTAAAGCCAGGCACTGTTAACAGACTGAGACTGGTCTTCAAAAAAAATTTGTTGTGTTTTACAAATTCTGATGAATAAGTTGAAATAAAACTATAACATAAAACAATGAAATTTCTAGCCAGTGCACATATTTTGTAAAAAGTTTTCAGATTTTTTGCCAGAAAGACTAATCAGTCCACTGTGTCTGGCTTTAAGGCTGCCCTGTTGCAGGATACAATATTACCCCCTGTGCTAAACGCACGCTCTGAGGGGGCGCTTGTGG
>NW_018127976.1:577486-580236 GCF_001952655.1 Monopterus albus | reverse complement strand
TTTTCCAGCTTTCCACGGCACTCTTCGTAAAGCTTGGGCAGTGGAGTTTTGGAGAAGTATTTTCTGCCCGGAAGTTCGTACCTGGAGTCAAGCACTTTAATTAATTTCATAAAACCATCGTGCTCCACTGTGTTTAGGGGCATCATGTATTTCGCCAGAAAGAATTAAACGGCTCTCGTTATATCCTTGCTCCTTTTGGAACTCACTTCATAAGGAGTAATGGCCACAAAGGATGACGCGATCGATTTCTGCTTTGGTACAGCCCCGCTGCTATCTCTACTTGTTGATGGAGTAACATTAGCATCAGCCCGCATTTTCATGCTTTCAGTGTGTTCACTGGGATGACACTTTTTTAGGTGATGGAATAGGTTGGTTGTGTTACCAGTTTTGGTTTTGACCGGGCTATGACATATTTTACAGTTCATTTGAATCTGTGCCTTGTCGCTCTTCAAAAAGCCAAACCACTTCCATATAACCGAAATTGTGCTACCTTGTTTGTTGACAATTTCATCATTTTTGACTACTTGCTCGATATTTGTCTCACTTTCGCCACTGCTTTCACTCATTTTTGCCGTCCTCATCTCCAGCGTGTTTTGCAAAGTGCCGTAGGAAATTAGCTAACTTTGTTCTCTGAGGTGCATGTTTAAAGCTGCATGTTGATTGGCTGTTGTCGCATATTGCTGCTGTGTGATTGGCTCTTACAAATCCATATCGAGTAAAAATGCCGAGAGCTTATCATCGTTATTGATATCGATTTTATTGCGATTCGATATTATATCATTTATCGGCACAGCACTAAGTGCAGCGGTACAATAAAATTTGTAGCTCAAAGCTGGAGTAAGCCTTGGACGGGAGAAGGCAACATTTTAGGGTTGGCTTAAAAACAGATGCCAAGCCGCCGCCTCTACCAATGATCGTACGAAGAAATAAAATCATTAAGAATGAAAGTTTTGTTTTTAAGTGATCTTGCCATAAAGAGAGCAAAGTGAAGCGGGCTTGGCCTATCCTGAAGGAGGCCGGCCTGAGCCACTGGGCGAAGGTTGGCTTGAGAGCAACGCCTGTCCGAGTGTGTCACAAGCCAGCAGCATGGGCGAGGAGGGTTGACGTCTGAGCCAACCGTTTGAAGAGAGCAATAATTGTAGATCAGGGTCCTGCTTGGATCAAGGTTACCATACTCCAGGAGGTGGTCAGTCCACACTGATGAACTCAGGCAAGATTTCAGCTTAACATGGAGTCCAGCTCTCCTGCTGCGTCGCTTCAGCTGAAATTTGCCCGAGAGAGGGCCAGCCGAGTGTCGAAGGAAAGGAGGTATGGACGCTAGTCGAGGTGGTGGTAGCTTAGATTGATAGCCTCGGTGAATACTAGGAGGACTAAACATTGAGTTACGTATTTCTAAAAGAGTCAGGCGATCATATACCAATACAGAGAAAAGGGAAGCAGTGTCAAATATAACAAAACTAAAAACACAAAGGAGGAGCAGGTGGCAGGGCAAATACAACGGTGCCATCTTGTCTCTGTCATTCTCTATCATCATAATTAGTGCAGGTTTGAGGTGTTCTTGTTCATGGCATAATTATTTATCCTAAAATGTGGTATATGGAGTCAAACAGTCCTTTTCTTCTTCCTGTGTACCATGGCAGGCTGCTTTTTTTCTTCACTTAACATACATTTCCTATCTGTCTAATAACAATAAAGATCACACAAAAAATCAGAGCAATTATTCCTTCTTGGGTCAAGGTCTCATATTTGAGATAAGTGCAGCCTGTAAGCCTGTATAAAGCCTTTCTGCCAAGTTTGCATGGGGCCTTGCACCCCTCCTGCAGCAGCTCTGACTAGATATTATTATAGGTAAATGAATATATGTATATTCTGTTTAGGTAATTTGGGTGATCTGACCCTTTAAAGTTTATCATGTGTCTGATAAATACATTCATTTCAGTGAATTTCACCTTTATTTGAGTGGAAAAAACACTGAAGCAAACTGTAGAGGAAGACCAAGTAGTAAAGGCAGGCACATAGTAGGAAAAAGACATACTGTACATCCAAAAAGGTGTTTTACAGTATATTGAAATCAAGCAGAACAAAGCTTTTGATTACATCTAGAAATTAATTAATGAGTCTAACTTTGTTTACTATTTCACTTTGAGTGTTAATCTAATTTACCTGGAACTCTGTTGGCGAAGATGAAAAAATCTTTCATTTCGGTGGTATTTGAAATGCCCATTTTTTTACAGATGTCTGCTACCACATCGGCTGCCATCTGGAAGAAGAAAAAAAACAACATAACTACAGAGACATGAATCAGAGACCTAAAGGCTGCTGGTTTATTCAAAGCAAAGTGGTGACAATATAACTAAATCTTACACTGAAGCTGTGCATCTTAGTGGGGTACTCTACTCCTCCTGGCAGGTGGATAGGAATCCGACGAGAAGTTCGGCCAGCCTGCAGGAAACCACAACACACTCATCATGCAGATAATGATGACACTGTGAAAGAGTTGCTTTCTGTGTGTAGGCTAACTTACCAGGATGGCTTCCATCTCAACATGTGAGGGAATGTTACGGCGACCACCAAAACTGAGAGATCGCTGAAGGTTATCCATACACACACTTGCCATCTCTAAGGATAAGGATAAGGATAATCACCTTTATTGGCCAAATATGTTACACACAAGGAATTAGTTTCCGGTACAGAACCAATGGCAGCCATCTGTGGCGCCACCTCAACCGATGGCTCTAGCCATCGGCGGG
>NW_018127976.1:572664-577062 GCF_001952655.1 Monopterus albus | reverse complement strand
AAACGGCTCTCGTTATATCCTTGCTCCTTTTGGAACTCACTTCATAAGGAGTAATGGCCACAAAGGACGACGCGATCGATTTCTGCTTTGGTACAGCCCCGCTGCTAGCTCTACTTGTTGATGGAGTGACGTTAGCATCAGCCCACATTTTCATGCTTTCAGTGTGTTCACTGGGATGACACTTTTTTAGGTGATGGAATAGGTTGGTTGTGTTACCAGTTTTGGTTTTGACCGGGCTATGACATATTTTACAGTTCATTTGAATCTGTGCCTTGTCGCTCTTCAAAAAGCCAAACCACTTCCATATAACCGAAATTGTGCTACCTTGTTTGTTGACAATTTCATCATTTTTGACTACTTGCTCGATATTTGTCTCACTTTCGCCACTGCTTTCACTCATTTTTGCCGTCCTCATCTCCAGCGTGTTTTGCAAAGTGCCGTAGGAAATTAGCTAACTTTGTTCTCTGAGGTGCATGTTTAAAGCTGCATGTTGATTGGCTGTTGTCGCATATTGCTGCTGTGTGATTGGCTCTTACAAATCCATATCGAGTAAAAATGCCGAGAGCTTATCATCGTTATTGATATCGATTTTATTGCGATTCGATATTATATCATTTATCGGCACAGCACTAAGTGCAGCGGTACAATAAAATTTGTAGCTCAAAGCTGGAGTAAGCCTTGGACGGGAGAAGGCAACATTTTAGGGTTGGCTTAAAAACAGATGCCAAGCCGCCGCCTCTACCAATGATCGTACGAAGAAATAAAATCATTAAGAATGAAAGTTTTGTTTTTAAGTGATCTTGCCATAAAGAGAGCAAAGTGAAGCGGGCTTGGCCTATCCTGAAGGAGGCCGGCCTGAGCCACTGGGCGAAGGTTGGCTTGAGAGCAACGCCTGTCCGAGTGTGTCACAAGCCAGCAGCATGGGCGAGGAGGGTTGACGTCTGAGCCAACCGTTTGAAGAGAGCAATAATTGTAGATCAGGGTCCTGCTTGGATCAAGGTTACCATACTCCAGGAGGTGGTCAGTCCACACTGATGAACTCAGGCAAGATTTCAGCTTAACATGGAGTCCAGCTCTCCTGCTGCGTCGCTTCAGCTGAAATTTGCCCGAGAGAGGGCCAGCCGAGTGTCGAAGGAAAGGAGGTATGGACGCTAGTCGAGGTGGTGGTAGCTTAGATTGATAGCCTCGGTGAATACTAGGAGGACTAAACATTGAGTTACGTATTTCTAAAAGAGTCAGGCGATCATATACCAATACAGAGAAAAGGGAAGCAGTGTCAAATATAACAAAACTAAAAACACAAAGGAGGAGCAGGTGGCAGGGCAAATACAACGGTGCCATCTTGTCTCTGTCATTCTCTATCATCATAATTAGTGCAGGTTTGAGGTGTTCTTGTTCATGGCATAATTATTTATCCTAAAATGTGGTATATGGAGTCAAACAGTCCTTTTCTTCTTCCTGTGTACCATGGCAGGCTGCTTTTTTTCTTCACTTAACATACATTTCCTATCTGTCTAATAACAATAAAGATCACACAAAAAATCAGAGCAATTATTCCTTCTTGGGTCAAGGTCTCATATTTGAGATAAGTGCAGCCTGTAAGCCTGTATAAAGCCTTTCTGCCAAGTTTGCATGGGGCCTTGCACCCCTCCTGCAGCAGCTCTGACTAGATATTATTATAGGTAAATGAATATATGTATATTCTGTTTAGGTAATTTGGGTGATCTGACCCTTTAAAGTTTATCATGTGTCTGATAAATACATTCATTTCAGTGAATTTCACCTTTATTTGAGTGGAAAAAACACTGAAGCAAACTGTAGAGGAAGACCAAGTAGTAAAGGCAGGCACATAGTAGGAAAAAGACATACTGTACATCCAAAAAGGTGTTTTACAGTATATTGAAATCAAGCAGAACAAAGCTTTTGATTACATCTAGAAATTAATTAATGAGTCTAACTTTGTTTACTATTTCACTTTGAGTGTTAATCTAATTTACCTGGAACTCTGTTGGCGAAGATGAAAAAATCTTTCATTTCGGTGGTATTTGAAATGCCCATTTTTTTACAGATGTCTGCTACCACATCGGCTGCCATCTGGAAGAAGAAAAAAAACAACATAACTACAGAGACATGAATCAGAGACCTAAAGGCTGCTGGTTTATTCAAAGCAAAGTGGTGACAATATAACTAAATCTTACACTGAAGCTGTGCATCTTAGTGGGGTACTCTACTCCTCCTGGCAGGTGGATAGGAATCCGACGAGAAGTTCGGCCAGCCTGCAGGAAACCACAACACACTCATCATGCAGATAATGATGACACTGTGAAAGAGTTGCTTTCTGTGTGTAGGCTAACTTACCAGGATGGCTTCCATCTCAACATGTGAGGGAATGTTACGGCGACCACCAAAACTGAGAGATCGCTGAAGGTTATCCATACACACACTTGCCATCTCTAAGGATAAGGATAAGGATAATCACCTTTATTGGCCAAATATGTTACACACAAGGAATTAGTTTCCGGTACAGAACCAATGGCAGCCATCTGTGGCGCCACCTCAACCGATGGCTCTAGCCATCGGCGGGACTGTTCTACCCACCGCACCACTGTCGCCTCCCCCGGAGGTGACAAAATAGTGTGCACTGAAAAAGCCATTTAAACATTCAACTGACACTTTTTACATTAGAAAGATGCATTTGCATTTGTGTGTGTTGTCTTGGATGTCTCCTACCTTGGTATGGGTGTCCATGGTCCTGAGAGATTATGTGTAGGTGACGTGTGATGTAGGGCTCTAGAGTACTAGTGCAGGGGAAGAACCCAGTCATCAGGCTGAGCAGCCGCCAGCCAAGAATACAGCTAGATCTGTGTTGACAACACACAACAATCAGAAACTAACTGCAAAAAATCAAGTCCTCTCTGGGATGAAAGTTTGTAGGGCACTATATTTCTGCTATTTAGAACCAAGATTTTGATTTTTGGCTCTCAAGCTTTGCCTGCTGCTCCTCTTACCTATGTTTACTGTCTATGTATTATAAATTCTGGAAGGATATGTCAGTAGTGAAAACATTTCATCCGTTTGATTGTGCATTCTGCTAATTGTGGATTAAAGTTAGAAGTTAAACTCTATAGAAGTGAATCTTTTCACTTTTTTATTTTCGGTCAAATTTCAGGATCAGTTCTGCACCTACATATAGTGTGGTGATTTTTCCTTTTTGCAGGTACAGAGAAATCTGCATACAAAATTCTGACGACACAGCTCAGGCTTGGGTTTTCTTTTGAGCAATGGCTGATGGTGATACTGTAACATTTAGTGCCATTGAACATAATCTTCTTTCTTGTCAAAATTTGATGCCTGTTATCAACAATGTAACTCAACAGTTTAACAGAAGACTTTAGGGTGTTACACTAATGACTGTAGCGCCCAGCCTCTAATCTGCAGCACAGATTCTGATAATGATGAAAAACTGAAGACAGAATGCTAAAGCTTCATGGCTGATCTAGAGTTTCACCATTTCTGTTTCATTTATACGTTCTATTTTTTGGTCATTTGGAGTAAAAACTCCACAAAAAGGAAAGACACACATATAAAATACAATATTATGATCTTGTTAAGTTGATCACTAATAGCAAGCCACTGAATGTTCCATTTTGTTCACCATAGACAACTAATGTTGTCTCGTATGCTCTTTGAAAGGAGGGAGAGTGACATGGCTGACCTTAAATCTCCTGGCTTCACTTTTTGCACACTTTACTGTTATAAATTGTATTTTAAAAAATGATGATAGACTTTCCGGCAATCCCCAAACCCGGTGATGGACACCGGAAGTAAGGGATGTCATCAAGCTCAAGAAGGAGTCCTTTCGAGCTTGGTTGGCTCGTGGGACTCCTGAGGCAGCTGTCGGGTACCGGCAGGCCAAGCGGACTGCAGCCCGGGTGGTTGTGGAGGCAAAAACTCGGGTCTGGGAAGAGTTCGATGAGGCCATGGAAAGGGACTATCGGTCGGCCTAGAAGAAATTCTGGCAAACCGTCCGGCGCCTCAGGAGGGGGATGCAGTGCCCTGGCAAAACTGTTTACAGTGGAGGTGGGCAGTTGTTGACCTCGACTGGGGATATCATTGGATGGTGGAAGGAATACTTCGAGGATCTCCTCAACCCCAGCGTCATGTCTTCCGATGAGGAAGCAGAGGCTGGGAACTCGAAGGTGGACTTGTCCTTCACCCAAGCTGAAGTCTCAGAGGTAGTTGAGAAGCTTCTCGGTGGCAAGGCATCGGGGGTGGATGAGATCCGCCCTGACTACCTTAAGTCTCTGGATATTGTGGGGCTGTCTTGGCTGACACTCTCTGCAACGTCGCATGGTGGTTGGGGACAGTGCCTCTGGACTGGCAGAGCGGGGGGGGGGG
>NW_018127976.1:568589-572128 GCF_001952655.1 Monopterus albus | reverse complement strand
TGGTGGGGAGTTCCTGCCTTAAGTGGAGGAGTTCAAGTATCTTGGGGTCTTGTTCACAGGTGAGGGAGGGATGGAACGGGAGATTGACAGGCGGATCAGTGCAGCTTCTGCAGTAATGCAGTAGATGTACCGATCTGTCGTGGTGAAGAAGGAGCTGAGCTGTAAGGCGAAGCTCTCGATTTACTGGTCGATCTACGTTCCGACTCTCACCTATGGTCATGAACTTTGGGTCATGACCGAAAGGGCAAGATCCTGGATACAGGCGGCCAAAATGAGCTTCCTCCGCAGGGTGGCCGGGCGCACCATCAGAGATAGGGTGAGGAGCTCGGTCACCCGGGAGGAGCTCAGAGTAGAATCGCTGCTCCTCCACATCGAAAGGAGCCAGCTGAGGTGGCTCGGGCATCTGTTTTGGATGCCTCCTGGTCGCCTTCCGAGGGAGGTGTTCCGGGCATGTCCCACCGGGAGGAGGCCCCGGGGAAGGCCCAGGACACACTGGAGGGACTATGTCTCTTGGCTGGCCTGGGAACGCCTCGGCATTTTCCCGGAGGAGCTGGAGGAAGTGTCTGGAGAAAGGGAAGTCTGAGCAACTTTGCTTAGACTGCTGACCCCGCGAACTAGTTCCGGATAAGTGGAGGAAAATGAATGAATGAATGATAGACTTTGTCATGTTTGCCCTTTCAATCTATACTTTATTAGTGAAGATGTTTTAAGATTTTTAAAAATTATTTAATTAATTAATTAGCAAATGTATTAAAATCAAAGTAAAATCTCAACGTCTCATTCAGACACTTCATTCAGTACTTTGTCAAAGCTCCTGTGGCAGTTGCACCTTTCAATCTAACTAACAAACTAAGTGCCTTCTATGGATGACACCCTGCAATTGAATGAAATGCACTGGAATGAGCTACTTTCAATGGCTCAAAACTGGCTGGCAGCCAAGGGCCTTTGGCAAGCGGCAATAATTCTGAGTGACTAGGACTGAACTGGGCAGGTAACGTACAGTGGGTTTATCAGAGCTTTCTTATTAAAACCAGCTGCCTGAAACAAGCTTCATGAGAGCAGAGAGAGTGATTCAAAGCTGCATCAGGTCCCAAGTGTAGTGCTGTTTGTTGAGGTACCGGAGCACACCTATGATGCATGCATGTACACATGGATGCACATGGTTGAATTGTGCTCGTATTGAGGGCCGTGTAAACACTTTTCCTACAGTGGCAAGTTTATACACATTAAAGTTAGTCAGCTGTCATGACCAGTCATCAAATGCCTCCTAAATCTATAAGGAAATAGATGCTCTCTGCTCCAGTGTTAAACCGACTTCACAACTTACTGATTGTTCATTGAGCTCCTCCTGCTTCATGTTGGTTTATATGTCAACTAGCAACAGTTAACACATCAGCTGTGCATGAGCATCATGTGCCAAAGTTTGTCCTACTTGTGTCATATAGACCTACAGCGGATCACTCACAGTTACACAGGTAAAACAGCCAGTTAAATGTAAAGTCTGTTTCTGCTGCTGATCATCACATCTGATGTTTGCCTCCATGGCCCCTCCTGGAGATGACACTCTAGTTTGTCAGTCTGGACGATCTGAGTTTTGCTCTGTCTTTAACACTTGTGTATTTAACACTTAATTGTGTTGTTGTTAAACCATCCACATTATCAGTATGTGATTGGACAAAACACACAAACTCTTGTGGGTGGAAATTTGTGCTGGATGCATGGCTATTATCACCTGTAATTGTTGTTGTAAAATGTTACCTCACTGCCATTCATTCATCAAATCAAATTTTATTTGTATAGCGCCAAATCACAACAAAAGTCATCTCAGGACAATTTACAAAGTAAGGTCTAGACCAGGGGTGCCCACACTTTTTCACCTTGTGAGCTACTTTTCAAATGACCAAGTCAAAATGATCGACCTACACATGCGCGCGCGCACACACAAAATATATGTATGAATGAATGTTGTAGCTTTTATAAACAGTCTGAAAGTGCCGCTCTACATTTCCATTCTTTGGAATAGTGATGGTAGATTGGTAGATCAAGCAAATGCATTTTGAATATAACGTCACGAAAAAAAAGTCCTCCTCCCATTCCGCATGGAATGTTTTCGGTACCTTTTCGGTTTCTTACTTGATTCGGCTCCCCCACTTATTTTATACCCTTTAGTAGAAATTAATTCGAAGGCTGACAAGTTACTTCGCTCACTGGAGTTTTGCAGTAGCTTGTGCGGTTGACTGTGCATGTTTGGTGACTCGTATGTCATAAAAGACAAGATCTCAGACTGGCTGCCCTCCATGTCAATCAAGTAGCAAATGCCATAGGGAGGAAGGATGATAGGCTATATATGAATAATTGTTACTTTCTGCTTTTCCTGTTAGGGGTCGCCACAGCAAATTGTCACACTGACCATTTGCATGTTAACATTTGGCACATGTTTTACGCCGGATACATCTAATTTATTTTTGAATGGCACGCGATCTACCAACACTACCTTTGCGATCAACCGGTCGATCACGATCGATGCATTGGGCACCCCTGGTCTAGACCTTACTGTTATCACTATTATTACAAAGGGAAAACCCAAAAAATCCCCCTTGAGCAAGCAAATGGCGACAGTGGGGAGGAAAAACTCCCTTTAATGGAAGAAACCTCCGACAGACCCCGGCTCTTGGTGGGTGGCCTTCTGCCTCGACCGGTTGGGGTGAGTGGATAGAGGAGAGACAAAAGAAGCATACAGAAGCATAGGGAGAGAGGAAAACAGAGGAAAGGAGAGGGGAGGGGAGGAGAGAAACTCAGAGCATCATGGGCCCCCCCAGAAGCCTAGGCCTATAGCAGCATAACTAAGGGAAGGCTCAGGGTCACCTGATCCAGCCCTAACTATAAGCATATACTAGCAAATTATGCTAGTATATGCAACGCAATTCATTCATATTTCCTCTGTTAACATAATTCAAACAAGTTAACCCCTAAAGAAAATATGTTGGTTTTACACATTATCATTGTGTGGGACCAATGTACACATTACAATCAAGTAAATCCAACAAATCTTTTTTTTTCAGTGCAGCAGAGAGGCGTGTAAGAATGCGACCCTGCATCCTGGACTCTGGGTTGTCATAATTTAGGTTGTAAAACAAACTCGTCCAGATTTCTAGATAAGAGAGCCGCACCACCCAAAGTGGGATGGATGCGTCTCTGCTAATCAGACCAGGTTTCCCCCAAAATGTTTTCCAGTTATCTATGAAGCCCACGTTATTTTCTGGGCACCACCTAGACAACCAGTGGTTGAATGATGACATGCGGCTAAACATGTCATCACTGGTCACATTGGGTAGGGGTCCAGAGAAAACTACGGAGTCCGACATTGTTTTAGCGAAGTTACACACCGACATTAATTTTAGTGACCTCCGACTGGCGAAATCGGGAGTCTTTAGCGCCGACATGAATAACAACCTTACTGTATTTACGCTTATCCTTAGTCAGCAGCTTCAGATAGGATTCAATGTCGCCCGCTCTGGCCCAAGGAATACATTTGACTA
>NW_018127976.1:560985-568536 GCF_001952655.1 Monopterus albus | reverse complement strand
GCTCCACCCCGGCTACCTAGGCATAGCTAGCTGGGCTGTTCTCCAAGGTGTGGAGCCACGCTTCTAAGTCTGTGAGCCTCGCCCCCAATGCTGCCCAATGCTGATAGCATCTGACATTTATTACAAGTACCATTATCGCTAAAGGAGGCAGAGGAATAACTGAACATGCGACACTCTGAGCAAGAGAAAGGAGGAGAGGAACAGGGGGATGCCATTGCTCTAAATTAAGCTACAAGCTTAGCTGGCTTCTAAGATAGCCGACCAAAAGTAGCAGATTAAATCTGGTAATTAGCAAGAGCTTCTGCAACACCAGTGCTTAAGTGGTGCAAGCGTATTTTGTTACTCAAAAATTCAGATGAACTTAGAAACAGTAAGTTTAATTCCTGGGAGCAAGCACAAACACGGTGCAGGTGCCGAAAACAGGAAATAAGTACGGTTACCGCAGAAGCAGGAAACAGCAGTCTTTCAAAGGTTCCACCCACATTCATCAGTATTTGTTATACTTGCTCTGTAGAGTGGTGCATATGGATGACCGAGAGTGACTCTGTGTGTGGAAGAATGACCGGGAGATGACCCTGATGTCCTAGAGTAACCTGAGGGGGTTTACTAGCCTGTCATTCAAACGGCTGCCCAGTTTTGCAGCCCAGACTAAAAGGCGGCATGAGGCCACCTGTCTCATCCCAGACAGGGAGAGATAGAAAAGAGTCTTTGTTGTATATATTCAATGTTTTTAAGGTGTCATCCTATGACAGGTTGAGTCTTTCATGTTAAGGTTTAATATTTCTAAGCTGACACCTTGTGACAGGTTAATGTGTTTATGTATGACCTTATTAACAAGTTGAACATATTTACAAGACAAAGTGATATGTTGCATGTTACTTTCTGTCGCCTTAATGGAGTTTTTGACATGTTTATGATGTCTGGATGTGTTTGGAGGTATCATTAATTTGGGACATGTGTCAAGACGTTATTGTTTGCTCATTAGTAGTGTCAATCATCAGATAAACTACGGTTATTATGTCACCTGCATGCTTATTGAATTTATTAATTTAGTTTTTGTAATGTCTGGAGAGGCACCTAAAGCTGACACCCTCTAAGTTCAAATATAATGGTGTCTATTGTGTTGGAGGTCAAAGAGAGAAAGGTGCAATACTGTGAAGCAGTACAGTTTACTGCAGTAAACTGTACTGCTTCGCAAACCAGAAACGGAGATATTGCTCGTTGGGACTACTTTGCAATAAATCCTATGCCTCGTTTCAGACTGAAGTGGCTTTGAGTGTTTTTTTTCACAAGAAAAAGGATGCATCACTGGTGTGTATGTGGACTTACACTGGCCCAAGTCAGGTTCCACAACAAAAGCGTGCATTGTTGGAGACAAAATTGTGAATAAATCACCACACCTTAAATTTTAATATCCCAGCTTAGATTATTCCATTTTGTTTTATTGGTTCCTTTGCAGGACATATGCTTTACTGATGATTGGATTTCAAAGTGCTCACAAAAATGCAGTTTTGTCAAAGCTGAAAAGCTCTGTAGAACTGAAGGGAACTGCAGAGCTGGTAATTCTGGTTTAATTTTAATTAAATCAACCAAATGTTAATATTACAATATTAATGTAGTGGTTAAAACAAAACAAACATTGGCCACTACATTAACAAGTTGAGGAACTTGGGGAATTTGTATATTACTTACTACTTAACATTATATGAAACTGCAAATGTTATCAAAAACTTCAATAAATGTTACAGACTCACCTGGTTGGGTTGTTGGTTGTTTGCTTGGTGACCTGGCAGTAGAGTTCATCTCTCAGCAACTCATTTTCCTTTCCTATCTAAACAGAAAAGAGAAACTCTTCTTTAAATGCCATGGAAGTCAATTTCATACAGATACACAGTGTAAATTAGCACTGACCAATAAGATATGGCTTAGGCAGCCTGGCTGGGTGTTTTTGCTCTTCATTGGCATGTCTCCCATGAACTGCATCAGGCCTGGAGGAACAGGCAAATTTGAGGATGATGGAGAAAAAACAGTGCCCTCAGTGTGTATGAACATGGATAGTGTGGATGCACTCACTAATGAAGCCCTGAACAGAAGAATTGTTGAGTTCAGGATCACTGTAGAGGATGAGGGACTCCTGTATGGGGACCTGGATGGAAGTTGAACACAATGCAGTGACATTTTATTTATTCATGTAGTCTTATTAACAAAAAGCATGTTAAATATCTGGACTTCTGGATGTCAGTGATCACCTCTAACATTTTCATATAACTCACAGTGTTGTGTGTGATAATTGATTGCCGTAATTAATGGAATGTCACTGTAGTGAATGTACATTGGTTATGGATATATTTCCACAATCCAATATTAGATAGTATAGTGAAAGCTATCGTCTGTCTATCTATCTATCTATCCATCTCAACACAAAATATTTACATATGAAATAAGGTGTTGTACATGATTTATGAAGGACAATCTGCAACTTAAGCAAATTCCTAGGAACTTATAATCCTGTACTGTATCTATTACATTAAATACTAGTGGGCCATAGTATTGATCCTTGTGGGAAATGCTTAACATACATCTAGGGACTTGATTTAAAACCGCTGGCAACAACTGTTCGACATCTACAAGACAGATAAGAATTGAACCATATGTAGGCAGATGAAAGCAGGTACTTAACAAAATGATACAATCAATAGTATCAAAAGACTTGAAAAACCTTTAAGAGTTGTAACACAGGGTTGCATTTTATTAAATGAATTATAGTAAATTAGCAGTGTGAATCATATCAGCTGTTGTACTGTGAGCAGTTCTAAAGCCTGGATGGTGCAACTAAAAGATATCATTCCTGAAAGGCATGTGCTGTAGTTGTGAATAAGTTGAAGATTGTATCATTTTAGACAGGGCAGCTAGGACAAAGGATTATTGTACACATGTCCATGTACGTGGAGCAATTACACAACACAGAATGTGATGTCAGACGTTTTGTACTGTCCTACCTCTGTATGTTGAACCATCTCTGAAAAATTCCTTCTGCTGGGTGTGAGGCCTACAGTCTCCATTCTTTGATGAACAAACAATTATAGGACATAATTAGCCATGTCATGTTATATAAACCCAAACTCTCTTGCAGGAACTGAGAATAATTATATTTTTTCTATCATACCTAAAGTAGTTCATGGCAAAATCAGCCATTGGTGAGAGGTTCTCCAAGTTATGGTCTGAACCCAGAACTAAGCCCTGGATTGATCCCTGTGCTGAGCCACGGAATGAGGCCTCTCCGCTGGGCCACTCTGAATCAGGACTGTCTGTGTATCTGCTGATGGGACCTGTAGACAGGCTTTTAGTGCTTCTCATGCTTTTCCTCCTGTCATCTCTTCTGTTAAGGTGGAGACAGTGGTAGTCTGGGGCTGCAGATGGCCTGATGTGCTCCTGTGGGAGAAGACCAGAACGCCCTCCCGTGGTGCCAAAAAGCCAGCCTAGTGGAACACACACATTAAAGTTATTTAATGGGAAGAAGATGTTGATATGTAATAAGCAATGATTTAAAAGGCATATCTAACCCTTGAAGCATTGCGCTTTTGACAATCTTCGTATTTAATACTTTATCTATCGCACAGCAGGAGGAGTGATTCTGGTCTCTGTTCTCTGTTCCCTAACTATCAGATTATCTATTTCACTACTACTCTATTCAGAATAATTGTAATATTAAATGATTACTTAAATTGGGATGATTTGTCTGAATTAATTTAGTCGGCATCACACTCTAGTCACGACAAACCTCGACGTTGTCTCTGCAGGTAGGAGCCTAAGGTGGGAGAATTTTACATTTAATCTCCCATCTTGAATGTCCTCCAAGAATTTGTGTGAAGGGAACCAAATAACTGTCTGACAGGTGACTGGGAAGACTGCTGCGATTACTAACACTAACACCATTACTAACATTGATGTAAACAACTTGCTTTAAATGTTTGCAGGATACATTGATGTTGTTTTTAGATGTTTGATGTTTATGTGATTGTGAAACAGCCTATTAGGATTAACAGAGAAAAAGGTATAAGTTGTCTGACAGCGGACTGAACAGCGTGAAATTATGAGTTATAAAGGTGTCTGCAACTTATTAAATTTTATGGTGAGGCTGTGTCCTATTTGTGGATTCCCACTCAAAGCGCTTTCTGTATGTGAATAAGTGTGGACTTTAATGTGTGTTTAAATATGTGAACATATATTTGTTTGGTGTTGTGTAATTGGCTGAGATGTGTGTCTGAAGTTAGGGACAGAGGGATGATTGAGAATTGTGTGTATTGCAATTTCTTGTTGTTCTTGTTTTCAATTTCATGGATTTCCAGACTGTATACTGTATTGCTGAGGTGAGTATAAGACTTATTTTCTATTTTTGTGAAACAATGAGTTTGTGTTTGAGATGTGTGTGAGCTGCTCACTCTGTGAATGTGTGTGTGTGTGTGTGAAGGTGTAGGATTTACTAACATTGTGTAAATAAGTGACTGTGTGTGTGTGCTGGTTGTTGTTGTTGTTTTAGAATAGGAGAACTGCAGCCAATTGGGTGTTAGAACGTCTGAGCAGACAGACCAGTTTGGAGAAGCTAAATTGTGAGCTATAAATAATAAGAGTGTCTGGTAAACTGTGTGTTACGGCTGCAAAGCAAGTTTTGTACTGCTAGTGGGTCTACAGCCGTTTGGAGCTCAAAGAGTCGTCACCCCGTCTGGATAAGCTAACTCAACTCTCAACTCAACTCAACTTTATTTATATAGCGCTTTACCACAGCACAGCTGACCAAAGCGCTTAACATACCATACAAATATATACCACATAAAAAACTATAAACAATAAAACAAACACTCTAACACTACAGACAGAGTCTAATTCCTGGCCAAATGCCAATGAATACAAGTAGGTCTTCAAATTAGACTTAAAAATAGACAACGAGGGGGCCTGCCTAATATAAAGAGGCAAAGCATTCCACAGGTTTGGACCCACCACAGCGAAGGCTCTATTCCCCCTAGTTTTACACCTAGCTCTGGGGGGCCTCCAGAAGAAGCTGATCAGCTGATCTAAGGCACTGCGACGGATTATACGGGCGCAAAAGTTCCAGAAAGGATGGTGCCAGCCCATTTAAGGACTTATAAACAAATAAAAGAATCTTAAAATGCACTGGAAGCCAATGGAGAGATGCTAGCACTGGCGTTATGTGGTCCCTCTTATGCCCCCCAACCAATAATCGAGCGGCAGCATTCTGGACACTCTGGAGGCGGGCAAGACCCGATTGACTAACTCCAGCATACAGTGCATTACAGTAATCCATACGAGATGTAATAAACGCATGGATCACTGTCTAAAAAAGCCGCTGCGACAAAAAGGGTTTTACTTTTACTAATTGCCTTAAATAAAAAAAAAAACAGATTTTACAACCGCATTTATCTGGCTCTCCATTTTCAAATCGGAGTCTATTTTAACACCCAAATCAGTGACCACCAGTCACACATACTGCCCCAAGAAACCTAAGTCTACAGGAAGAGGGTCACCAGACATATTCTGGCCAAACACTATAACCTCAGTTTTAGCGTCATTTAACTTTAAACAATTTAACGACATCCAGCCCTTAATATCTGCAAGACATGCTAAAAGCGATTGAACCGAGTAGGTGTCCTTCTTACTCAGTGGCATAATAATCTGGACGTCGTCAGCATAACAATGAAAAGACACCCCATATTTCCTAAAGATGGAGCCAGGGGAAGTAAATGCAATGGAAAAAAAAGCAAACGCCCCAAAATGGAGCCCTGTGGGATAACAAAGGGGTTGTCACAGATTCAACATCTGCCAACCCGACAGACATCGATCTACCCGATAAATATGACTTAAACCATGCTAGGGCAGCACCACAAATGACCACTAAATCCTGAAGCCAAGATATTAAAATGTCATGGTTAACCATGTCAAAGGTGGCAGTCAAGTCCAGCTGGACAAGAATCACATATTCACCCGCATCAGTGGCCAAATAAATATTGTTAACATACTTCAGTAAGGCTGACTCTGTATTATGCATGGGTTTAAAACCAGATTGAAAAACCTCCAATAAGTTATTCTCATCTAAAAAGGATTTCACCTGTGCATAGACCACTTTTTTCAAAATCTTCGAAATAAAAGGTAACTTAGAAATACTTTACTTTATATCTTTATTGTCATTGTACATTGTACAACGAAATTAAAATGCAATCCTTCGATAATAAAATAATCATAAATAATAAAAACCCAGCAAAATTACACACTCGCATCCATACACATCCGACTATTGCACAGCTCCCTTAAAATCACACAAAATAAATAAACTCATCTATCATTCAGATTTTGAGATTTTAGCAGCATTTAAAGCAACAATAGCTCTCGGATAGAAGCTATTTCTTAATCTGTTTGTCCTTGCTTTAATTGTTCTGTATCTTCTCTCCGAAGGCAGCAGCTCAAACAGAAAATGTTCAGGGTGTGATGGGTCCTGCAAAATGTTTTGTGCTTTTTTCAAGCAACGGGAACTGTACAGTTCTTCCAGAGATGGTAGGGGGCAGCCGATGATCTTCTGAGCTCTGGTGATAACTCTCTGGAGCGCTCTCCTGTCTGCAGCTGTGCAACTGGCAAACCAGGCACAGACACAGTATGTTAAAATGCTCTCTATCGTGCAGCGGTAGAAGGACACCAGCAGTTTCTCATTCAGATTGTTTCTCTTCAAAAGACTGAGAAAATACAATCTCTGCTGGGCCTTCTTTACCAAAGCAATGGTATGAGTATGGTCAGGTGCTGCTCAAAGATGACGCCCAGGAACCCAAAAGCGGCCACCCTCTCCACCTGGACTCCATCGATGAACAGTGTTAATGTCTGTTTTATTCCTCCTAAAGTCCACCACCAGTTCCTTGGTCTTGGCGGTTTTGAGGATCAGGTTGTTTTCCCGACGCCAGCCAGAAAGCCACTCTACCTCATCCCGGTATGCGGACTCATCATTCCTGTGCAAACAATAAAGAATGCAGAATTATAAAAGATAAAATGACATGACTACAGGTTGTAAATTAAAGTTTTCACCTACACTGGCAGCAACCACTAAACCAAAGTGACATTTCACTCCACAGAAGAAAAGAGACCGACACACGTCACCATGCAGATTTACCCAAAGCTCCTCCTCCTGTCAGTCCCTCTCAGTTTCAGTGCTGTATTAAACTGCTCCTCCACCACCTCCTCTCCTCATCCTCCAAACCCTCTGATCTGTCAGCAGTAAGCTCACTCTCCAAGTGACAAGGCCATTCTCAGCACACAGGGACAACATGCTGGGGACCCTCTGCGCTCTCATCACCGCTCTAACATGTAAGGAGGCTGACGTACTGCGGCGTTGACCTCATGTGGGATTCATCAGTCTGTGTGTTTCTCTTGACTCCATGTCCTCTTGTTGTTTCCAGGTGTGAGTGGTGTGACAGTGGTGACACAGAAGCCTCCTGTTATGACAGTGAGGAAAGGAGAGACAGCCACCATGGACTGTAACCTGGGGACTGT
>NW_018127976.1:550700-557199 GCF_001952655.1 Monopterus albus | reverse complement strand
TATATATATGTGTGTGTGTGTATACACATATATACACAGTATATATGTGCATTTGTGTGAATGTAATAATTTCTATAAATATCTGAACAGCTGAGACAATTCCCTTCAGTAACTACCACTGAAGTGCTATTACATCAAGCTCTCCACTGCTAAATAGCTGGTTGTGGTTGTATTGGAGAGCGCCCAAAGCTGGAATTGTGCTTCTGTGGAGATACATGTGAACATCTCTGTGGACCTACACTGAAGGGGGCATTACAGGTAATCATCAGTCACATTACAGCTGAAACACACACACCTCCCATATCTCAGCTACACACTGTACAGACCGGGGCATCAGGTAAGCTGACTAGTTTTATCAACTTCCACTGGAGGCAGGTTTGAAATAGAAATGCAAACAAATATCAATGTACTCCAGTATATACATGTGTTAAAAAAATCTAAACAAAACCTCCATACAATCCTATCTGAGTGACTCCTGTGCATGTTCACCTATCTGCATAATTTGCCACTCTCCTATTTCTCTGTGCTGATGCACAGCAACTATTTTATCACATTTGATCCCCTGCTCAGCACATTCTGTTTCTGACATCTTTATGACACGTGCTGTGAGTTGACACTCCACGTATGTTGTACTAGTCACTACCATGAGCACAGACAATCTAAGGCAAAAATGAGAAATCAGTCCCTTCACCACTTTCAGTGTAAAAGCCATCGTCAGGGTTAAAGTTATTTTTCCCCCTAAAGAATTCCATTTAAACCTGCATTATTCATTCTTGGGCCACTTTGGGGGCAGTGGAACAAGCTGGAAAACACAACTCTGCTTTACTGAATGTGTGCAAACAGCTGCTTATGTATACATCCATGACTAACAGAGCAAAATTTGCATTCATTTGGAGTAGCTTTTTCTTGCCAGTCCACTTGACACACAGCTAATATTCCCTTCTCAGAGTAAAGTTGTGACTTGATAACCAAAAGCTGAAAAGCACTAAAATTCTTTCTACTACAAGGGGAACACCTTTGACAGTACACAATCAGGCGATCCACAGTTTAGTGATATTGATAATTCAGCTTTAAGTGAACCAGTGGTTCCCGGATGCATGTCCTGTGTGTTTCTCACCTCTTTTCGCAGAAACAGTTTTCCTGACATTCTGGAGTAAGAGAAGCAGACACCAGGAGAGAAGTGCTGGAGCTGGGACAAAATGCCATCCTCGGTTGGCATTGTATCTGGAGCACATGAAAGTCTTCACATTAGTTAGTTAGCTAGTCAGCAGTATGTACCAGCTAAAATATAATATATAAAAGGCATTTTAATCCTTCTAAACACAAGGTCTGAAAAACATGATGTGAGTAACACCCACTGAGAGACGGGGCAGCAATGGACGGTGGGTCAGGGATGTCCTGAAGGATGGGTGCTGAGTGCAGAGGAGGTGGCGGGAAGTCGGGGGGAGCAGGTGGAGTGTGCTTGGAACGCTGTGAGCCAAATAGGTCTTCCAGGGAGCGTTGCTTCTGCTTCATGCTGCTGGAGATGATGCGGGGACCCCTGGTGGAGGAAGGAGAAGACGAGGGCATCCTGTGAGGAGGCTGCTCCCTCTTGACTGGTGGTGGAGCAGGCACCCAGTTTTTCTGCATGAGGTTAGAACAAGATCATGTGAGGCTGTAACACAATATATTTCAGAATCAGGTACTCGATATGACATAAAATAAGAAACCAAACTATAGCACTTTTATTTTTGTGAGAAATATAGATTCATTTTATTTTTATTTGTAGTTTCAGACCATCCTGACCTGTTGTGACACTGGTGCTTTGTTTCTGAGTTTGGCCAGAGCTTCTTGTTTGGGGTCACTCTTCTTTACAAACTGCCTTGAAGGATATCTGTGAAGATAATAAATGCAGTATATCACCAACCTTACAGAAATAACCAGTTTAATTCTCTTTTAACTGGACATTTCTTTAAGGATTCCTTGTCAGAATTAGAATCAGAATCAGAATCAGGTGAACCTGAAGGGGCAGAGGAAGAGAGGATGGCAATGCTACTGTGAAAAGTGTTCCGTGGACCCAGGCCTGGATGGGGAAACAAACTCAGGACTATGGACTCTGACTGACAGTACCTTGTGACCAACAACAACTGACTGGTCTGACTGGCGCTTTTGACAATCTTCTTATTTAATACTTTATCTATCTCACAGCAGGAGGAGTGATTCTGGTCTCTGTTCTCTGTTCCCTAACTATCAGATTAGGGAACAGACTACTACTCTGAATATTCAGAATAATTGTAATATTAAATGATTACTTAACTTGGGATGATTTGTCTGAATTAATTTAGTCGGCATCACACTCTAGCCATGACAATAAAATTGTAGTTTATTTCACACACATATACAGTGTGTATGTATATATATATATATATATATATATATATAATGTCCCATGTCCTCCGTATGTAACCTCGCTGGGGTTACTTGTATAGTAGCATTCTAATAGTTCCCTGTTCTCCTCTCTTGTCCATGAATGTCTTGTTCCAGTAGTCCACTTCTCATCAGGTTGTCACGGTCCTGCCTCGTCTGCTTCCTGTCGTGTGCTTTTATTTTGTATCCACTTCCTTTTCAGTCACACCTCAGTTACGGACTCTTTAGTTTAATCTATGTTCAGCTGCTTCTGATTACTCACACCTGTGTCCAACATCTTATAGGCAATGTTCCCTCACTAGAACGCTGCCAGATTGTTCTAGACTCCAGCTCTGACTCTCCAGCCTGTAATTCTTGCCTGACCCTCTTGTTTTGACCTTCAATTGTTGTTCTGACCACCGTGTTTTGCCTATTCTTTCCCAGATCCTGATTGCCTACAAGTGTACCGACTTTCTGCTATCTCCAATCTGACTTCCTGAGTTTGGATCCCCTGGCTGTATGTGATTACCGGCGCTGACCTTGGACTGTCTTAACGACCCAATATAGATTCTGGGCATTGCATGTTTGTTTTGTTTTATGTCAGTAAAAGTATCTTCCTCTACCCCAGTTCGTCTGGTCTTATAATTGAGTTCACCATAAACACTATTTGGCAGCATCACACGCCAATCCTGACACAGGTTGTCCCGGTTACTCAACACTTGACTCGGACCTTGTTGACCCGGGCGACGTCCAAGCCGGTGTGACTCTTATTTTTCCAACTCTCATTACCCAGCACAGAGGCACTAATCCTGGCAGCACAAGAACAAGCTCTAAGTACAATATCAATAGAGGCCGGGGTCTACAATACCAGACAGGACCCCAGGTGCAGGCTGTGCAAAGATACCCCTGAGACAATCCAGCACATAACAGCAGGGTGCAAGATGCTAGCAGGCAGGGCATACATGGAACGCCATAACGGAAGAAACTGTCCCTGTGCCTGGTTGTCTTGGTGTCGTGGTGGTGAGACCTGTAATGCCGTCCAGAGGGGAGGAGTTCAAACAGGTTGTGTCCGGGGTGTGAGGGGTCTGCAGTGATCCTCTCCACCCTCTATTTGACTCATGCGGTGTACAGGTCCTCCATGGAGGGCAGGCTCACACCAATGACCTTTTCTGCAGTCCTGATTATCCGCTGAAATCTGTACTTTGCCCTGTTTGGTTGTTGAGCCAAACCACACAGTGGTGGAGGTGCAGAGAACAGACTCGATGATTCCTCTGTAGAACTGTATGAGCAGTTCCTGGGGCAGGTCGAACTTCCTGAGCTGGCGCAAGGAAGTACATCCTCTGCTGTGCCTTCTTGGTGATGGTCCTGATGTTGGACGTCCACTTCAGGTCCTGGGAGATAGTGGATCCCAGGAACTTGTAGGATTTTACTGCTGATACAGTGCTGCCAAGTATAGTAAGTGGGGGTAAGGTGGGAGGGTTCTTCCTGAAGTCCACTGTTCACTGTTTTGAGCGTGTTCAGCTCCAGGTTGTTGATATATACACAGTATATATGTGCATTTGTGTGAATGTAATAATTTCTATAAATATCTGAACAGCTGAGACAATTCCCTTCAGTAACTACCACTGAAGTGCTATTACATCAAGCTCTCCACTGCTAAATAGCTGGTTGTGGTTGTATTGGAGAGCGCCCAAAGCTGGAATTGTGCTTCTGTGGAGATACATGTGAACATCTCTGTGGACCTACACTGAAGGGGGCATTACAGGTAATCATCAGTCACATTACAGCTGAAACACACACACCTCCCATATCTCAGCTACACACTGTACAGACCGGGGCATCAGGTAAGCTGACTAGTTTTATCAACTTCCACTGGAGGCAGGTTTGAAATAGAAATGCAAACAAATATCAATGTACTCCAGTATATACATGTGTTAAAAAAATCATAAAGACTTATCTTACTGGGGGAATATTTCCATATGAGAGCTATGTAACTTTTCATTATTCCACCTCAGAATCATTTACCATTTGACTATATTAGACATTCAACTTTGATTTGCTTTTATATTTTTTAAACTCTTGTTAAAACTTTCAAATTCTTTCAACATATCAAATTTCTTTTTAATTTCATGATCTGTGCACATGACTTGACTCAGACTGACTGCACAACAATAAGACAACAACAAGACAGTCAGAGGCATTATTCCCATCCAGTGTTTATGCAGCATGACATTGACTCCCATTCACATTTCATTCATACAGTTGCTCATTTTGGAGGGAGGAGAGGTGTAGAAGGTCTAAGCAGGATCCAGCAGGATATGAGCTTTGCTTCACATTGGGAGAGAGTGGGGGCAGCTGTGGCTCAGGAGGTAGAGCAGTTAACCAGAGGATTAGCGGTTCGGGCTTGTCCAGTCAACATGTCAAAGTGTCCTTGAGCAAGACACTGAACCCCCAGTTGATAACACTGGTGTGCGAATGTGTGTGTGTGAATGGCCAAATACTGTGAAAGTGCTTTGAGTGTGATGAAAAGCGCCTCTACAAGTATAAGACCATTTACACAAAGGATACATTGAGTGTTGTGTTGTGTTGTGTTGTAACTGACTCTTCAGCCTCAAAGGGTTTAGGCTCTGGTGGGGTTCGACTGTTGTACTGTTTGATGATTTCCCGTATGTTGGAGGTGGGCTCAGGCTGAGGCTTAGTGAGAGGAGCAGGGGTAGGTGTTGTTTTCGGGGGGTCTGCTTCTTTAGCAGGAGGGATATGAGTAATATTCACTGTGGCAGAACAGAAATTATATATCTGAAGCACTTCATTCAATTTACTTTCTATTTATACTTGGTATCTTCTCACATTAAATAAAAACAACATAAAAGGACAACAGGAACAGAACAAAAGATGGGTGCTCCTTTTCCTTTGGGTCCATCTACCCTTGAAGACTGATCCACATATTGTATAATTGCCATTTGTAGGTAAAGGTGGGCAGATAATAAATACTGAGCCCCTTGAACTTATTTAATCTTCTTACCAGGCTTAGGTGCTGTAGGTGGGGGTATTGGATGCTTTAAAGGTGGGGAGCATTGCTGCTGTGTGGGTGGGCTGGAGCGGGCTGGCTGAGACTTTGGGGTTTTGGATTCACCTCGGGACTGTGTGCCTTGAGAGGAGTGGAAGAGGGTAATGGTGAGTGGCTGGCTACAAATGACAGACCTGCATAGTGAACACAGCTGAAAAGATCACTGGTGTTTCAGTTCCCCCCTCTCCAGGACATATACAACATCTGCCTCACCAGAAAAGCAGTTAGCATTGTTGGTGACTCCAGCCACCCCTCACACAGCCTCTTCAGCCTCCTGCTACCTGGGAGAAGGTACTGAAGTCTTCATCGCTACAGCTCCAGACTCATGATCAGCGTCATCCACCAGGCTGTCAAGAAGCTGAACCCCCCACCCCCTTTTTTCCCCTCCCAAGATTTTTGGGAACAGAGGATCTTGAGAGTTTAAACTCTCAATATCTTCCTCTTATCAGAACACTCATCAGAGCACCTATCACTTTAAAGGCACAAGGACTCTAAGAACACAACCCCATCATTTGCTGTAACTGTATATTTTTGTTTTTGCTTGTACTATATAATCATGATTGCGTTGCTGTACGGTCAATTAATTGAAACACCTCCTGTTACACATGTATGTATGTATGTATGTATGTATGTAACTGTATTATCTCAGGCCTAAAATCATACTGTACTATAGATAATGTTGTACTATGGATCATGGATCCGCTACAATGCACTTAATTGTATGTACACATTTTTATGCCTTACATTATTGTATTATTTTATTCTATTTTATTATGTATTTTTATCTTTTTGCACCATGGGTTGGAGAAAAACTATTTTTTGATTACTCCTTTATTTAATGAAAGGGAAGGGGGATACAATTTAAGGGGTCAGTTAAATTTAAAAGTTCATGCTATACGTACAACCAAAAAAAGATTTTGTATTTCCATAAGTGGGGTAAAACTATGGAATAATTTAAGTGTAGACATAAAAAATAGTAATAGAATTGACGAGTTTAAACATAAATATAAAGGTATGTGTCAATCAAGATATATGCAAGAACAGGCT
>NW_018127976.1:550242-550686 GCF_001952655.1 Monopterus albus | reverse complement strand
GTAAGATGATGTCATGGGGTAGGACTGGATAAGTCTGACTTCTTCCTACTGCATTCAAACATGTATTAAGTATAAGCTAATTGATTTTGGATTGTGTGTAAAAATGTGTGTTGTTATATCAACTGTTTTATATGCTTGAAAGAATAAATACATCAAATCAAATCAAATCAGTCTAGTACATATGGTAGATCTGACAATAAAGCTGACTTTGACTTTGACTAAATTAGATATACTGTAGTAGAAAACCTCCAGGGTTAAAATCCTGCATTAACTAATGTTTAACACAAATTCAAACAAATCAAGTAAAAAGATGTCTAGAAGTGTTTTCTCCCTGCTGTACTAAACCCCCCACCCAACCCCACTCTGCTATCTTCAGGCCTTGTGTTTATTTTTTGCCCTCTGTGGCCACTGTTTTTTAAATCCACACTGCACTTCTTCCCCAGC
>NW_018127976.1:545787-550049 GCF_001952655.1 Monopterus albus | reverse complement strand
TTTGGCATATCTGAGATGGAGAGCATTAAAAACACCCAAAGGACTAAATATGATGCAGATGTGGTTGTCTTTCTGCTAGACAGGTAAGTAGCTTGGTAACGTATATGTTGGCATCATTAGTAAGCTAACATTAGCTTTTCAAATTTGTACCTTTGTATTGAATCATTCTGGTTGTAACTTGGAGTCATTACAACTGACTGCAACTTTAGTGTTTTGTTGTACAATTAGCATAAACCACTGAGTTTTCCAGGTTTAAATTAAGTAATTTTGCTCAGTTCAATCGATTTTTGCTCAATTTTGGTCCAAGCTACACAGTTAGTTTGTGTAGGACATAACACAGCAGTCCACATAGTGACTTGTTAAAATTTACACCATCAACACTAGAAAAGTGGGGAGTTTGTTCATCTATCAAAATGAAATTTCTCATTTCACATACAACTCTGTTATGTGTATCAAGTAACACTGAACATGATGCGATAGTGACAGAGGCATTAGTACTATAAATCTTCTGATTTTTTGATGATGTCAGTGTTTTTCAGTGCCAACAATTTTATTTTCAGTTTTACTTTTCTGTCACTGTTTTGGCATGAGGAGAGGACCCCCCCTCTCCCCTGAGCCACTGTTTGCATTGAAGCTTCTGTCTGCTGAGCATGGCCACATAGTTGCTGCAGTGGCTTCAACTGGAGCTCTCAATCTGCTGTTTCTCTCTCTACTCACAGAACTGAGCTATGTTAAAGCTCACTTTTAACTAACGTTATGCTGACGTGGTCTGCTGCAGCAAGCGCTCATACTAGCTACAGGTAGGCTGTAGATAACATATCTAATGTTAGCTGTAACTAACATCAACAGTGCACAGCTGCTTATCAGAGACTTTCTGTGGGACCTTCTGGAACTGTCTCCCATACAGTTAGTCTGTATACAGTTACACGAATGGGGCTAATGAATTTTAGGCCTGCCTGGAGCTGAAAAGTGCCAGTAGAGTGAAAGCAATGGTTTGAGAGCTATTGCACAGTATTAGTACTTTTTAAAATTCCAGTGTTTTTTTTTTTTTCTCAATAGAAATATTTAGTACCAGTGTTTGTTTTCTCAGTTACAGTTTTGTTCAATGCCAAGGTATATTTTTCAGTGCCAAAGACTAAAGTCATTGATCTAGCTCCATAGAGGAGGAGGGTGAAAGTTAGTCAGAATTGCATTGATCAATAAGACACTTACCCATCTTTTGGAAGTATTCCCTCTTGTCTCCAAAAGACTGCAGATCACCTGGATCTGACAAGTCCACTTCTCTCTCTTGCTACAGAGGAGAGAGACAGACAGACAAGATGTCACCTCAAAAGAGGAAGAAATACACCTGAGAGGACTGAACGATACCGGTGCAGTATTTTCATTTTTCTTCACTATATAGTAAACAAACTGCATGTGCAGTATTAATGCAATGTAAGATGATGTATAATATATACATCTGACTCAGGCTGCCTATAACTGGAGGTTGGTTTATGTGCGGGGGCTTTGGGCTGAGCAGGTGGTGATGATGGAGATAGAGGGGATGGTGAGGATGAGCATTCCCTGGAGCATCGATCAGACTGACGTCTCTTCTGCCTCTCTTCCTCCTTCCTCTCCTGCTCCTTCTGTCTCTGCTCTTCCTTCTTCATCTGTTGCTCTTGCTTCTTCTGCTGCTCCCGTGTCTGCTGCTGGGACAGACTCAATGCCTGCATGGTCATCTGCTGGGCCTGAAGAGAGGGAACAAGAAGAAGAGCAAGTACAGAATCAGAGGAGCAATAGGAGAAGGGGTTAGGGAAGGCAGATGTGATGTAGGGGCAAGAACAGGATAAAAAACTGTACTATGATCCTATAAAAAAGTATGCTATGTGTCTTTCTCCCTACCATGAGAATGGCCTGCTGGTTGATGAGGGCCTGCTGTGTAGCTGCCATCTGCATGGGGTCAATGAGAGGAGGAGCAGGCATAGCAGTCTGAGGCATCATCATGGCTGTGTATGACACATTGTTTGTCAGGTATAAATCAGCTACATTTAAATACATAACAAAGAAACTCTGCATTTACTTATCTATTTACATTTTCTGATTTTCACAAATAGACCATGACATGACATTCACCACGCACTATGCAATGCTGCAAATATTGTGGGATTTTGGCACTGGTTGTTGTGTTGGGGGACAGTTTAATGAGTATGTCCTACTTCCTTTTTCCTAAATCAAATCATGTGTCTCTTTACTAAATATAATGTACATGTTCTTATTGTGTTTCAGGAATTCCATGTCTAATATAATTTTGTTCCATACAGTATTACATACTTTTTCTTTATATTCCAGTTTATTAAGGTGGTAGTTACACTACAAAAAAATGCACATAGTTACTGTGGGACAAATAGCTGGGCAGTAAGAAATCTGCACATTTAATGATGACAAGTAATCAGCAGTGATGGAAATTAAGGATTGAAGCTTTTCAGCCATTTGAAGCAAAAATGAGTGGTGTCAAAACTTCCAGTGATCATGAAACCGCCTAGTGTTGAAAAGAAATTACCACAGGAATTTGCAGAAATAAACTAAAGCAGCAGGACTCACACTCATGTTTGTTATAGGTTAAAAGACTGAGAGCGTTTCTTCAAAAATAAGAAACAAATCCTATGTCATTTGTAATATTGTTGCCTCTCTCTGTAATACATGAATTAATGATTTAAAAATTCACAGGTATGTGACATGTCACTGTGTAAGTTCTTACCTTCAGAAATATGACTAGCCTAATGGGCCTCCAATACAATAGATTGTAGACTATTATATTATTGTTAATATAAACAAAACACTCACAGCTTATTCTGGAAAGTTGTCTCTAATACACGTGTGAGAAGCAGTGACGTGTGGTGAGGTTGACAGCTGGTGAGGCACTGACTCTTTTTAGAGTCAGATTTACAAATACAAATGAACCCAAAACAGTATTTTATTCATCATGTGATTGACAACAGACAATGCGTTATGTTTTATATCTCATACCAGCATTCTTCACACAAGCATGTGACGCATATTTCATTTGAGGTTAAAAGTTATTCCCATTGAGTTTATTTCAAACTAGAAATAATAAAAGTTTTTTGGGTGTACCACTCCTTTGAAAAGAACGGGTAAGGTTCTTTCCCGTGGTCTGAAGCAAACCTTTCAGCTCCGGCGTTGGTCTTCCTTTAGTTATTACCTCTTGTTTTGATTGAAAATCCAGTTTTGCGAATTTTCTCATCTTGGAAATGTAATCTTCCATTTTGATAAGGCGGATTGTAAAGGAAGCATAAACAAGAACAAAGAAGTTTGTAGGTAGCGCAAGAATCTGTGGGCTCACTAGTGCCCTCTGCCATGAGGCAGGGGTACTGTTTGCCTCACCGAGTAACTTTTTTACTGGGTTTTATGATTAATCTGCGAGCCTAAACACGTTACAGAACTACATTTTATACATTATCCAGATTATGGAAAGGCAGAGCATATAACCAGAATGTTTGAAAGCATTTTATTTGCGATATATAGAGGGACAGCGAAACACTATTTGCATCGCATACAGTTTGTGAGGATTACACGACCCACTGAGCGGCACAGCCAAGTGCTGCCTCATGGCGCATCTCCTCCCTGTAGTTGAACGGGACATACGGAAATTCTGCTATTCTTTATTGAAAAACATGATTTTAATATTGGATTCAAATGGTAAAAGGGTTTATAATCCATACCAGCTGACAAATATTAACATTTATTATATGTTATGATTAACTTTTTTTTTCTCTTCAAGATCCTCCCCTGACTGTATGTCACTGGTGAGAAGACAGTTTCTGTGACTGTACAGACATGGAAGGTGGGAAAATGGCAATATTCTTCATAAACAATATTTGCTCAGTGTGTGTGGTGAATACTGAGCAGGGAAAGGGGGGAACTAACCATTTTTATTTAAAAACTGTATTTGCTGTACAGTCTTTGGGTTCAGTCTATTTCTAAATGATACAAGCACTGACACAAAGGTTCACTTTCCATCGCCCAAGTACTCAACACATCCTTGGAAGCCTCATGTTCAGCCTACCAACACTAGTAAGAATATAGCATGTTCATGCAGTAAGTGTGCCATTTATTTCATTTTCTGTCATTAACATGGTGTTAAATAGGTTCTATGTAAAATTTTGAGTGGTCTGTATTTTCTGAATTAACAGGGTAAACTCAATAAAAAGGTTTAACCTGGCATGGTTGGCATGGCTGTCATTGTTGGCATTGCAGGAGCTGCA
>NW_018127976.1:530526-545729 GCF_001952655.1 Monopterus albus | reverse complement strand
AAACATTTAAAGGGAGCCATCTTGTTCCTGCCACTTGGTATGAAAAAGATTCAAGACATGACAGAATATCTCTGCAGTAGGACATACACAGTGTGATTCTTGGTTGCTCACTTACCCATAGGATAGCTTGGCATTGTCATAGGCATACCTGAAAAACACAAGGATCAGATTACAGAAACAGAAACATTTTAGACTTTAAGATGTGTTTGTTTCACATGTGCTTGTTACCAGCTTTTGTGCTTTTTGTCGCAAATGAACTTACCCATTATAATTGTTTTTATATCTGTATCATAATACACAACTAACATATGATGTTGTCTTTTTATTTAATTCACATGCTTAAAATGAAATCACTGTTACTAGTAGTAATAGTATAAAACAGCATCTGTGGTGTTCCCTATGAAAACAGACTGTTACAGTATAACTATTAACTGACACAGAAGCCAACTATTTAAACATCAGCATTCCCACTACAATATTTTTCAGCAGCACCCACAAGAGTGCAATGTTGGGTCTGTATTTATGTGCTTTAGTTGTTAAAGATAAGGTTATTCATGTTCACCTTATCCAGTGTGTTAATTTACAAGGAGCTGCTGACACTCGTAGGGCTCTGGAGGCCCAGACAGCTGTAGTAATTAATGTCAAGAACAAAATGCCTTAGCACAGAAACAGAACACAGCACAGCTGGCACATGAGCACACTGTGGTCCCTAGCAGGTACTGTACCCTGGCACAGTACTCTACAAGCCAGTGTGGTAATATCACAAATATAGTAGTGTCATAAATACCACTGGAACGTTCCTGTGGAGTAATAAGGCCCCAAATATGATGTTGCACTTCCTATTGATTGAACAGATTAGAGGCTGTAGCCTCGCAGTCCTAATCATCTTCTTCATCGTCATCAACCTTTATTTATTCAGGGAAAAAACATGTAGATTTCCAATCTCTACCTGGTTTTATTACTGGGGCTATCACTGCAGGTTTCCATTCTGCTGGCAGACACTCCTCCTCCCACACTGCATTAAACAAAGACACAATTTCCTCTAATCTAAAAACCATATCATCTTAATATTTTAAAAGCTCATAAGATAGCCCATCTCTCCCTAGAGTCGTATATGTGTCCCTCATGCTCAGGTGTAGCATCATTTTAGCACATCCTCTCAGGGTGTAAAACAAGTCTGGCTCATGGACGATACACCTGGAGACATAGTCAAGTGTTGAAATGTTTGGCAGTTGCTACTGAAAGTAGGTGCTTAGAGATAGACTCAGTGGAGGAGGAGAAGAAACAAGAGGGTGAAAAGGCAGGAAGGAATTTATTTTAAACAGTCATGATGCAGGCCAGCTAAAGGCAGGGAGAGATTGGCAAAGTGGATTTAGGGAATCAGGTCATAGTTCCTAAGAAGACAGTCAGCACTAATCTCACACCAGACCTTGTGTTGTGGTCATTAGCACAATGGACTATGTATTTTGTCCAGCTTACAGTTCCCTGGAAGGCCGCTATAGAGCCAGCTTATGAGAGGAAGAAACTGAAATACACAGAGTTAGCTATGGAGGCGGAGGAGTGTGGCTGGAAAGATGAAGTCTGCCCACTAGAGGTTGGTTGTAGGGGATTTATAGCCAAGCCAAGTCAGCTGTCTCTCTGCTAGGTGAGTTAGGTATATAAGCAGGAGCAGTATGGAGCAGGACAAAGGTGTGTGAATGGGGTAAAAATAGCTAAGTGCTTTATAAATGGCAACATATGTTAGGATTATGCCTGTTAAGATGAAGTAAACTAAAATAGGAGGACAGGCTTAGTAAAAGTGTTTGATACATGCAGCAGGCTTGAGGCCTACTTCCTGGCAAAGAGAAGGGGTGGTCCTAGGATGCTGGAACACACATTTGATTCTTCTTGGTGTTGTGGGCCCAACACAAGGAAACACCTGTTAGTGTGAGGGCACCAATCTGATGACCCTGTAGACTTGCCTTCACTCCTACACCCATACAGAACTTGTACTGGTGTTGGTGATAATATAGTTACAGACTCACTGGACTCGCTGTTGCTTATTGTGGGGCTCTAAAGATTCATGATGATGGGGGCAAAACAATGAATAAACATCATTTGAACATTGAAAAACAAGGTGCTAAAAGCAACCCTAAGCTCAATAATTCCCAATAACAAACATCTTACAGTTTGCTCTTTCATTCGACACTTCAGTTCAGTGGGTCAGATGATCTCCTCTGCTGCCCTTCCTGAATTTGACCCTTGTTTATTTTTGTGTCTCATTTCTGAGTGGGACATTTGGAGCAAAACAAACATTTTTATGCATTTACAGTAAATTATATTTTGTAGAAAAATTTGCATCACACAAAGAATAACCGATTCAGGCATCTTATCAGGACGCCTTCAGGGCACCTCCCTTTGGAGGTCTTCCAGGCATGTACAACTGGTAGGAGACCCTAGGGCAGACCCAGAACACATTGGGGAGATTATATATCTCATCTGGCCTGAGAACACCTCAGAATCCCACCAGAGGAGCTGGAACATGTCGCCAGGGAGAGGGACATCTGGACTACATTGCTGAACCTGCTGTCGGAGGTTTCTTCCCTTAAAGGGAGTTGTTCCTCTCCACTGTCACTTGCTCAAGGGGGACTTGTTCAGTTTTTCTCTATAACGCTGTAAGGTCTAGACCTTACTAAATTTCCCTCAGATCATGTTTGTTGTGAATTGATGCTATACAAATAAAACTGAATTGAACTGGAGTGAATGTAAATCATTAAGTGCAGAATATACAATGGCAAGAAAAAGTATGCGAACCTTTTGGAATTTCATGGTTTTCTGCATTAATTTGTCATAAAATGTGATCTGATCTTCATCTAAGTCAAGTGTACTGACAAATATTATGTGCCTACAAAAACAACACAAAAAATCAGATCTTTCATGTCATTATTAAACACACTGATTCAACATTCAATAGTGGAAAAAGTAAGCGAACCCCTGGAATTAATAACTGGTTGACCCCCCCTTGGCAGCAATAACCTCAAACAGGTGCTTCCTGTAGCTGTGGATCAGACCTGCACATCGTTCAGGAGGAATTTTAGCCCATTCTTCATGGCAGAACTGCTTTAGCTCCGTCATATTCTTTGGACGTCTCATGTGTATGGCTCTCTTCAAGTCATTCCATAGCATCTCTATTGGGTTGAGGTCTGGGCTCTGACTTGGCCACTCCAAAAGGCGGATTTTGTTTTTCTGAAGCCATTCTGTTGTGGACTTGCTCCAGTGTTTTGGGTCATTGTCCTGTTGCATCACCCAACTTCTACAGAGTGATTGCAAGCTGGCCAGGCCCTGATGCAGCAAAGCAGGTCCAAATCATGATGTTTCCTCCACCCTATTTTAATGTTGGGATGATGTTTTCATGATGATATGCAGTGCCCTTTTTACTCCAGATGTAGTGCTGCGTGTTCTTTTCAAATAGTTCAGTCTTAGTTTCATCAGTCCACAAAACATTTTGCCAGTATCGTTGTGGAGTGTCAATGTGCTCTTTCACAAACTTCAGGTGTGCAGCAATGTTCTTTTTATTAAGCAGCGGCTTCCTTTGCGGTGTCCTGCCATAGACACCCTGCTTGTTCAGTGTTTTACGTACCGTAGACTCATGAACATAGATGTTATCCAGTTCCAATGATGCCTTCAAATCTTTGGCTGTCACCTGAGGTTGTTTCTTTACCTCATTGATGAGTTTTCGTTATGCTCTTGGGGTCATTTTGACTGGGCGCGCACTTCTTGGTAAAGCAGCGACAGTCCCAAAGTGTCTCTATTTGTAGATTGTTTGCCTAACTGTAGACTGGTGAATTTCTAAAGTCTTTGAAATCACTTTGTAACCCTTTACAGCTTTATATACATCGACAATTCTTGATTGTAGATCCTCTGAAAGCGAGGCATGGCTCACGTAAGCATTTTCTTCTCTAAATGTTTGAGTGGTTTTTATCAGTCAAAGTAACTCCAGTCCACACCTCCAAACTCCAAATTTTCTTAACAAGACTCCAGGTATGTTAACACCTGTCTCCAATTAGCTTTTTGAGGTCATTAACTCAAGGGTTCACATACTGTACTTTTCCCACTAGCACTATGAGGTTTTTATGGTTGTTCTCAATAAAGACATGAAAGATCAGAATCTTTTCTGTGTTGTTACAGTATATTAGGCACATTATATTCATCAGTACTCTTGACTTAGATGAAGATCAGATCACATTTTATGACCAATTAATGCAGAAAACCATGAAATTCCAAAAGGTTCACATACTTTTTTCTTGCCCCTGTAGTTTTGTCTTCTCTAATTGTTCTATGTGGGATAATATTGTTACAAAATAAAATTTAAAGAAAACTTTCGGTGCTACAAACTTCCCATCATACAGTATGCTCAAAAATGAGACACACTGAGGACAAAATAAAATATATAGTAATTGATTTTATTTTTGAAACATAATGCAAGTGGCTTTTTTCAAATAAAAGAAGGTTCTTAAAAGGAATGAATGGACTGAAAAATAGTCGCTTCTGGGATTTGTAGACCAATTATCTGTTCCACCTTTTGTCTTGTACATGTTATGTTTTTGTTTTCATTGCTTGGAACTAGCTGGTTGGAATTGTTATGGCGCTTCTAAGATAGCACAAACAGCACATACAATATGTTTCATGATGGTGTTCTGTCATAGGATGGATGTTTGGCTTGATGGAAGGATGTATGGCCAGGGAATTGGATGATTTGATATGTGGTCGATTCCTTTCAAGATATGTGACACTTGATTGCAGTAATGTTTGCTCCAGCTCACCCTGCCCCTTTCTCTCTGAAGCAGTGTCAACAATTAAGCCAAGTTTAGACTTTGGATTAGGTCAACGAGGTGTCATAGAAGACTGCTAGGAGTTTCAGGTTGCAAAATAACTATTTTAAATGTTTTATAATGAGATTATAGAGTACACTAGGTGATTCTAATCCACATGGTGTCGACCATGTTATGTAGATGTTGCAGTTTCCTACCAGCTCCATACATCCCAGGCTGCATGGGTCCAATCCCTCCTCCTCCTCTCATCCTACGGTTTAGCATGGCTACTCTTTCCATGTCCTACACACACACAAACACACACAAATGAGTGGTTCATAACATAACGAGGAACACAGCAGCCTAAAAAAAAAGGAGTCCAGTTATTGCAAAGACAGCAGAAATCACAACACAGTGACTCTACACACTCTGTAATAAGATACAATCTGTGATACACAATCCATCAGGAACCAATGAATACTCATTATACACCGTACTACAGTATAAAACTTTAATGTTTCTTAAAATTGCTGCTTTGCAGTTCTATGCCTCTGTCAACCAGTCAGATTCACGGAAATGAGACAGACATGAGCTCAAAATGTAATCAGTTCATCCTTGAGTCCAACTGGACATTTGTGCCAAATTTGAACAAATTCCCACAAGGTATTCCTGACATACCCCGTTTACAATAATGGGATGGATGGACGGACGGACAACCTGAAAATATTATGGCTCCCCACAGGTGATAGCTGCAGCCAGAGGCATAATAAATCTGATGAAAACACTGACCGGGGGTCCTTGGTCCAGTACAGGATCAAACAAGTCATCAACATAGGCATCCATCTGACGGCCACGACCTGAAAACAGGTGGAGAAGAAGTTACAGGTTAGAACAATGTTTGTATGCATTGCCTGACAATGAACCCTGTGGACAAAGTGAGCCATGGACACCCCTGCTTTCATGACTACTACATCTACTATATGTACATTGTATCTATTCTCTCACCTTCAACCAAATAAATAAATAAATGAGATTTATTTAAAAATATGCAATGTGAACAATATAGAATAAGATATATAAATAATAGAAATAAAATCTACTTGTTGATATAGTATTGCAACATTCATCTTTGCATCAGATTCTGTTACAAAGATGAATGCTGATTAAGCTTTGACAAATCCACTGTGCCCAGGGCTGTCTAATAACAAACATAAAACTGGAAGCCAGTGACGACTGCAGAGCATTTAGCAGCAACAAGCTAAATATTTCCCATGAGTTACTAAAAGTTGGATTTAGAATTGTGGCGTAGCCTGAAGAAAAACCTCAAATAAATGCTAATATTGCTCTGTATCTGTTAGATGTGGAAACAGGCAAATGTTTGATAACATACTGTATCAGCTTTATAAGGTGACAGTATATCAACGTAGTATTGTGTTGACACAAGGCCTTGGCCTCAGAATCAAATAATAATGCAGGAATCAGTTAAAAGCTCCTGTCACTGTAGTTGCTACTGTAATCTTGTGGCCCATGTTACCAAGCAAATTTGCAGTTCATTGAATTACCACAAACCAAACACACAGTAAAACTCAGGATCTGGATCCCCAGGCAGCCACGTACTTGCGCTCCCTACACACTGCACCTCAGTCATACAAGCTTCTCAGAGCAAACCTTATTGGGGAAATAAACTGTACACTCTGTCCATAAGCTGTGTTGAATATTGTCAATATACTGTGTTCTGTTTAAGATATCACCCTCCCCAGGCACAGGTTTTAACAAACTTCAGTTTGGGGAAAACATTTTGTTTTGACCAACCTCTGAAGCAGAGAAATGACACTACTGTGGAAGTGCCAAAATCTGCAGTTCCTCAAATGGCCATTTGAGGCTGGCTCCAAAAGTCAATGGCCACAAACTCCCACTCACGCTGCACCTCTTTGCCCTTTTTTGGATTAGCCATATCAGGCAGAGTGAAGCGCTACCAATCTGGCAATGGCCAGACTTGATTTTCAAAACCTTCAGAAAACCAATGGGTGATGTCACAGTGGATTTGTCCACCTTTTATATACAGTCATTTGTTTTGACATGACCATTAAGGTCATCCAGTGTTAGCACAATCACAACACAATCAAGTAAAAGTAAATCCCTAGGAACTGGTGGGCTGAAGGCTGAAGGGGGCAGCCTGTTTCTCTCCCACTGGAGGTGGAAGTCCAAGGGCTCTATTTTCTTGTAAAAGAGCGCACTGATAAACTAGTGTCTAAACTCCAGGCGCAAGGTGAATATGGGCATGTTTAAAAGTGTTTTGCAGTTTCGGTGACTACAGATGCCGGACACTTTGGTGCGCAGCCAGTTGTTACCAAGTGCATTGTTGAGGAGAGACGGAATACATTATTAGAGGGAGGAATACATGGTGAGCAGGTGGAGTTGGGGCTGGCTTTAGTTATGACAAATCAAACCAGCTCATCTCATTTCCTTTAAAGAGCAGGGAGGAAACCTGACTGACTGATGTCAGGACATAGAAATACATGAGAGGATAGATTCTTTCATCTTCTCCTGCCAGTTATGTACTCCATTCCAGTGACAAAACAATTTATGTAGAAGTATTATGCCTAAATATTCACCCAGTAATCTGCTAATATCACTCTGACCCTATAACCAGCAGCAGTTATAGCATAATTGACTCACAGCTGCATCCAGTGTGTGAAATCCACAGAGATATTCCATATAACCTTATGAATGTTTCACCGTTTTTAAAATAATACAATAAAATTAAATTGTAATCATTGTGTTTGTGGTGAAACTGATTGTGGTCCACCAGAGCACACAGCCAGTGGATGTGTTGCCCACTTTATCTCCAGCTACAGCTGCTTTGAAAGCTGATCAAACCCCCTTAAAATGGAAAAATAGACAACGTACTGTATATCCTTGCGGTAGTAATGAAGGTATGTTTGGGTGAAACTTGTTCTTTTGAAGAAACTCTAAATTAACAGTGACAGCAGCCACAGTAAGGTCAGACTGACTGTACCTGCAGCACAACAGGATTATTTGGGATGTCTGCAGGGTGTTTGTTAATTATCTTGACTCGTGAGCTGCTTTCATGTGTTATTGTATGATTTTTTTAACGTGGATTTGGATTCCCAAACATGGACTGCAGATCACCTCGGGCTGCATCCTCTATGCAGGCTACAGACGGTGTGTCCTGACCCGCACAACACTGTTTGACCATAGTCATACCTACAGCCACATACTGTGGCCATTAAAATACATCATACATCCCGTGCTTCCCAGCCTATGGACTTGTCAGGAAAATTGCAAATACACCTGTGAATGCGATAAGAGGTGGTCTGAGCAGGTGTTATTATTATTGCTATTTCAGGTCAAAATGAGCACCAAAACTGCACTGCAATGGCAAACCAGCATACACATGGCCCCACATGCATTTTTCATGGCACAAAAATGCAAACACACCAATGAGCAAAAAAAAGCACCCCAGGAAAACTGCACAAGGACTGTGCTGGCAGGAAAATAGAGCCCCTACTGAACAGTTTTGGGGTTTGCACTGACATTATGTGACTGATTAAAGCTGTGACTAATGAAAAGTGATGGCACTGATGAAAACTGGACTGTGTGACACCAACCTATGGTGTTATATTTGTGCCTCATTCCTGAGCGTACAACAAGCCATTCTAAGCACAGGAAAATGCACACAGCTTATATTGTGAAGCATTACTATCACAAACAGAATAATTTAGCTTGAGCAAACAAAATCTGCTATGTGCAGAATAAATGTGGTTGCCATTCTTTGCCATTATCCATATAAGCAAACATTAATAATCTCTGAGGCTCAACTTTAGTCATTTGCCAACTCACAAATTGCAGTTCTTTGTGCATGCCACAGTGAACTGGGACTTATCTAAAGCACCTTTTCCACCTCCTGGTACCAGCTCAACTCAGCTCTACTCACCTTAATTGTTTTTCCATCAGTCAAATGTCAGGGATAGTACCTGGCACTATTTTTGGTATCACCTCCTTTGAGGTTCCAAGGAAGCCAAGGCGATACCAAATAGTGATGTTTAAACACTCCAGACCAGCAATTAGTAGGAGAATTTTGTCACTACCACACAGCCAACGATGAACCTGGATCTTTACATGTGATGATAGCAGTCACTCGTTCTTCATTCATTCATAATAGTAGCTGCTGCTCCTCTCTCATGAATTTTATAGAAGGTAAAATTTATGGTGACAGTTACTATAAAACTATATTATGTGAACCACCACATCATACATCTTATGTAGCCCTTAGGTCACTGAATGTGATAACATGAGCACAATAGCTACAGCTATGCCTGCTAAGTAGAGCTAACTAGCTGTCATGTTAGCTGGTCATCACATCTTTGAAAAGGCTGGAGTAAATTTGGAATAAGCATTACTTGGATAGATTGACCACATATTCGAAAACCAGATGGTTATGTTCTCTCCTGAAAAACCTGACATAAAATGGCATAATAACAGTCTTAGGATGAAAATTATAACAGCTTTGAGCCAGCCCTGCCACCTCCATGGGCCAGTGACTTCACGGACATTTCGGTGTCGCTGTGACAACCAGGTACACCAAGGGTGACCATCTGCAGTGGAAAATGAAGCACAAAGCACCTAGTACCAAAAGTGAGTAGAATTGAGTAGAGTCAAGTCAAGTTGAGCTAGTACCAAGCAATGGCAAAGGGTCACATGAAGGGTAATGCTTAAGAACAAAACCCCTGGAAAGTCTATCGTTACCCTTTTATTACTCAGAAGAGTGTTGGGTTTAGTGCTGTGGGGGATACTGGAAGCTACAATGATGGAGTTTTATTACTTTACAAATAGATAAAATTTGTGACTGACACATATATGCATGTATGCAAAGAGACTTTCTCTCTGATGACTTTTTAAAACTGAATCCTTGTTCTGTGTCAATACATGTACATACAAGGGTTTGAGAGACACTGGTCAGAAAAAACACTGATGTACTGTGGTGTTTGTTGTCAGTATGCAATTAAATTGAGATGGTTCATCATGCTGAGTGCTTCCTTCAGTTCTTCTGAGACCTAGCATCTCTCAAATATGGAAACAGAAAAAAAACTACTCACCCTCTATCACTCTCAACATCTCAACTGTGTGCACCCTCAGCTTTGCCTGTACACTCATCAACTCTGGCACAGTGTTACAGATGTACCATAAAACCAACCAAGTGCAGACTGGAGGAGATCAATTCTGACTCAGATCCCAGAAAAGAAAACAATAAAATCTGCTTGCCTCTGCATGGAGGCATGACAAATAGCTTATTTGTTGTTGTTGTATTTGGCCAAACAACATGAAAAAGTTGTCATTCTCAAAACAACTGTCAAGTTTACTTTTCTGATGAAGTTAGGCGTTTTAGCAGCGCGGATGGTCCATGCATACAAATGTCCACCCTAGTGGATTTGAAAGTTAAATCATGCATACTCACGTGGACCCCAATGCCATTAACACCTACCTTCCTGTGGATAATCTCTTCCCAATGGATTTCCCTGAAAAAGAGGCAGTCCAGGAGCTATTGAAGGTGCTGGTGGGATGAAGTTGTCCATACCTGTAGTTAGCATCCTGGAGAGAGACAGGGAAAGATGCGCATAAAGCTATCAAATCAAACAATTCTGGATTGACCCCACTTGTCACTGCTCTACCTGTCTCCCTGGTTGCTGAAAAGATAGTCTGAGCTTGTAGAGGAGGGCGTTCCTGGTGGTGGCAGCACTTCAGCTTCTGCACCAGCCAGCAGATCCATGACAAAGTCCGAGCCAGCCAGATCTAACCAGCCTTCATCGGTCAGAAGAGACACTGACCAGCCCTGCACCGCCTCTGACACTCCTCTGTGACACACCAGCAACACATGGAGCAGAAAAATCAAGGAGAGTGTACAATCAGACTTTAATAAGTATAGGGAGGTATAGTAAATACACTGTACGTTTAAACCTAGATGAGTACCTGAAATGGAGAAGCCATGAGGCTAGCTGTTCTCCAGTGGTCCATGACTCCACTTCAGTTGCCAGCTTGTCATCTGAAAAAAGCATCAGTAGATGTTATGCGACAATGACAACAGATACTTTGACACTGGAGCTGCCAGTAGCCAAATTAAAGCAGTTTCATGGCCAATTTTGTTTTTTGAGGAATTTGTCAGTCTCACCGTTGAAAGTGTGTACATCCAACAGCATGGCACCTTTCCTCTGGTTGGAGGTCCATTCCAGCTGGGTGGGAGGGTAGATGCGGGCAGTGGAAGCTGGAAGCTGCAGAGATGTCAGCAGCATGTGTTGGCACAGAGAGCGGTACTCCCCTGGACCATAGTCGGACACATACCTGGAAGAGGAATACTATTGACTGAGTGATGTGGCAAGTGTTTTCACACAGGGTTTAGTAACAAAATAATAAATCACACTATAGGCCTCTGGCAATACACACATTTATTTAACAATATTCTCACAAAAAAAACCTGCATTATGATAGTAAGACTTGCTATGGGGTGGATTATATTTAAAGCTATATTAAGCATTTTTGTAACCACTTAAACTCCACAGCATGATAAAAATCTAATTATGTCAGACAAATCATGGTCTTGTAAAATTAATAGCTGATGCATTACCGTACTAATACGTGTTTACAAATCAGACATGGAGCAGCATTAGCTTTCATTGGTGTCATATTTTTGGCATTAGGTTCTCTCTATAGGAAAGTGATTGTAACTTATATTGGCAATTTCAAATTCAAATTTTAACCATGGTAATTATCTGGGCAGTATACTAAGTAAAACTGATGCATTTATGTCTTGAAAATACAATAGTGCTTCGCACTCTGCTAAGAAAACATGCTCCCAACAAACAGTTGATTTACATCAGATTTTCTGAATGCGTCTACTAGTCGGACTGGATCGAGAAAGAACCATGATCCCAGTACAAACAATCCGTTTGAGACCTGATTGAGAACACACCCAGTAAAGGATATTGGTGCAGTTATTTTGGTTTGCATCTAAGTGCAATTGCTGTGGTCAAACCTGCTCAAACACACTGCACTAAGAGAGATATTCAATGAGATTCAATGGGACTAGACAAAGCAGGCCTGAAAGACCCTTAAAAACCTCATATTCATACAGTGATACAATTTAGTAAGATAGTGTACCCTCCTCTAACTCCTCTTGGCAATAGAAGGCTAATCAAAGTTTAACACTTACTTGAGCAGGGGTTTGCCCAGTGATGCTGAAGGGGTAAAGGCACTGAGACAGCAAGCCAGCAGCAGCCAGGCCCTCAGGCTGGCTGGATCCTCCTGCAGGGCCCATGTGTGGTACACTAACTGGGCTAGTATCTCGTCCCTTAGAGCTGGCCGGCTCTGTCCCTTCTCCACTATGTAGTTACCTACCATCTGCTCTTGCCAGCTACTAAGGTCCAACTCACCTGTAAACCGCAAAATCTGAGGAGAAAATAATTGAAAATTTTAAATTAGATGAATATGAATACTTTCGATGTAGAGTGTGTGTGTGTGTGGATGTGTTGTAAGCACTGGAGGTATTTTTGCAAAAGCTGAATCAGCTTTTTGTGCAATTTACAAGTAAAGAGAAGTAGACAGATTGTTACTATTTCTACTTGTCTGAGCTTAACGGGAACTTGTGCACCACTGGAAGCCTATAGGCTCTTCATTCATTTAAAGCAGCTCTTTCCCAAAAATACTCCACTACATTTACAATCATTAATTTGTTGTTTCATCTCAGGCAGTGCGTTTTCACAGGAGTAAAGCTCAAGGAAGTTAACTGTTATCTATGATTAAGTATTAATGCATGATGGCTGAAAGTCTGTGGGGAGTGAACATGGTGTATTTGGAGAAGAATTGTGTCACTTGTTTGTTTTTGATAAATATGTATCCAAGCTCACTAGTCAGTGAGCTTCAGTTCTCAAAATTATAAATAGTGGAACTATTATTATTACCTCTGCCAAGGAGGTTATGTTTTTGGTTCCCTGTGTGCTTGTTGGTTAGCAAGATTATGGACAGACGGATGGATAGTGGATCAGCATACTTGGTCCAGGGACCAAGTATGCTGATCCAGGGACCAACCCTAGAAGAGATTAAATTTTGGTTGAATCTCATTTAACACAGTCTAATCACTCCTTTATACCAGTTTATAAATCTCCAGGGCAGTTCTGACATCTTCAGGCTCCAGAGGTGTGAGGGGTCTTTGAAGAGGGCATCCCTGAGGCTGGCACCATGTATCCTAAGGAGGACACAACATGAGGTTATTTATAGATCCAGAGTATTTAAAGGGAAAACCCTTTGTACTGGACCAGACTGTGTGTCATCAAAAGGAGCGGCAAAAATCACTGTAAGTAGTTTGAGGGTAATTAGGTTGTAAATGCTCTGCAGTTTGTCAAATATCTCTCACACCTGTGGAAGATTAGCAGAGCCCTTACAACTGTTAGAACCGTTTGTATGGTTAGGGAACATTTTTGATAATTTTGCATTAGTGTAGTGAATTCTAAACAGAATGTTTAGCCTAGGGTTAGGGTTACACTGTGCATGATACAGCTGTGTCAAACACATATGGAGGTTGAGGATATTGAACTTTATCATGTGTTCCCATTTATTGTCAGTGAGCATAAAGTCTTTCTCCCACATGTTTTTGACATGAGTCAGAGGGCTTGGGTCGGCTGGAGTGAGTGAGCTGTATATGACATAAGCTGTACACTTTTAATGTGAATTGAGCTCCAAGAGGTCATCAAGTGGAGCCTTATATTACAGGTGATTTATGGTGTATATAACCTTTGCAGCCCATAGACTGAAAGTTGGATCAGTCAATGAAGGGACAAGGAAGGACCCTAAGGAAAAACAAAAGGTTTTCTGAATTGGGTGTCCATATTCTGAGGGACTAAACAAATAACATTTCTACTAATACTTGTAGCTAAGGTAGCTTGGCAGAGAAAGTGAATGTAGAGAAAAATGTGAAAAGCTAATGTTCCACACAAATTTAAAAAATGAGATATATTTTTATCCTTGTTAGGTGTCAAATCTAAAATTTTTCCTAATGTTACAGACTCAATAATATTTGGGCCTGTAACAAAAAGTTGGAGAGAGTTATGGACTCCATTTTTTGGGGAGTTGTAACACAATTTTTCCATGCTTTGCAATCTTGGAGGAAAGAAATCAAGCTCTGTGAATATTTTATCCCTTTAGAGGATGGAAATGCACTGAAAGAGGTATAAAATATTGACAAAACCACCTTTGGATCATCTCTGAGGTCACATTTCTGGAGAAGTGAGAAAAAGGTTGGGGCATATATGTCACCAACAGTTTTTCTCAGTCACTTTCATGCATTCCTGGATCAGAAATGAAGTTCTCCCAACTATTCATTCATCCTCCACATCCAATTTCTCATACTTTTTAACAAATTGTGAATTCTTAGGCACATTCATCCAAATGATTATGTCCAGGTGTCTGTTGTTTTCTACATTATCAGTTGCTTATATCATGTTGATCAAAATATAATATATGGTTTCTGCTGAATAGTCTGACTTCCCAAAACAGCTAGTTCATTGCAAATGTCATTAAATGCAAAATGGGTGAACTAGTTGTCTTTAGTATCTGTCAGGTATATTTCTATACAGCTCTGTTAGACCTTTTTTGCAAATGTGTCTGAACTGTTGAACTGCTCTCAGGATAATCTTGACTTTCACTAATGGAGAAGAATGTGTATAGTGTTAGTTCAACCAATGATCAACCAGTTCTCTATGGTAAAATAGCTCAGAGGTGCATCTCATGAAGCTTCAATTGGTAAGCATATATAGACAGAGAACAACACTGTTAAAAGTAGAGAAATGCATTTCCTGTCGAAAATACGTGTGGATGCTGATGTGCTGAAGGATCGCCCTGAAAATGCCTTAAATCAATTGCTGAAACAGCTGAAGGATGAGAAGAAATGGCTGAAGTTCTTTGTTGAAGTAGTTGAAGGTTGAGAAAAAATGGCTGAAGTTCTTTGTTGAAATAGCTGAAGGATGACATGCAATGTTGAACAACTGAACATTTAGATACCAGAACAGTATTTGTAGATGAAAGTATGCAGGAGTTATTAAGTGCCAAAAAAATGTTGAAAAAAAGCTGAATTTCTTAAAAAGTATAAAGGCTATTAAAAAATAAATACAAACAGGAATGTCCTTAAAACGCTGAACATTTAAGTACCACAATGGTGTTTGTAGCTGAAAGTATATTGAAGTTATTAAGATGTGAAAATTTTGCCCATTCATTTGAAAATTTTTCATTCATTTGAATGGGGCAAAATTTGATGAAAAATGATGAATATTGCATAAAGTATAAATAAGAAAGTATAAATAAGTATATGTAAGTATAAATGTTACAAACAAGAAAAATACAAGC
>NW_018127976.1:521181-530474 GCF_001952655.1 Monopterus albus | reverse complement strand
GATTGATACCTGAATGGTATTTCTAGGTGAAAGAATGTGGGGGGAGTTAGATGCCAAAAAACGGACAGAAGAAACAAATATGTCTCAATTGCATTGCATTTTATTGACCACCAGATGGCACTCCAAGACTGTGTCATTGAGCTGCAGTATTAGGATGACTCAGCACTTTGAGCTCCCATCGACTTCTAGAATTTAAAAAAAGCTGAATATCTTAAAAAATTTAAATTCGATGCATGGTAAACTTCACTGTTGGCATGTCTCAAGCATGGTGTAAAAAAAGAAACACTAATACTGGTTTAGAGATAAAACAAGGACATTGGCAAATTTTTTACAACTTTCATACTTTTTAAAATATTTAGCTTTATTTAGAAAATCTTGCCCCATTCATATGAATTGGAAAATTCTACTTCAGCATACTTTCAGGTAGCAAAATGTTCAGCTCTTCAAGGACATTCCAGCTCTTCAAGGACATTCATGCTTCTATTCAGAGGTTTTGTAAACTTCATACTTTTGAAATATTTTGCTTTATTTTGAAAATCTTGCCCCATTCAAATAGGAAAAACCTACTTCAGCATACTTTCAGCTATTTCAGGTATCAAAATGTTCAGCTCCTCTTGGACATTGATGCTTCTACTCAATTTTTCTAAACTTCATACCTTTGAAATATTTAGCTTTATTTTGAAAGTTTTCCCTGATTCAAGGGAATGGGATAATTCTACTTCAGCATACCTTCACCTATTTCGGGTGTCAAAATGTTCAGCTGTTCAAGGAAATTTATGCTTCTCTTCAGAATTTTTCTAAACTTCATACTTTTGAAATATGTAGCTTTATTTTGAAAATTTTGCCCAATTCAAATGAATGGGAAAATTTTACTTCAGCATAATTTCAGCTAGCCAAGCCATTTAGGTGTAATTACCATTTACATTTTATGTCTCATTTCAATAGCCACAAACTAGTATTTCACAGTGTGTAGGAATACTCTTTCTTTCTCATACACACACATACACACAGGCACACAAACACCTACACCCCCACCCTCCGAACACACAATTCTACTTGTTTTACATACTTTGTGGGGACCAGTCAGAAAATGTTCACATCTTAATAAGTTCAATATACTTTCAGCTAGGAAAGCCATTCTGGTATCAAAATGTTCAGGTTTTTCGGGATATTATGGCATGTATTCAACTTTTTTTTTTTACAACTTTCACACTTTCTAAAACATTTAGCATTTATTTTAAAAAATTCTATTTCAGCATACTTTCAGCTATATCAGGTAGCAAAATGTTCAGCTGTTCAAGGACATTCATGCTTCTATTCAGAGCTTTTCTAAACTTCATACTTTTGAAATATATAGCTTTATTTTGAAATTCTTGCTCCACTCAAATGAATGGGAAAATTCTACTTCAGCATACTTTCAGCTATTTCAGGTATCAAAATGTTTAGTTCTTCAAGGATATTCATGCATCCTTTCAGAATTTTTGTAAACTTCATACTTTTCAAATATTTAGCTTTATTCTGAAAATCTTTCACAATTGAAATCTTGCACTTCAGCATACTTTCAGCTATTTCAGGTATCAAAATGTTCAGCTCTTCCAGAACATTCATGCTTCTATTCAGAGCTTTTCTAAACTTCATACTTTTCAAATATTTAGCTTTATTCTGAAAATCTTTCACAATTGAAATCTTGCACTTCAGCATACTTTCAGCTATTTCAGGTATCAAAATGTTCAGCTCTTCCAGAACATTCATGCTTCTATTCAGAGCTTTTCTAAACTTCATACTTTTCAAATATTTAGCTTTATTCTGAAAATCTTTCACAATTGAAATCTTGCACTTCAGCATACTTTCAGCTATTTCAGGTATCAAAATGTTCAGCTCTTCCAGAACATTCATGCTTCTATTCAGAGCTTTTCTAAACTTCATACTTTTCAAATATTTAGCTTTATTCTGAAAATCTTTCACAATTGAAATCTTGCACTTCAGCATACTTTCAGCTATTTCAGGTATCAAAATGTTCAGCTCTTCCAGAACATTCATGCTTCTATTCAGAGCTTTTCTAAACTTCATACTTTTAAAAATATTAAACCTTATTATGAATATTTTGCCCCGTTCAACTGAATGAGAAAATACTAATTCAGCATACTTTCAACTATTTTACGTATCTGAATGTTCAGCTCGTCAAGGACATTCATGCTTGTCTTCAGACGTTTTCTAAACTTCATACTTTTCAAATATTTAGCTTTATTCTGAAAATCTTTCACAATTGAAATCTTGCACTTCAGCATACTTTTATCTAGAAAAACTTTTCAGGTGTCAAAATCTTCAGCATTTTCAGGGCGATCTTTCAGCACTCAGCATCCATACTCATTTTCTTCAGAAAATGCATTTCTCTAGTTATATCTGAGAGGCAACTTGTTGTACAGCCAGTGGTGATCACACCATAATCACCATAATCAACAATGTAAAAAACCACAAACCACTAGTGTGTAGCCACAACCACCACTTTACGTATTTAAAAAGCCAAAAAGCATTTGGGAAAAAAGAATTTTAAAGTGTTTTTGTCCTGCACATTGGCACCTTATATCTTTGACCAGATGGTAGCAGTAAAAACTCATTAGACAATGGGTGGCTGAAATCAGCCAGGTCCTTTCAAGATGGCGCCGTTGTGTTGGGCCTGCCGCTGGCTTCTCCTGTGTGCACTGTGTTTCTGCATGTTTGAAGCTACTACTGTTATTCCCACTCTGATATATGACCGCCATACGCTCCTGGAAATACGCTATTCTATGTTTGATCGCCTGAGTGGACATCATTACCACCAAGCCAACTCATTTCCACCCCCGCCGGCCTCGATCCCCCCGTTTCTTCGGCGCTCGGATGGCTGTCCGCCCCGAGCATTCCGGCGGCAACGTCGCTGAAGGAGGTCTGGAGCCCATTGTAGGCGGAAGTCTGCGCTTTCATCATCCTTGGCAACTGGGAGATGGAGAGAACGGGGCTGCCACTCCTCCAGTGGGACCCTGGTGGAATGTTACCGCTTCCTTAAACCCATCGGCCAGGGCTCAGATCCGCCCTCCCCGCACTTCCGACTGATGAGACGCTCTGAACGACGGCACTCTCTGGTCAATCTTCGGACTTTGAAGCGTTCCGACTCAGTACAGGACAAGTTAAGTCTGCTTCGCTTTGCTCTTTTTAATGCCAGGTCCCTCACCAATAAGACGTTTATTCTTGATGATTTTATTACTACCCATGACCTGGATGCATTTTTAATGACTGAAACCTGGTTGAAGTATGGAGATAATTCTATTTTCTCGGAATTGCTGCCTCCGGGCTATTTATTTTTTAATACCCCTCGCCTTACTGGGAGAGGGGGCGGCGTAGCGTCAGTATTCAAGCAGACGCTTAAATGCCGCCTTCTCCAGGGAAAAACTTATCCCAGTTTTGAATTCCAAGCTTTTACTCTTCTTCAGCAGTCCCCCATTTTATGTGTAGTCATATACCGCCCTCCTCGATCAAAGGATTTTATTACTGACTTTGGGGACTTTTTAGCAACATTTGTCCCACAATTTGACTATTTTTTGATCTGTGGTGACTTTAACATTCGTGTGGACAACCCCTCTGATCAACTAGCTATGGATTTTAATGCTCTCCTGGAGTCTTTTGATTTCATTCAAGCTGTTTCCTCCCCCACCCATCAGCGGGGGGGTACGCTGGACTTGGTTATTTTTCGAGGTCTGGCTATCTCCATTACCGATGTGGCTAATCTAGCCATCTCCGATCATTGGGTTATTCGCTTTGAACTTCAGGGACCTAAGTCGACCCCCACCCAGATGACCCTTGGTCAGACTCGGAGGATTATTACCTCTTCTACATCGGCAGACTTTGCTTCTGCTTTCTTGGCAGCAGACCTACACTCCATAAAAACGCAGCATTCCTCGATACCTCCAGTGACTTTCCTCTCTGCATTTGATGCCACCTGTGTCCGGATTACGGATTCTGTTGCTCCGCTGAGGAGGAAAAGAACTAGGAACCTCTCTGATCCTTGGCTGAATGACGTCACGCGGGCCTATCGGAGACGGTGCAGGCAGGCAGAGCGGAAATGGCGGAAGGATGGTCTGCAAGTCTCCTTAGACATAAAGTCCGGGCCATCAGAGTGACTCCTTTATATCTTCCACCTTATGCCCCAGCTGTGTCCTACCCTGGTGATACCTTCACCTCGTTTGCTCAGGTGTCCCTCTCAGAACTTAAAAAATGTGTGCTTCAGTTCAAACCTGCTGCTTCTCCGCTCGATCCCCTACCAGGGAAGATTTTTAAAGAAGTTATTGATATTATTGGCCCTGGGCTGGTCAACTTTGTTAACTCATGCTTGAGTTCTGGTTCGCTTCCTCCGACCCTTAAGCATGCGCTTGTTAGACCACTACTTAAAAAGCCCAACCTTGACGCTACGGTATTAGGAAATTTTCGGCCAATATCCCTATTGCCTTTCCTTGCTAAAGTGATGGAGAAGTTGGTCCTCACTCTGCTGCAAACTCACTTAAAATCTTTAGACTTAGGTGACAAATTTCAATCTGGGTTCAGGGCTCGACACAGCATGGAGTCTCCTTTACTCAAGGTACATAACGATGTTGCATTAGCCCTGGATGCTGGATGCCCAGTTATTTTAGCTTTGCTGGACCTAACTGCGGCCTTTGACACAGTGGACCACTTCATTTTACTTTTAAAACTCCAGCACCTTTTCAGCCTGGGAGTGGAGGTGCTAAGGTGGTTTGAGCCCTATCTCACTGACAGAACCTGTTCGGTTATGATTGGTGACCATTCTTCTGGCGCAGCTTCCCTGACTTCAGGTGTCCCGCAAAAAATTTTTAGCCAATATCCATATTGCCTTTCCTTGCTAAAGTTATGGAGAAGTTGGTCCTCACTCAGTTGCAAACTCACTTAAAATCTTTAGATTTGGGTGATAAATTTCAATCTGGGTTCAGGGCTTGACACAGCATGGAGTCTCCTTTACTCAAGGTACATAACGATGTTGCATTAGCCCTGGATGCTGGATGCCCAGTTATTTTAGCTTTGCTGGACCTAACTGCGGCCTTTGACACAGTTGACCACTCCATTTTACTTTTAAATCTCCAGCACCTTTTCGGCCTGGGAGGGGAGGTGCTAAGGTGGTTTGAGTCCTATCTTACCGATAGAACCTATTCAGTTATGATTGGTGACCATTCTTCCGGCACAGCTTCCCTGACTTCAGGTGTCCCGCAAGGCTCCATTCCCAGGCTCCAACTTGTTCAGGACGCGGCTGCCCGTCTGCTGACAAACACTCGTTGGCATGCCCATATCACTCCGGTTCTGCTATCTCTTCACTGGCTGCCTGTTAAATGGAGAGTAGATTTTAAGGTTTTGCTTTATGTTTTTAAAGCCATGCACGGCCTTGCCCCTCTGTACCTGTCCGACCTCCTGGCTAGATATGTCCCTCGCAGAACCTTGCAATCATCGGGTCACCTTGGTCTTGTTGTTCCCCCTGCGCACTACAAAAAATGGGGAGGTCGCGCCTTTGCCGTGCATGGCCCTAGGCTGTGGAATTCCCTGCCTTTAGATATACGCTCGATAACTGAGCCGGCAGCGTTTAAGTCAGCGTTAAAAAACGCATCTTTTCAAACAAGCTTTTAATGTTTAGCCTGTTCACTGATTTTCGTCTCCTTTAATAATTTATTTTTTAACTAGTTTTAATATGTCAATGTGTGTATTAGTCCTTGGGCCACCACGGGTAAGCCCCCGGTGGGAGAGCCGGCTGGGTAGGAGTTGGCCTATATCAGTCCTTGGATATCCATTTGGCTTGTGTCTGTTTATGAGTGTTCTTAACTGATATTGTATTCTATGTTTTTATTGTTGTAGCACTTTGTGCTCTCGAGCTGGAAAGTGCGGTACAAATAAAGATTATTATATTATTATTGTCCTATACCACATTCCTACTCTGTGTTCTGCTTTGTCAACAGCTGTTTGATAAACTGCTCATACAGTGTCAATTTTTGGCAGATTTTTTGCAAGTATGATTAAAGAGCACTGGAGTCAGTGGGTGTGATCCAAAAACTGACAAGCACAGTGCCAGTTTGTGCTGGATGGACATGTTCTGTTTAACCACGCTATGTAACATGTGGCATGCCAGCATGACCAAATGGAGAGCAGCTGTTGAATCAAAATTCTCTGCTCAGCTGTATGTGGAAGAGCTCAGCCCTGCCCTGGTGTAAGCAGAATGACAGGGAAAATACAGTGAAAAAGCGAAGTGGAACTGACCACATCAGCTCCATCAAATTCTGTGGCATTACAGGCAAGGGGAGGCTAGTGTTGTGGTTGGTTGAGTCCCTGTCATGGAGAAACACTACTAGTGGAGGATTTAGCCTCTAATTACCCAGATATTTCCCTCAGTAGTTGGTGAAGCCATTGACCATATATAAAAACTGGACAATAGCGGGACTTGGTTATTTTTCGAGGTCTGACTATCTCTATTAGCGATGTGGCTAATTTAGCCATCTGTGTGATGTCACCAATTGGAGAATTCCATGAGTTTTGCTTGACTTTACAAAACAGCAAGCACAACAGTGGACCAACAAGCCAGTTTCCTAAAAACTGTATTTATGTATAAACAATATCTTCATAACACATTGGGCTGTTAAAATGGGCACATTTTAGCAGCAATCTGAATGATTAGGTGGAGCAGGATGTACAATGTAGAAAACCTGGATTGGATTATGAATACATGCACGTGTGTGCTTCAACCTTACCTTTAATATGGACTTGGCATAGTGAGAGAATGGATATCTGTTTATATCTGGAGGCAGAGTGAGCTTGTGTTCTGCCTTCACTTGTGGAGGTGCCACTTCTGTGACCCCTGATACATGCTGGCGCCCTGGTGGACAGAAAAAGGACTGCAATCAAAAAAGGCTGAAACTCTTTGACAGCAGATTGGCATATGTGCAGATTGAAGTCTTGTCGAAGCTGTTTATGAAAATAACCTGCTGCACTGCGGAGCCTGGCTGACAGCTCAGCAGGGATCTCCAGCATCCCCACATCCTAACAGAAAAACAACAAGAAACAAGTATTACAGTACGATTGTAATTGGAGCAACTTTTTGGTCAACTGTGAAATGTCAACTATGAAATCTGTATTGTGATGATGTGATACAGCAGGATCTTTAATATCCAATGATAAATCAGTCAGTCTATTTCCTTACCATTTCTGGAGAGACAGACTTGGCCTTTGTCACTGCTTTTACTTTGTTCCTCTCTTGAAATTCCTGAAAATGAATCCATATAATGCCCATCAATCATTAATACTGTGATCCCGTCAACTCATAACCTAAAGGTCCTATTAGTCATTGACTTAATAGCTTTCAATCAGCTTGTAAATTCACTGTGTAACTCCACGGATGAGTTCTCCTGTTATCCAGGTACATCAAGCACATTTAACACTCCCTCATCATAAACAGTGTGTTTAGTCAGACCTATTCTTGGACACACATCCTGTTATATACTCCTGCAACACCCACTTTCTTGTTGCCCCACCTCATACTAAAGGCCACCCAGTTCCAAAGGTCCAGTATGCTTTTATTAGGAAGTTTACAGCTTGCTAGGAGTCCCCTCAACGCAGAATGGAAACTCACTGACAAATGATAAGGACTATGATCAATATCCCATTTATCTCTATCCTGCTTAGTATCTATTTGTATATTTTAATTCTGTGGACAGTTGTTTGTGTTGATGCTCATACTGGGTACAGGTGTCAGGTAAGTGCCTAGAATGTAAATAAATATATGGAATTCAAAACAGATTAAATGTGGGTGTGCACACATATCCATGCAGCATATACTCTTATTGTGGCCTCACCTCAATAATCATGAAGTTATCAAATAATTCAGCTGATGGGTTTCTACAGATACAGGGGCAGCCCAGCCCTGCTCTACTTCCACAATGACTGACCTTCCCAAACCAAACAAGTGTGTCACCAGTCAGAGCAGAGCAACACATACCCTGCAATATCTTTATTTCCTAAGATGTTTCACTGAAAAACTATGTAATTTGGCAGTAATCATGGGGAAAACAAGGAAAATATTCTAGATGGCTGTAGGGATGGCAGTGTCAGCCAGTCCAAGACTTTGGACCAGACTGAAATATCTCAACAACTATTATTAAGGACTGCATCAAATTTGGTGCACATATTCATGATCCCTAGAAGATGCTGGCGATCCCTTCGTGATTTTCACCTATCCAGAGAAATAGCTCAAGATAAATTAGCACACAATTTTGTACAAACAAATTCTAACTCATTGCTCCCTGACAATGTATGTTACTGGTGTCTTTTATTCTAATGCCATAAATTAAAAATCGCAGCTCACTGTGAAGCAGGGCACATCTTGTGCCAATTTACATTACAACATTCAGTTCAACTTCACTTAAGAGTTTTTTTGTTCTGACTATGGAGCGAAACTAGAGCAGCCAGAGGAAACCTAGGGAAACACAGCAACTCCACACAGGCTGGTGAAGTTGAACCAGCACCGTCTTCCATTGAGGTGTCAGTGCTAACCACTGGTCTACTCAACACTAAAATATCTCAGGATAGATTATTATGGCATTTGTATACAGACAGTCATGGCCTCAGATGATGAATCCTATTAATCTGTTGGCATTTCATCCAAAATGAAATAATAAATAATAAAATACTAAAATCTTTACAGATTTAGTATTGCACATCATGAGGTTGTGGGAATTGTGAGAAAGAGAAATGGTCAAAATGCAGTAGAAGCCCAGATGTCCCAGATCTCCATAAGTCCCCAAAATTGTGGACTACATTTCCTATGCAATCCTACCATATCTGATGTTTCATCCTTTGGTAAATGCCACATGTCCAGTCTGTAATGCAGGCTTTATGATTTTATAAATGAATAAATTTAAAAAACAGTACTCTCCAAAATCAAGCTATCACTGTAATATAATTGGGGTTATTTTCTCTTACTTTTAAAGTCGTTTCTGAAGCACAGCAGACATTACGCAACTGTTTTTGCAAACTGTAAAACGCCACACAATAAGTGGTGGCACACCCCTTTAGTGAAGACTGACAGAGTTAGGAATCACATAAAAATGTTATTGTAATTCAGGTCACAGACAAGAAGTGAGAATGAATCTGTTCCATAAAGAATACATCTGTCAAAATCTAATATATCTAATATATATAAATCTTGTTGTTAGTAAACTAACTATTGCAAGTTAAAGCTTAAGATGAGTGTAACTGGGCTTGACAGGTGACAT
>NW_018127976.1:519136-521164 GCF_001952655.1 Monopterus albus | reverse complement strand
AGCAGGAACCTGATAGCTCCACTGTTCATAGTCCAAGCTTCATAAAACAATAACACCCAATACACCGACAGTGATACAACTAAAGCAAAAGAACTGACAAAAAGAAAACAATTGTCAGTTCAATTTAGGGAAGAGAAGAAAGATTTAACACAAGAAGCAGCAGCTGAAAAAGGTGTTTATAGGTGGCTCTGAAAGACAGTTCCCTGTGACTGTGCTATTTTTTGTGGTGTAAACTACAGTATGTCTCTAGTTAAATCACCTAAAAGGCTGAAGACGTGTTTGCATCAGATCTGATGCAGGTATGAAGAACAAAAGAAAGGCAGCCTACCTGTTAGAGCAGTGGAGCTGGAAGTGTAAATGACAGGTTACGGAAGGAGGAACGAGAGATGCAGCACTGCTTCAAATTTCACTGAGAGGGGTTGAAGTCCAAGGCCAGACTGTACAGTACATGAGGTGTAAGCAGGGTGTGTGTGCGTATGTGTGTGTGCCTCCCCAAGTGTCATAATTACTGCAAGTTAAGAGGGCTAGTTATAGGGCAGGGATAAAAGCCAGCGGTGTGGTTGTGATGATGTCAAGGAAATTGTTGCCAGTGTTGAATTATGTATGAGAATGAATACACCTAGTATAAGAACCACACAGGTGCACTCATTCAGAAATTTACCTCCATAGCTTTTTTTTCTTTCTATATATATATATTAACCTTTTTTTTTAAACTTGGAAACATCTTGATCTGTTGTGAGACTTTTTTAAGAAGTCTTTCTAGATATATTACTGCAGCTTTAACACAAATAAAATTCCATTCTATTCCTCCATTATATTTGGGTTGAAGGTAGTGATCTCAGAGACAAATATACCTGAACAAATAGAATTAAATCTCAGCTCAGGGGTTAATACAGTAGGTTCTTCAGAAAATACAAATTTGACTGAGTCAAACTAATGCCATTTTGTTCAATAAATTATAAATGCCACTGACAGCTAACCTTGTGTAGTAGGCATTGTCACAACAATGCAGACAGAAACACAGTTAAAAGTGTTTAAGGAGCAAAAGACATGACAAAGAAAGGAAACTAGAAGTAGTTTTTGGCCCCAGAATGTCAGGGTATTATCACTGAGAATGTACAGACATATTTTTCCTATGATACAAATGCTGCTGTGTTCAGTTGCTGCTACTGCATGTGAGATAGTCAAAGCAAAGATTTATAGCACAATAAACTCAGCAAACATGCGGTTGCCAAGTCACCCAGCCAAGGAGTCTGCTGGGTCTCTCTCTATCTCTAATATCTACCTTCCTCCAATGGCATCTCTTGATGGTGTTTCTGGTTATCAGCATCACCGCCCAGAACTGAGTGAAGGACTGCTTCAGACGCTTGTAGTACTTCCTAGAAGAGGAGAGGGGCAGCAACACACACACACAGTGTTCTGTGTTAGAATACCACTGTCTGACCTCACCCCAGGGTCCAGGTGAAACCCAACTCCCTCTCAGTTCAGATTTCTGCTTCAACCTCACAACATCATCTCTTCTTCTCTAATTCATTCTTTCATTAAAGACACACTTTCACTGGTACACTGCAATTAGTCTTCTTAAATGTGGCAACATGTGATGAGTCTTCATCTCTCAATCTTAGTGTAAGAAAAGTCCAAAGTATCCAGAGGTGGAAAGTCAAGTCAGTACAGTCTTGTTTTCAAATCAAATCAAATCAAATTTTATTTGTATAGCGCCAAATCACAACAAAAGTCATCTCAGGACACTTTACAAAGTAAGGTCTAGACCTTACTGTTATCACTATTATTACATAGGGAAAACCCAACAAATCCCCCTTGAGCAAGCACTTGGCGACAGTGGGGAGGAAAAACTCCCTTTAACGGAAGAAACCTCCGACAGACCCCGGCTCTTGGTGGGCGGCCTTCTGCCTCGACCAGTTGGGGTGAGTGGATAGAGGAGAGACAAAAGAATACAGCAACAAGATACAACAAATAATGAAACACTGGTCAGGTTGATGTGGCTGGGGGCTGCTCGGCCGAGGAGGT
>NW_018127976.1:508384-514950 GCF_001952655.1 Monopterus albus | reverse complement strand
TCTTAATGTGAAATGTCATGTCAAATTGTTCTTAGATACACACCACTAATCAACAGCCACACACCTTGACTTTCCTCATGTTTTGACTATTGTTATGGTCAGCTGCAAGCTGGCATATCAGGTGACGTCACGGTTTGACGTGCCTGGGTAGAATGGGCTATCCCAACCAAGTGATTAATATTGTATAGGTTCTTTGGTTCAGGGTCTTTCATCTCCATGCTGCCTGTGCGCAGGTTTGGTGGTGGGAGAGATCTGGACGTGTAATGTTAATTTTACCTGTGATCCTCTGAATAAACCAGCACGGTTATTTTTTATAAAATCTAAGTGGTCTACTTCGTCTTTGTGAGTTCCTGGTTTAAAAAGAGCCGGAAGAGGCTTTATAATAAAAATAGAGCCTATAGTCTGTAAGCCTCGCCTCCAATGCTGCTAGCATCTGACATTTATTACAAGTACCATTATTGCTAAAGGAGGCAGAGGAATAACTGAACATGTGACACTCCGAGCAAGAGAAAGGAGGAGAGGAACAGGGGGAAGCCATTGCTCTCAATTAAGCTACTAGCTTAGCTAGCTTTTAAACTGCTAAGGTAGCAAATTAAATTTGGTAGTTAGCAAGAACTTCTGCAACACAAGTGCTTAAGTGGTGCAAGTGTATGTTGTCACTCAAAAATTCAGATGAACCTAGAAAATAGTGAGTTTAATTCCTAAACAATCTGGGAGCAAGCACAACACAGTGCAGGTACAGAAAACAGGAAATGAGTACGGTTTATCGTAGAGGCAGGAAACAGCAGTCCGTCAAAGGTTCTGGTAGGAGCCAAAGGTGTGTCAGTGTGTTATTTTGAGGAATGGTGCTTTGAGTTTTTAGTTTCTTCAGACACTCTTCTGTTTCTCTATAAAATTTTAGGTGTACATTTTGTACTGCCGTTATTATGGATGCTACTTGTGGACTTATATTAAGTCAACTACAAGACCAGGCTTCTATCACATTAAAATGTAGAAATAATGACCCAGTGGATCACATTAGTTGAGAAGTGGCTTCCTGTGTATCAGAGAACTGACTGTAAAATTCTAATGTTGGTTTATAAAGTACTGAATGGTGTGGGGTCAAACCTAGAGCAACCATGTGTCTGATCTGCTGCTCTGTTATGAGCCACCCAGACCTCTGAGATTGTCTGGAACCATTCTGCTTACAATTACTAGAGGCAAGACTAAACATGAAGAAGCAGCATTCACTTTCTAGGCATCACATATCTGTGGCCCATTTCACCAAATTTGCGAAATGCAAGCTGCAATTTGCAGAGTACAATCATTTTCTCTCCTGTTAATTTTTTGCAAGTTTCACAATCCAAAACTATTTACAAACTTCTGATCCATGCAAGAGCTATAAAAAAAACTTGCAAGTTATTGGAAATGTGCAAGTTATTGGAAATGTGCAGTATGATGCTATCATTGTGAGCTAATTGCTTTTGTGAAATACCATGAGTCTATTAAAGAAAATCCCAGAAACAGGGGTACTTTTGTGTTTACAGTGACGTCACAGTGTACTGATTTGCCCTGGAGATTACATCTACATCACTGCAGCAAGGTGAGAAGTTAAACCACTGGAGGACGTTGCTCTAGGTTTGGGGATAGAACCCTGACACTTTAGGGTCACATGACTTTTTTTTTAATTTTAAAATCTTAATTTTTAGCACATAAAACAATCCCATTGGTGGTGAAGATCTCCCATATTTTTTTTCCATTCCTAATTTTTTTATTTCTCAATTTCTTTCCTTCTTTCTTTTCTCCATTTGTACTTCCTATTTTACTCCAGACTTTCCTCCATCTTTTCTTCTCTCCTCCATTTCTGCTTGCCTTTCTTTCCTTGTTTCATTTTTTCTCTTGTTCTATCATCTACTTTCTTACAAATCTCTGATACAAGGATTTTAGTCAGCAGCTAATCTAAACCCTGCTCTATTTTATGTCAAGTATTTTTACTTTTTAAATGTGTGCACTTAAATGCATTTTATCGCTAAGATATTCTTTGCTTAGTTAAGCAAATTTCTGATTGTATTACACGCAAAACAGTTTTTCTAGTATTTTATTATATAGTTTTCTCACTGTTGACGTGAAGAGTAGATTAAGAAAAAAACTGAAGTGTATTTGAAAGTTCTAACCACGTAAAGAATCACAACAGGAGTCATTCTTTCATTCTCTAACATGACAGTCAGGTAAACAACCAATAATCAGAATTATCTTAGACTCTGTAACTCGTAGGACCCAGAGAGAAAGTGAATAGACACTTTTCAGATCTGACCGGAGTATCACCCCATGATATTGTTGGTTGCTCTACTGCTGCACAAACAATTGTCCTTTGGAGACAATACAGTTATTATTGATTGAGTGATTGATTCAATAAGTTTGGAATCCTCACTACATTCTGTCTCCTGTATCCAGAAATTGTGCTGCAGTATTTCTCGACCTGGTGCTCCTCTCCTCTCTGTACCTGGCCTGGTGTCCTCGGATGTGGCTCTGGATGATGATGGCTTTCTGTTTGAAGATCTTGAAGTTCTTTCTACAGAGAAAGCCCCTGATGTTCCTCTGGATAGTGATGGCAGCCCAGGTCTTAGTGCTGCTCCACCTCTCCTCTAGCTGCTGGTACAGAAGCTCCTTGAGGAATACCTAACACACACACATGTTTAAACATGCTGATATGTACAATACAAACCTCTAAGTGTTGCTATGAATGGGTGCGTTGGTACCTTGGTGAGTCCCAGCTGGTACTGCTCCTTCTCTGCACCCACCGTATCCAGCAGAGCCACAGTCTCTTCTCTGTCTGACATCTCACTCAACTGCTGGGTTAGCAGAAAGCCATACCTGTCAAACAGGGACACATGATGTCTTTAAGTTCTTCCTGAGAGCTCATAACTCCAGAATCAAAAGATGTAAACAAAGCAAATGAGGGGAGTGCATGCAACCTGACGTACAATGACTCCTAATATCTATTATCTATTACAGTCATGCTATTATCCAATACATAATATTATGACTATAGCATCTTATACCCCAACACAGTGACATGGGTTAAACCCATGTCAGGGGGTCAACCCACATTAGCTGATCCTCTCTCATGACCCTCTTCTCAACCAGAAACATGCAAATGAAGGTGAAGTGCAGTGGCTGGATTTAGACTGAACCTGACAGTCCTGATGGATGTTTGTCACACTGGGTCAAGTTACTGCCATAGGTCAGTACTGAACATTCTAAAGTATCATTAACCATTAAATTACTTTAGTGATGGTGGTAGGCAAGGATGCTTTGTGACACCTCTCATTGAAGTAGGAGTATTGAATCCGAATGGAAAACCCTTCTTTCCTAATGTGGATGGTCTCCATGATCCCTGCATGCCTCAGCTGGCCTGACACATAGTCCACATCAAAGATCCCGGGAAGCTGACCAAAGACATTTGAAATACAATACACTATCATGCATTGCCCTGGAAATAAAACCAAATTAGAAATCTGATGTTATGAAACTAGCTTACACATTTGCATTAAAACTGTTGAGCTTACCTTGACATAGTTTGGCTTTAGACAATGGATAAATGTGGTCTTGCATCTGGTTTTAATGGGACACAGACACTGGTTACTTATCTGGCTTAATTTCAGACCTGTCTGCAACTCAGCAGCATCTGACAGCTGTAGGCACTGCAAATTCCAGGCATCTTGAAAGAGTACTGACCAAGAGGTATACATGTGACTGACACACACTAGTGTATATGATGTCTCATCTTGTGAAGTCTCTTACTCTCAGTGATGAATCACACCAAATGAACGACCATGCTCCTCATTTTTCTCTCCATGACTTTTACCTTAGCCATATTGTTGACAAACTACAAATGTTTGATTTTAAACATGTGCGGTGACACTCAGCCCACTCTATGTGTACAGTACCGTGTAATGACAGCTCTGTGCCCACCAGTTTGCTGAGTGTGTAGGTACCTCTCCAGCCGTTTGGTGAGTTCGGTCAGGGACTGAAGAAAGTGGGAGGCAGCAGTGGAGTGCTGCTGGCGGCTCCCCTTCCCTCCCCAACCCAGCTCTCTCTGTTGGATGTAACTATCATGAACTTTCCGGAACAGCTCTGACATCATCTGCCAAACGGGAGTAAGTGAAGGTAAATTGTCAAAATCAGTTTTGTTAACAAATTTGGATTTTCCTCAACTTAGGGTGAACAAACTTTGGGTTTTCACTCTGGAATACTCCCCAGGTTTGTAATGTAACCCCTTAATCTAAGAAACATAGGAGGAAGGTGTCGCAGCATACAGTGCATCGTGCCCTGCTGCGTGTGGGGCAGTGCACAATGGAAGGCTGGTAAATCAGTAAATCAGTAAGTCAGTAACTTGATATGATGGTTTGTCATAGACTAAACTACCCAACATTGCAATTAGAGCTGAAATGGTTAGTTGTTGAATCATTTCACTCACTAAAAGAAAACTAAAAGGGCAACAATTATATGATATATATTATTTAGTAATTTTTCACACAATCATTCCAAAGATTTAGCAGCTCCAGGTTGCCGTTTGGGATTGATGATTTTTTCTTGTAATTATTTTATTAATGTTTGTATACAAGCTGTGTGAAAGTGTCACCTTGGGCACACAGCACAGTATATGATGGGCATTTATCAGTGTTTTCTGACATTTAACAAACCAACCAATTTCTATATTAACCAAGAAAATAATCAGCAGATTAATCCATGATCATAAAAAATTGTTACTAATTAATAATTTAAAATTAATTATGTTGGAGCTATTTTCAGGCAGGAGCTTCTTCATCTTGTCATTTTGCTATGCTACGCAAATAGACACACATCAGCACCCTGTGTGGGTCAAATGCCACTTGGTTTACCTTTAACCGACTCCTGGCAAAAAGCTCCACCACTTCTTTTCTGAAATGGTCATGGTTCTTATTCAAGAAATTATGGACCTGGAAAAATACAGAGAATTATTTAAATACAATAGTCTTTGTTGCTGTTATTTGACACATTTGTTGTTCTGTGCCTGCCACCTGATAGGTGACTGCTCCAGCATAATGATAAATAGTGAAGACTGGCAGTGGGTTCTTGGGCTTGGCATAGTAGAGGCTGTTGCCATGATGGTAGTGGCACTTCTGGAGGAAGGTGTGATCGGTGGCCTGAAAAACACAGAGAAGGAATAACGAAAATATACACCAATATAATGGTTAGCAGTCAAATATTTTAAATAGATTTTAAAATCTTTTTAATTGTTTTTAAAGCCCTACATGGTCTGTCACTAAATTATATTAGGGAGCTCCTAGTACCATATGAACCAGTGCACTCCATACATTCCTTGGAAATGAGCTTATTTCAAGGTCTCACTTTGCTACAAAAGGACATCAGGATTTTGCCATTTGAACCCCCTTTCAAAGGACCATAAGTCAGCTGCATCTGTGTCCTCATTTAATTTAGGCCTTAAAACATTCCTTTAAAGGAGAGCATTCTTGTAGCATATTATCATGCGTGTGCTATTTCCACTTCCCACTATTGGATGTGTATCTATGTTTGCTGTATCTTTAAACATACAGGAATTTCACTCCACTACAAAGGTTCTAATTGTGTTATAAGGCAATAGGAATAGAAAATATCAAGGACAATAAAAATAAAAAATATAGCAAAAAAAGAGAATAAACAGTGTGCATATTCAAATAGGAAATGTGTGCAATTAAAAATAGTAAAGAAATTAGAGGAGAAGAGAGACAGCATTTATAAATATATGTACAGGTATGTGCCAAAAAATTAGAATATTGAGGAAAAGTCCATTTATTTCAATAATTTGTTTCAAAAAGTGAAACTTGTATGTTATATTAGTTCACTACACACAAAGTGAAATATTTCAAGCCTTTATTTGTTTCAATTTTGATGATTATGGATTAAAGACAAAAAAAAACCCAAATCCAGTATTTCACAAAATTAGAATATCATGACAAAGTTCAACATTGTAGGCTCCCTGTGTCCCAATCTAGTCAGCTAATTAATGCAAAACACCTGCAAAGGTTTCCTCAGCCTTGAAATTGTCTCAGTCTGGCTTAGTAGGCTTCAGAATCATGGGGAAGACTGCTGACTTGACGGTTGTGCAGACAACCATCATTGACACCCTCCATAAGGAGGAAAAGTCTCAAAAGGCAATTGCAAAAGAAGCTGGATGCTCACAGAGTGCAGTATCGAAGTATATTAACAGAGTGTTAAGAGGAAGGGAAAAATGTGGCCGGAAAAGGTGCACAAGTGACAGGGATGACCGCAGCCTTGAGAGGATTGTCAAGCAAGGGCGATTCAGAAATCTGGGGGAGCTTCATAAGGAGTGGACTGAGGCTGGTGTCAGTGCATCAAGAACCACCACATACAGACGTCTGCATAACATGGGCTACAGCTGTAGAATCCCATGCGTCAAGCCACTCCTGAACCAAAAACAACGTCAGAAGCGTCTGTGCTTGGCTAAGAAGAAACAGCACTGGTCTATTGCCCAGTGGTCCCAAGTCCTGTTTTCAGATGAAAGCAAATTCTGCATTTCATTT
>NW_018127976.1:507024-508144 GCF_001952655.1 Monopterus albus | reverse complement strand
CTCTGTGAGCATCCAGCTTCTTTTGCAATTGCCTTTTGAGACTTTTCCTCCTTATGGAGGGTGTCAATGATGGTCGTCTGCACAACCGTCAAGTCAGCAGTCTTCCCCATGATTCTGAAGCCTACTAAGCCAGACTGAGACAATTTCAAGGCTGAGGAAACCTTTGCAGGTGTTTTGCATTAATTAGCTGACTAGATTGGGACACAGTGAGCCTACCAAAACCAGTCTCTCAAAGGACTTCATAACTACAGATGTCAGGGCAACCGGTCTGTAGTCATCCAGTTCACTGATGGAGGGTTTCTTGGGGACCGGGATGATGGTGGAGTGTTTGAGGCGGGATGGGACTTCACAAAGCACTGGTGATCTGCTGAAGATACAGTAAGTGTGAAGATGGTGGCCAGCTGATCAGCACAAGCTTTCAGGCAGAATGTTGCCTGTAGTCAGTGAGGTCTTGCAGGCTTCTCCACACAGATGAGGAGATGTTGGCTGAAAACTGGCTTTTCAGGGTAGTTCTTCTTTGATACTCTGATCTCCTTTGTTAATAGGGCTTTTTTCATTATAGGAAATTGCTGAAACTTTGTGCCAAATAACACTCATCACTGGTTCTACACTGGTTTCCACTACAGTGCGCAACTCTGGAGGTCTGTCTGGGAGCAAAATTTCAGGACATACAGTCAGGTCCATAAATATTGGGACATCGACACAATTCTAACATTTTTGGCTCTATACACCACCACAATGGATTTGAAATGAAACGAACAAGATGTGCTTTAACTGCAGACTGTCAGTTTTAATTTGAGGGTATTTACATCCAAATCAGGTGAACGGTGTAGGAATTACAACAGTTTGCATATGTGCCTCCCACTTGTTAAGGGACCAAAAGTAATGGGACAATTGGCTTCTCAGCTGTTCCATGGCCAGGTGTGTGTTATTCCCTCATCCCAATTACAATGAGCAGATAAAAGGTCCAGAGTTCATTTCAAGTGTGCTATTTGCATTTGGAATCTGTTGCTGTCAACTCTCAAGATGAGATCCAAAGAGCTGTCACTATCAGTGAAGCAAGCCATCATTAGGCTGAAAAAACAAAACAAACCCATCAGAGAGATAGCAAAAACATTAG
>NW_018127976.1:502682-506378 GCF_001952655.1 Monopterus albus | reverse complement strand
TGACAGCTCTTTGGATCTCATCTTGAGAGTTGACAGCAACAGATTCCAAATGCAAATAGCACACTTGAAATGAACTCTGGACCTTTTATCTGCTCATTGTAATTGGGATGAGGGAATAACACACACCTGGCCATGGAACAGCTGAGAAGCCAATTGTCCCATTACTTTTGGTCCCTTAACAAGTGGGAGGCACATATGCAAACTGTTGTAATTCCTACACCGTTCACCTGATTTGGATGTAAATACCCTCAAATTAAAGCTGACAGTCTGCAGTTAAAGCACATCTTGTTCGTTTCATTTCAAATCCATTGTGGTGGTGTATAGAGCCAAAAATGTTAGAATTGTGTCAATATTTATGGACCTGACTGTACACACAGGACATAGTATTAAATCAAGTACTAGGACCATGAGGATGGAGGGGGTGTGCGCGTGCAGAGCAGTCACCAGTTATTGGTTAAATAGTCCTATCTTCACACGTCGAGCATTAGTATTACAAGCATCATGTGAAAACACAGCTGACTGCATGTGAGAACAAACTCATTGATTCCTGTGTGGGAGGGAGCAGCCCCTCCCTCCTTTAAACAGAGACTGACAGAGAGAAAATACAGTGGAAAAACAAAGCAGAATGGTCTGTGTCAACCCTGGAGACTATGCTTGGTGATGATCAAGAGAAGTACGGGGTGTACTGCTTGTATGGTTCATATAGTGGAAACGCAGCAGATGTGTTCCTGGCCTGCCTGTACAGGAGCCTGTCCCCATTTCTGAAGGCCTCCTCTTTAGCATGACAAAGCTGCTTGACTTTTACTGTGAACCAGGGCTTGTTGTTATTGTTGTTAAGTAGGTCAGTAGCTCTAATTTTGCCTACTTGGTCCATCTCTTTACAGCTTTAAGCTTCTGCCTATAGTTTGGTGTACGGTGTACCATTTTCTAAGGTAGAGAAGCTAGAGAGAATGTTTAGGTACATTAGGAAGTGGCTGGGAGCTGCACAATGCCTCAGCATTGTGGCCCTGTATGGAAAGGGGTTTTGAAGTTCCCTGTAAATAGTTTAACAGAGATGTATCGTGCAGAGTGCAGCATGCGCTTCCTTCTCTACAAAATCTGAATAGATGGATAAGAGAGGACCCAACATGTCCTTTGTGTTCAGGTGTAGCATCACTTTAACACATCTTCTCAGGTTGTAAAGCAAGCCTGGCTCAAAGACGGTACAGCTGAAGACATAGTCAAACGTTGAAATGTTTAGCAGCAGCTATTGAAAGTAGGTGCTTAGAGGTAAACTCAGTGGAGGAGAAGAAGAAACAAGAGGGAATTTTGTTCATCCGTGAGGATGAAAAAGACAGTAAGAAAGTCATTTTAAACAGGCAGGATGCAGGCCAGCTAAAGGCAGGGAGAAATTGGCAAAGTAGATTTAAAGAATCAGCTCATAGTTCCTGAAGAGATAGCCAGCACTGATCTCAGACCAGAAACTATGTTGTGGTCAGAAGCACAGCAGACTGTATTTTGTCAAGCTTACAGTTCCCTGGAAGGCTGCTGTAGATCCAGCTTTTGAGAGGAAGAAACTGAAATACACAGAATAAGCCATGGAGGCAGAGGAGTGTGGCTGGAAAGTAAAGTCTGCCCAGTGGAGGTTAATTGTAGGGGATTTGTAGCCAAGTCAGCTGTCTCTCTGCTAGGTAAGTTAGGTATATACGGGCAGAGCCTAAGACAGGCACTCAGGAACCTAGCTGATGGTGCAGCAAGGTCCAGTGAGTGGCTCTGGAGCAGGAGAAAGGTGTCTGTTCACTTTGAACACAGATAGGACAGAAATCAAATCACCTGCACTGTTTGTGTTTAATTCAATTCATTCATTCATTCATTTTCTACCGCTTAATCCTTGAACAGGGTCATGGGGTATGGCCAATCCCAGCTGGCAATCGGGCGAAGGCGGGGTACACCCTGGTCGCCAATCATCGCAGGGCTAACACATAGACGAACAACCACACACGCACGCACGCACACACACGCACGCACGCACTCCTATGGGCAATTTAGAGACACCACTCAACCTAAGCTGCATGTCTTTGGACTGTGGGAGGAAGCCAGGGAACATGCAAACTCCACACAAAAAGGTCCCGGGTGGGGCCCGAACCCGGAACCTTCTCGCTGTGAGGCAACGGTGTTAACCACTGCGCCTTTGTGCTGCCCCTATTATTGTTGTTATTATTTATCTGCCAACAGCTGCTAGCTAGCTTTAGCTCCCATACCCAAAAATCAGGGTGCAGAGTCATTTTTTAGTCGATCTGGTCAACAGAATTTCTAGTGCGAAGGTTATTGAGTTTGAATTACTACTGTCAGTAAAGTGAAATCTAAATGATTTAAGGAACTTTTAGCCAAACAAAACAAGAATGTATGTAGGTAAATGCAGCGCCTCCCTCCCAGCATTAACATGGCATGATCTATCTGCACATATAACACTTTGCATTTTATCTTATTATATTTTTTATGTTTTCATTGTGCAGCACTTTGTAACTCTGTCTTGAAAAGTGCTAATTAAATAAAGTTTATTATCACTATTTATGATTGTATGTGTACCTGGGGGAAGCAGGTTTGGTCATCCAGGATGTGGAGGATGCCATGTGGCCTGGAGGAGATTAGTTCTAGGCAGGAGTGAATGTTTTTCAGTGGCACTGGGTACCACTGGATCTGTTCTGCACTGTACTCCTCCTGCAGGTCAAACACAGAGTAATATTGAAGACTATACTCTGTAAGCCAAACAAAAATCATGATCTTAACTAATACATTGTCACAACTTATAAACCAGTAAAAAGTGAAAGTGAGCCCAGGAGGACAGCTGGTCATAGACTGAGCCTACAACCCACCGACCTGCTCTTGAGCAATCACTGCCTTGTTGACAAAGTGCTGCAGCTGCTCATTGGCAAAGTTTATACATAGCTGCTCAAAGCTGTTCACTCCCAGGTCCTGCAAAAGAACAAACAAGCTGTGATGTCACATCTAACAACACATTTACTTCATTTGCTTTTAATTTTCAAGATCTCAGTTAAGGCAGGATATCGACCTCAAACCCATAGATGTCCACTATCCCCACCGTGCTGTCCATTTCTGTGGGGCTCAGCCAGTCATTGATCTGCTCAAACAACCAGTCAAACAGCACTGAATACAAGGCTTTGGCAATGGCATCTCTGCAAGAGAGAATAAGGAAAAGTACATGCATTTACAAATGCAAGTTAGAGCTGTTTGTTTTACAGTTTTCTCAAGACTCCACCAGTTTTACACATCAACATCAGTTCAGAGTCTAATTCCTCATGTGTCCAACACACCAAGCCAATAAAGCAGATTTTGATTCTGATTACCTGGATTCTATAGCACTTTCCACAGACAAAGGGCAGTAGATCCTGTCATAGGTTGTCTCCTGTGGAGGAGAGAGCTGATCAGTGTGCACGTTTTTAGTGATATGAATGATAACTCTGCAAGACAGGTGACTGGTGCATGAACAGGTACTAACTGTGACTCTGTGAGTGATGACAGTCTGCAGGGCCTCAGAGGAAATCTGTAACAGGGAGCCAACCCGCCTGGCCTCAGCCTCACTGAAGATACGGGCCACCTCAAAGGATTCACTCTGAAATGACACCAACCAACATATGATACCAATATTTGATGTGATTAATTAGATTAGATTAGATTAGATTAGATTAGATTAGA
>NW_018127976.1:497426-499952 GCF_001952655.1 Monopterus albus | reverse complement strand
TTTTCTAACAATTGCTCCAACAGTTGATCTGTTTTCACCAAGCTGCTTGGCAATTGCCCCGTAGCCCTTTCCAGCCTTGTGGAGGTCCATAATTTTGTCTCTGGTGTCTTTTGACAGCTCTTTGGTCTTGCCCATGGTAGTAGTTGGCGTCTGACTGACTGTGGGGTGGACAGGTGTCTTTAAAGAGCTCAGACAGGTGCTACTAATTTAGATTAATGAGTGGAGTAGAGGTGGACTTTTTCAAGGCACAGTAACAGGTCTTTGTGAGCCAGAATTCTTGCTGTTTCTCAGGTGTTCAAATACTTATGTTCAGCAGTGCAAGACAAATAAATTCTTTAAAAATCATACAATGTGATTTCCTGAAATTTTTTTTAAATTCTGTCTCTCAGAGTGGGAATGCACCTACAATGTAAATTTCAAACCCCTCCATGATTTCTAAGTGGGAAAACTTGCAAAATCGCAGGGTGTTCAAATACTTCTGTTCCTCACTGTATCACCAGATTTTAGCAGATGTTTCATAACTGTCCCATCTTACTTTCCTGGTTAACCCAAACCACAGCATTACAGAGATGGAAGCATGTGGTTTTTAATTTTGCCCATGTAAAGTGTATTTAAATTTGATTGTATTTATATCTATTAAAACATGTATTATAAAAATGGTACCGTAAAATCCGGACTATAAGCCGCTACTTTTTTCACACGCTTTGAACCCGGTGGCTTAAACAACGATGCGGCTAATTTATGGATTTTTAGGGGCTAACGAGCTTCATGCCGCCAATACATTCAGCCTCGTCACATCAGACCAATGAAATTACTGAACAGTTCACAGTGGACCAATGAAACTGTTCAAACTAAATCAAATGCACTCACACTGAATTCTTCAGATCAGTCATTTAGCACTTCATGCACACACCCTCATCATGGAAAACGCACAAAGAAATGCATATGATGCAGCTTTCAAGTTAAAGGCGATCGATCTGGCTGTCAAAGAAGGAAATAGAGCTGCTGCATGTAAGCTTGGCATCAATGGATGCATGGTGAGACGATGGAGAAGGCAGCATGAAGAACTGACTCAATCCAAAAAGATGACAAAAGCTGTGTAACATCTTTCTGTGTAAATACTGTGTCTCATGTTACAACGTGGACACCTGCAGCTTATAGACAAGTGCGGCCTATATATGTACAATTTTTTTTTTCTTCTTAAATTTAGTGGGCGCGGCTTATAGTCAGGTGCGCTCAATAGTCCGGATTTTACGGTATATGGCATGCATCTTTGCATTTAAAACTGGGTATTTTTGCAGACATCTAAACTTTGGGTTTTTTCAATCCTACATGTCACTTGCTACATTTGCTTAACACCAGTAACACTGAAAGCAATGTTTGTCAAAGTCCTCTAATCTTGATTTACCTATTTTAATTCACCCACTCCATTGATAGAAGCTTGATAAACAATTTAGCAAACGAAATTAGTCACAACTGGCTTTATTTGCACAACATAAATTAAAAATGAACAACAATTTCCTCTTTTTGAGACATGATGGAGTTGTGGACATTATTCTTTAAATCTTTCCAGTTGTGACTGCCCAGTGCTGGTTCTGCTTTAAGTGCCTTGAGGCAGACCTCTTTACCAGGAACTCTTTGCATAGTGATGCACTGCCCCAGTTGTCACCACACCGTTGCTTTTTCTGCAGAACTCCACAGCCTGCGCTGGCGTTTGTTTTTGCTGAGTAACTGTAGGTCCACAGCTGAAATAGAAATGACAAATGTGATATACATTCTCAAAATTGATAAATCAAAAATTTATCTGGTGATCTAATTTGTAATGTGTTGTTAATCTACATCATCATCATCAACTTTATTTATATAGCACATTTAACACAGCGACAGCTGACCAAAGTGCTTAACACAAAACACAACAATAAAACAAAATTACAATTAAACCACCGCTCATAAAACAAAAAACCTCAACAAAACTTACACAGATTACAGTGAAGTTTTAGCTGTAATTGTAGTGTTTGGTGTTACATATGATCAGTTGTCTTAATTTTTTACAGCCTGATCTAATCTTTAATGGGAAATCATCACAGTATTCCCTCATTCATTAATGTCTACCTGACTGAATGCTAAGTTCAGTGGTTCATTTGGTTTCATTACAATATTTCTATTACAGTGCTACAGGAACCTATTGTCTAAAGTACTGAATGGTGACTTTATAGAAACCCTATCCTCATATATCATATTATATATATCACATAAAAGAATCTTAAAATGAATTCTAAAATACACCGGCAGCCAGTGAAGAGAAGCCAAAATGGGAGTGATATGCTCCCCTTTGCTCCCCCCAACCAGTAAACAAGGAGCCGCATTTTGAACTCTCTGAAGACGGGCAAGGGACGTCTGACTAAGCCCAAAATAGATCGCATTACAATAATCCAGGCAAAACGTAATAAATGCATGTATTGCTGTCTCAAAGTGCTGCCATGAAAGAAAAGGCTTTACCTTTGCCAGCTGTCGAAGGTGAATAAA
>NW_018127976.1:493046-497395 GCF_001952655.1 Monopterus albus | reverse complement strand
CCGATCTAAAATTGGAATCTATTTTGACACCTAGGCTTGTAACAGTCGACTGCACATACTGCTGCAAGCAACCCAGATCAACTGGGGGAGAGTCACCAAAATTATTTGGGCCAAACACTATAACCTCAGTTTTCGTATCATTTAATTTCAATAAATTCAAAGCCATCCAGTTCTTAACGTCATTGAAACATGACAATAATGATACAACCAATGATGTGTCCCTTCCCCTCACTGGTATGTACATCCGCACATCATCCGCATAACAGTGAAAAGAAACACCATATTTTCTAAAAACACAACCAAGAGGAAGTAAATATAAAGAGAAAAGCAGGGGCCCCAAAACTGAGCCCTGTGGAACCCAAGATACCAACGGGGTAGATGAGGACTCAACACCAGCAAACTCGACAGACATCGTCCTATCCCCCTAATAAGACCTGAACCACTCTAAGGCAATACCACGGATGCCCACTAGCTCCTTAAGTCAAGATAGTAGGATATTGTGGTCAACTGCGTCAAAAGCAGTGGTCAGATCTAGCAAAACAAGAATCACATAGCCACCAGCATCTGTTGCCAGGTAAATATCATTAAAAACCTTTAACAACGCTGACTCTGTACTATGCTGAGTTTTAAAACCAGATTGAAAAGCCTCCAATACATTATGCTCATGTAAAAAAGACTTCAACTGTATATAAACCACTTTCTCTAGTACTTTCGAAATAAAAGACAACTTGGAAATAGGCCTGAAATTATTCAGAATAGAACGATCAAGACCTGGCTTCTTGAGCAAAGGTTGCACAACTGCATGTTTACAATGTCCAGGGACAACACCTGAGGACATACTGCCATTAATAATAGCCAGAACCATCTTTCCTATACAAGGAAAGACCTCCTTAAATAAAGACAGGGGAATAGCATCTCGAGGGGAGCCAGATGGCTTAACCTGGCTAACCACCTCCTCCAACAACGGGAGAGTCACAGGCTCAAATGCATCAAAAACAACCAGGCAAGGGGCACATTCAGAAGGATCTAAAACAAAAGTTGGAACAGACGCCCTTATAGTAGCAACCTTCTCATTAAAAAAATGTAAAAACTTATCACACAGCTCAACCGATGATTCCAAGCAGGTAGACTGTGGAGGGTCCAACACAGACCCAATTGTTTTAAACAGGACACGCGGATTATGACTGTTAGACACAATAATATTTGACAAATACTCTCGTTTTGCTTATTCAACAGTCTTCTGGTAGTTACACCAACAGTCCTTTAGGATTTGAAATGAGACCTGCAGTCCATCCTTCTTCCAACGATGCTCCGCTTTGCGGCAGGTTTGTCTAGCCACACAAGTTTTAGTACCAAACCAGGGTTCCGGCCTCGTCCTACGTTGCAAAGTTTTCAACGGGGCCACCAAGTCCATTATGGAGCGACAAGAAAAGTCAAACCAGGAACTAAGTTCCTCTGCATCACCAGCGGCCATGTCCGACTGAGCAACAGCCTGGTCAAATGCAGCAACAAACAGGCCAGAATTAAGGATCAGGAAGAATTAAGCATCTGGCGACGCTGAGCAGGCACACATACTGCACCCACTGCACCGGAAAAAACAGCCTCGAACACAATAGGCATATGATCAGAAAAAACATTTATACATATATCTAGGTTTGACACAGGCACACCATAAGAAAAAACAAGATCCAACATATGTCCCTGTTCAAGTGTGGGCCCAGTCACATATTGCACTAAATCAAAAGCATCAATAATAGCTAAAAATTCTCTCACCAGTGGTTTATCTGAGGCAACACACGTGTATATTAAAATCACCTAATAAAAGAATATGATCATAATAAGGCATAATACCAGTCAAAAAATCCGAAAAATCATCCACAAAATTCTTGTTATATTTAGGTGGCCTATGGATAACAGCACACAGTACAGGGTCAGACCGACCCACTTCAAATAAAGTCAATTCAAAACTGGAAAATGAAGGTAGCGGTAGTGTAATGCCTTTGGTTAAGATATAAGTTAAATAAGTTAGAACAGTTCATAGTTAAGAGCATAAATACAATAGTTAGAATCTTGGTCTGGAGAAACTCATCAGAGTGAGAGGTCTTCACGCTGTGTATCTCTGGGATTGTAAAAAAAAAGGAGTGAAAGCTCCCACCAGAGTTTAGAACATCTTTGACATTCGTTGTGGAAGGAAGAATTTGGCGGTTTTCTCGTCAGCAGTTGTAGAACATTTCTTGGACTCATCACTCTTCTCCCAATTTGTACTTGCGGAATTCTATGTCTTTGTAAGTGGTGATGTGTTCAGTAAGCTTTCTGTTAGTGTTAGCGTTTACACGTTGTATATCTGTACGCTAATACAGCTAAGTTAATGTCCGACGTAGTAACGTTATATATGCTAATTTGTTTTATCTTATCTGTTTACAGTTACAAGTAATAATAAAAGGATAGATTCCATAAACCAAGAAAAGCAACCCTTGTGTGGAGCTACATCTTTTATTTGTTCGCTGGCTATCTAGTGTCACCAAAGTAGGCGTGTAACGAGGACAGCACAGGTAGTGTGCACTGTTTACCTATAAAACTGTTCTTAATAAGAGATGCTGTCCCTCTTCCACAGCCAGACAACCGCGGCAAATTAAAATAAGAACATCCAGTAGGCAAGAGTTCAGCAAAAGTACTAAACTCACCAGCATCAACCCATGTCTCTGTCCAAAAAAAAAATCCAGGTCCCGGGAACTAAAAAAGTCCCTCAAAATAAACGTTTTATTCTTTACCAACCGAGCATTCACCAGGCCAATCCTTACCAGGTCCTGGGCCTGTGAGACTTCTGGCCGAGGAACCAATTGAAGTGTCTTCAGAACACGATGATCCACCCCACGCTGTTGAAACCAAGCAAGGCAGGGCCTAACAGGCCGGGGATCTCCATCGCCACCCACAACAGGCACCAAACAGACATCGACAGGATCCAATAAACGCCAAGACACCACGAAGGAAGAATATAGTCCCCAATCCGTCCAAGAAAAGGAAGGTGAGTATCTCAAAGGGGTTTTCAGCTTCACTAGCTGACCACTATGCCTACCCCGCCGACGGGGATGTTTCCGCCAGGGAGGTAAAGCCGGAGCCCGAAAAAGATGGGCCGGAATCCCCGACAAAATTGGAGGAACAGTCTTATGCCCGTCATGGTCAAATATACATAAATTACCAACTTTAAATTGAAAATCCAAAAGAAATTGGCGATCATACACCAGCAGAGACTCAGTCCGTAGAGGTCCAAGAGCTAAAATTAAGACAAACATCAGCAAAAAGAAGAGCATCAGACGAGCAGCCGCACACACTGGTGCCATCCTGACAGCGACAGACTTGTGATGTGGTCTGAGAATACGCCTTGACTACTGATGGTAATATGGGTGACAGATTTACATTGACAATGTCCTCTAAGGGTTTAACAACAATTTGTAGAATGACTTATCTCCTTATCCGACTGCATTAAAGTCAATAGGAGCAATTACAGTTCCATCATGATTAATGCTGATGAGCAATGATCATGAACTGACACAGTGCTCCTCACATGACCCAAAAAATGTTCATACGTCTGAAACTTGAGATGATTCAGATGCCATCTTTGACCTCTTGTGTTTGGAGGACCCTTAAAGAGAAGAAGTAACCAGGATGGACATTTTTAGTTACTTTCTGTCATTTATAGACGGGAAAGAAAGCTGATATTCAAGGTAACAGCTCTGACGGCTTCATACCATAGGAGTCTTGAGCTGGTTCCAAAGACTTCTCATTGAAGACTTCTGTGTCACTTTCACTGACTTGAGACTTCTGTACAGCTCTAACTTCAGAAGACAAACCACCTGTTTTGATAAAAACAACATTTTTTGAACTTATCTTATTTCACATACTAAAGTGGCGAGTAGAACAAAAAAAAAAAAACAAAGTATTTTTAAGTATAAATTGCGTTCTATTATGAATGAATTTTCTACTCACTTTGTATGCCCAAATCAATCTCATCAAGAGATTTGCCTTTGTAGACCTCAGTTCTACATTCGATTGCCATGAGCACCTTGCTCATCTTTGCAAGCTGAAGAGTGTTCTCGGTTAGGCGATAGTATTCACGATGAACACGAATATCATGTCCCATAAATTTGGCAAGTTGATCCAACTCATTTTCTTTCAGGTTCATTATCTGACTAAGTGTAGCCACATGTTTCCTCAGGTGGGCTGACGTGAGTGTTTCAGGCTTCCTTGCCCCACTTGCAGCTGCATAGTTCCTCAAACAGTCTGAACCTCGGAGATGAGAATCCGAATGCTGTCTTGCAAAGACGTACTCATTACTACCCAAAATGCCA
>NW_018127976.1:489875-492281 GCF_001952655.1 Monopterus albus | reverse complement strand
CACCCTCATCTGCCTATTGTCTCCTCTCTTAATCTCCTTCTCTGCTCTATACGCAGTGCCAAAACCTCTCCTTCGACCCCCGGGCAGCTCCTCCAGTGGTCCAGTCATTTCTGCGGCCCTATCACCCAAGACCCACGCCGGCAGCTCCGCGTCTGATCCTCGCCACCTCCTTTCCTTTCCATACTCTGTCAAATAAATATCTTTCTCTGACCTGAGTTTGAGTCTTGGCTATTACTGAGTCCAGTCGCTGTTTTGGTGTGCGGCTTGCCGTGACACTTTGTCCATCTACCAGCTGCCTGCGTGCATGTTGGAGGTGCAAAGACTCCTGAGCGTGTAATGTTAATTTTACCTGTGATCATTGAATAAATCAGCACTGTTCTGAAGTTACTTGGACTGCTTCGTCTCTCAGAGTTAATGGTGAAAAGAACTGGGTCGCCAACAATTGGTGCCGTGACCTTGTGAGCCGGCTGAACTCTCAGAGTACCAGTCCATTGTCCCGGACCAACACATGGTGCTGTAATCCATGTCTGGCTGAGCTGTAAATCCAACATTCCAACATTCAGTCCTAAATTGGCTGGGATTCCAAGGACTTCCTGGGTCTCTGTCAAAGCTGTGCTGCGGTCCCACACATCAACTGGTCGACCAGAAATGAGGTAAGGCAGGAACCTTTGTTTACACATAAACACCCGCACATTGAATTTTACCAAATTTTGTTGATGTGTGGACTGCCCACTCTGCACATTTTAAATTGGATTCAAAACAGTAAGGATAATAAAGCACATTTGTTTTTGAAATGATGTGCTGATCTGTTCCCTGACACATGTAAGAGTTAATAAGCACATAATCTCACTTTGAGGGATAGAGAATGAGTGCCGCTGATTACAGAATTTGATACCAATAAGGGACGTAAAAATCACGTTTTATAAGTGAATTTCTGCTACCTAATAGCAGTTGTTTCCCCAAATTGTCTGATTCCTTTTTGATTTGCCTCCGGTTGGAGAACAGGCAGAGAGTCATCTTGGCTGAATAGATGATCTCTGATAAATCCCAAGAGTAATAAACGGCACAGGGAAATGGCCAGTTTGTTGTTTTCCATGGAAATGTGGGGGTGGTTAACTGCATAACAGGCTGATTAAACGTTGTTCACTGTCGTATCAGAGCCGGACAAATAGGTTTGGTTCTGAAAATTCGCTGTGATTCAACGCGCCTTGTGCAGCTCTGTATTCGGTCCGGGTGGAACAGCTTACTGGGAACTGTATATTAGCCTTAGGGTGGCGGCTGTCCTTATGAGATAAAACGGTGTCAATCGGCTGGGAAATAACCCCCAGGAACTGCGCGCACCAGGATTAGTCTGGTGTAGGAGCTTCGCAGTTCGGCCGTTTTTCACTGGGCTAAGATCTCTCATAACAGGCAGCGTCACGTGTGGCATAATATCCTTCAATATGGCTGATTGTAATATTATTCAGGACTGGCAGAAATGCAAACCTGGCTCACTAGGTACTATTTTGTATCAGCTGTTAAACAAATGGTTGGGCACATTGCATCCAAGTCAACACGGTAGTGAAACGCAGCGAGTGGTATTATGGTCTGAAAAAATGTGTGAAAAAGGTATGTTCAATACTTATGATGAAGTTCCCCCAGAAGAGGGAGCTCTAAGATTGTATGTTAAACAGGCAGCCCTGTCAGCTGCCAAGGCACGTTTGTGCCATAGTAGAGTGTCATTATTACAGAAACACAAAACAGAAGCTAAACTTAAACACTGTGAGACATTTCTTCAAGACTGTCTCTGCTTTTTGGCTGAATTTGAAAAAATTCAGAAAACTACAGCCAGCGTAAATGAACCACACATGCCTGCTATTCTCTCCAGTGACACACACACATAGAGACGTAGGTAACAGCCTGCAACAAGCTAAAGGTCACTCACAGACTGTCTCACCCCCTCTCCCTCTCTGGCTCCTCTGCATAAAGGGAGCTGGGAGACAAAGTTTAACAGTAATGTATCACCTCAGATGCCATTAGTTACCCCTGCCGTGAGTAATCAACATATTTCGCCACTGGTTGTTGTCCACGGGGGAATATTACAGACAGCTGCTTATCCCGGTGGGGAAAGTGACTGTCGGGGGGCTCAGTGATATTTAGATGGCATTAAAGCGGAGTCTGAGGCACAGACTGCCGCTCTCAGTAATGAAGCTTGTGCTTCTGGTCAGGGTGGTACGTCAGCAGATTCAGACCCTGTGAAGAAGTTGCAAAAAGCGTGTATATTCTGTAAATATTGCTTGATTCCCACCCACTTCTAAGCTGCCATGTCTGCGCCCTTTTAGAGACACAGGCAGTATTGCATGAATTCAGCTTAAGCAGTATTTAATCAGAGAATGATACTTTTAGAGCACAAGCTGGCACACATTT
>NW_018127976.1:488079-489632 GCF_001952655.1 Monopterus albus | reverse complement strand
TATATATCTTACAGCTGTAATGAAGCAGAATCTGCTTACTTTGAATGCTGTAACTTCTGTGTAGAGACTAGATGTCTGCATCTCTTTGTGACCAGACAGCCTATTTACATTTTAGCAAAGGACTGTTTTACACTCACACCTCGACCCCACTTAGCATATCCCAAGCTTTGCTTTGTTTTGGGATGTCCTGCAGAGGCCGGGGGCTCACCACCTGAGAGACACACACACACACACACACACATACCTAGATTTACCATATTTCAACATGGAAGTGCGAGCTCCGGCTCACACCAAAGGACCAATAGGATCACAAACTATTGAAGGTTGCACCTCTGTCCAGGGCGGAGCAGCCCAAGAAGATAAAATGTATTGTAAGACCTTAATTCGGAGTCAGTGGATGGAACTCCTACCTGTGATCAGACATTCAGTAAACTTTGTTGATTTTAAACAGTCCTCTCCTGTCGTCACTTCTCGTGCTTCCAAAAAAAGAATTGGGTTAATTTCTAACAATATGTTATTCAAAGAATTTTAAACTTTCAGAACAGACCACAGATCACGGGGATCTATGAGACACTGCTTGGGTGAACTGAAGGACATGTTTTATCTTTGTTTTTGCACTCTGTGTGTCATTATATGTTCAACCAGATGGCATCCCAGACTTAAAAGGAGCCACCCATAAACTGTTCCTACCATATACTGTGAAGATAAACAGACAACAGATTGTTTAGTGTCTGAGGGGTCATCAGGGCAAACCCTCTCAAGTTCACTTTTCCCTTTGAAATCTTCTTTACAACCTCATTGACACCTGGGATGCGTCTTCAGGGAGTTCCCTTTGTCCTATATATTGTGATGTTTAGACTAAACTCATCCAGACAACTCTGTATGCTCATGCTGACTTGTCTCCTTGCTGTAAGTAAACCAATCTCTTATTGAAAGATTCCAGTGACTTCGTTGCTTCTTTGAAAATTCTTTTGACAGTGGACCACCCAAAAGGTCCACACAAGAAGAAATGTCCACACAAAGAATCATATCCTGGCGGGGTTGGTTAGCACAAGTATATAAAGACAATCCCCCCATACACACACACACACACCTCATATGAGTTGAAGCAGATGTTGCCAAGCTGCAGAATAGAGGACAGGATGGCCCAAACAGTGGTGATCTGGTCAGCATGGAGGCCAATGGTCTCAAAGCACTGAACCAACAATTTAAAGTCCTGTTTATCCTGCTTACAGTTCAACTCACAGGCACCACCCTAGAGGAGGGCAGAGAAAAAATATATATGTATGTATGTAAAATGTGTAATGAGGGAAAACATGAGGAAATCCAGAGATGTATGAGTTCTCTGTTCATTAATGTGTGATGTACCTGGTTTAGGTAGTAATAGGTCTCGGCTCCCTGTAGGTAGAGCTCTTGTTTGTCCCAGTCGTTCAAACCTGCCAGCAACTCATAGAACACATGGTAGTTCCTTTCCTCATTGGCCTACAATGAAAGTGAGACAAGAATTAGACAGTGGCATCAATAGAGTTCATGGCTCTTGACTTACATACCTT
>NW_018127976.1:485093-488032 GCF_001952655.1 Monopterus albus | reverse complement strand
GTGACAACTTATTTGGTAAAGAGATATATAACTAAAAACCTGGACCTGTTGGAGATGCAAGATGAAAAGTAGGGGATTGCAACTTTCATTAGGATTCATTCTCTGGGGATCCTGAATATCTGTACTAAATTTCACAGAAATTCTTTGAACATATGTCAAGTTACTTCACCCAGAACCAACAAAGTCCACCTCATGGTGCAGAGATATTTACGGTGAATTGAAATATTACAATTCCAGAACTGGGGATCATGAATGTTTGTACAGATTTTCACAGCAACCCATTTAAGCAATTGCTGAGATACAGTATTTCAGTCTTGACTAGTCTTGGTGGAAAAACCAACCAACTGTAATTTCAACCCTCAGAGCCATGCTACCAGCAAGATAAAAACTATGGAATGAAAAGCTATTTGAGTTATATATATGGAAGTGTCCTTTATAAAGCCTCCAAAGCATTCATTTTCCAAGGAGCAAAAGCAATCAACCAAAAAAGAAACTTTTGAAATACTCCTACAACTCAAGACAAACACTTGTGTGACATATTAGACAAACAGCCGATCACACAGCATTATACACAGCAGCAAATTGTCCAGCAGTGCTATTCACAGTGTAGACAATAAGTTAATGTGATGTTATTTTTTCCACAAGTGTGTCTTGCAGTCAGTTTGAACCTGTTGATATTTGCTCCTTCAGCAAATATAACATCATGGACTCCTCCCATGATGCCTATTTTGAACACACAGCACACCTCACTCAGTGTTCTCACCTGAAATACAACCCTTGACTTCTCAAGGAGATATTTGGACAATGAGGTCCCTACAACAACCCCTCTGTCAACCAAAATAAGACACAGTCAAATAAACAGCTGATACTAATCTCCTCAGGAGGAGCAACAAAAGAACAGTAGGTAAAAGACATTTCTACTTGGAGTAATATCAGACGGACTCACTGGAGAATGTGGATGTGGAGGTACTTGCCGAAGCGGCTGGAGTTGTTGTTGAGGATGGTCTTGGCATTTCCAAAACTCTCCAGGATGGGAAAGATCTCCATGGGCTAGTGAAGAAAAAGAAGAAAAAAAGTGGATAAAAGATAGTGGCTGAAGGACTTAAATGTACACTTGATGATGTCATGAAATGTTGCCAGCTGATGAACTACATATTTGTGTTTTCCACAAAGAAATACCTGTCGCAAGTTGTCGTTTCTGCCCTGATACATGGAGCTCAGGTAGTGGACCATCAGCTTGGTAGCTTCAGTTTTCCCTGAACCACTCTGGCCACTACACAAGAAACTAGAATTACTGTACCACCTTGCAGATGTATGCCTCCGCCAAACAGTCAAATTCACTAGTATGGGACAGAAGTGAGCTCACTGATCTTTGAACTTGGACCACTAAAATCTAGTCAGTTCATCCTTCAGTCCAATCGGACACTTGTGCCAAATTTGAATATATTTCCTGAAGGTGTTCCTGACATATTGCATTCACAAGAATCATATGGCTGGACAGATGGACAGCCTGAAAACATAATGCCTCTGGCCATGGCTATCACTGGCATGGGAGCATAATAAAAATGACTTGAAAGACACAGTGTAAATGCCAATATGTTGATGTTTAGCAGGTTTATGTTAACCATGGTCACAACTTGATTTAGCATGTTAGCATGCTATCATTTGTTAAAAATGCACAGTACAGCTGAGTTTGAGGGGAATGTCATTAGTTTTGCAGGTATTTGGCCATTAAGCAAAGCTAATGAACAAACTGAAATTTTGACCTGATGATGGTTCTAGATGAAAAGTCAGTCCAGTCACTATTCATGGCAATCTGTTCCACAGCTGTCAGGACATTTTGCCCAACACAAATACCCAACTTACTGGTGGCACACATTTTCCCACTTAATGGAAAAGTGTGTGTATTGATGATAAGAAAAAGAGGGTCTTGTGGCTAAATTCTGAGAACCTAGAGTACACATGAAAGTTTAAACTCAAGAATTTGGCACATCCATATAGAATGTTATATCAAATTGATGGAACAGTTTAGTGTTCCTGTCAGTACCTTATGACGATGCACTGCTCCTGTGTGGAATTCTGAGACTGGTGGAAGGTGACGTCAGCTATGGCATACACATGCCTGAAGCAGAGAACAACAGAATCACTTACAATGGAAATTAAGAGTTAGTATGATAGTGTGCAGCTGTCTGAGAAGTGTTTGCTCACGGTGGGTTTCTGTGCTGCTCTTTGCCTTGGTATTTCTCTCTCAGCTCCTCTGTGTATATGTTAATAGGCTTGAAGGGGTTAATGGACAGCAGCACGTTTCCAATGTAAGTCTTTGGAAAATGGACACAGGGATTTAATGAATATAAGTACAATAAAACAAATCATTTCATTTTGGAGAAAAAGTAGTCTGAGAAAATTGTTTGGCACAAATTGCAGATTTTGCACATTTTTCAACGACAGCTGCTGAGTTGCAGTAGGGCACTATTTATTCATGTGTGTTTTGATGTTTGATTGCTGTTTTTTAACCCTCGAGATCCAGGTTCATTTGGGTAAAATTTTCCTGGCATTCTATGGATTCATTTTTGTCTGTAAAACCTCTTAAATGATCATTACCCCACATGCATGTGTCCCTTTTTACCACAAACTCAGTGTTAGTTATTTTTAGTCAGATAGATATTGGATAGATACTATGTATTACAAATGTTAGTGGAGATAGGATGTATAGTTAGACTGTTAAATGCTTAGGCCTGCTTATGAGTTTCTGCAGGGTACTTCTGGTCAAGGATACCAGAGAGAAGAGTTGATGACTGTCAGCAGACAGGGTGTTCAATATTATTATTACGATGTGTATAACTGTAGCCTTAGCCATAATATGTTCCTATGTTCAAGTCACGACATGTACTAGAGGTCGTGGGAATGTTTTTAGTTACACACCACTTAACCAACAGACA
>NW_018127976.1:469373-485073 GCF_001952655.1 Monopterus albus | reverse complement strand
TACACACCACTTAACCAACAGACATACACATTCACACATTGATTTGCTTCATGTTTTGACTATTGCTAGAGCCAGCTGCAAAGCTGGTGAGAGAGACGTCTCGGTTGACGTTTCTGTGTAGTATGGGGCTAGCCCAACCGAGGGAATATAATGTATAGGCCTGGTGGGCTCAGGGTCTTTCATCTTACATCTGCATGGTGGAGGTGCAAGATATCTGAGCGTGTAATGTTAATTTTACCTGTGATCCTTTGAATAAATCAGCACTGTTTTGAAGTCACTTGGACTGCCTCGTCTCTCAGGGTTAGCATGGCAAGACGGACCCTACCCTACATCAGCAATAAGTCTGACTTATCATTCTGTCAGTATTAATAAAGCTACCAGGAACCCAAAATAGAAGAAAAATTTTGCAGGTTGCCCCACATTTTAAACACAGAATTGTAGCAAAACACAAATCTGTACTAAAACTAAATTTGTTTCCGTAAAGATTACCTAACTGTGCTGTATTTCTGTAGAGTTTGTTTGTAACACCTTTTGAAACATAACATTCCAAAATGAGTATGAAATTATTTCACTAAAATGACACTGTGGGAGGTCAGTAATAAAACTTACATAAATACAGTCACGGTGGAACCTCTTCTTCAGATTCAGAAGCACAGAGCTTTCGCAGACCTGTCTGAACACATCAGACAAACAGGTTAATACTGTGCAGAATTATACTGTGTGTGTGTGTGTCTGAACTCACTCCAGCTGGGATAGATCCTCTACCTCATCCACTTCTACAGCGCTTTTGCTGCCTGGCATCAGCACCTGAAAAAGGCATATATGTGAGCAGATACATGGACACCAGTGAAATGAAATGTCCACCATTCTGATCTACTGCAGTCCCATAGCAGCATGTTGCACTGTGTTGTAGGCTCTATTGTGTAGAGGTCCAGTCACAAAGTTTCTGCAAGTTTCTGTGTGACTCTGCACGCTCTGCTGCTTTGTGCTTCACGGAGACCTGGCTCAGCGACTCCATCGTGGACAGAGCGATTCAAGTACCAGGCTTCCAGGTGTTCAGAGTGGATTGTGTAAAGGAGCTGTCCGGGAAAACAAAAGGAGGTGGAATCTGCTTCTACATAAATGAAGGTTGGCGCACGGATGTCACAGTGCTACAGAGGACATGTACTGCAGACCTAGAGTCTCTTGTTATCAATTGCAAATGCTTTTAGTCTCCCCGTGAATTCAACAGCTTCATGCTAATGGGAGTGTACATACTGTAACACTGCAGGCTAACGCTAGCGCACTACGGCTCCTGGCAGAACAGATAACTAGCCTGGAGGTAGAACATCCTGACTCTCCACTCATTGTTCTAGGGGACTTTAACAGAGCAAATCTCACCCACGAAAGGCCCAAATACAGACAGCATGTTACCTGTCCCACCAGGGACAAAATCACACTGGACCACTGCTACACAACAATAAAAGACGCCTATCGCTCCGTCCCCAGTGTAGCCCTCGGGCCACTGTATGGCCCATCTTAATCCAAACCAACAGGCAGAAACTTAAAGCTGCAAAGCCTGTAGTCAAAACAGTGAAGAGCTGGACTGAGGAGGCTAAGTCAGAGCTACAGGCCTGCTTTGACTGCACAGACTGGAGTGTATTTGAGACTGCAGCTACAGACCTGGACGAACTCACTGACACTGTGACATCTTATATCAGCTTTTGAGAGGACGTGTGTGTGCCCACCAAGAACTTCTGCACATGCAACAAGAACAACAGTAAAGCTCAAGCAGCTTCGTCATGCCAAAGAGGAGGCCTACAGAAGTGGGGACAGGATCCTGTACAGCCAGGCCAGGAACACACTGACAAGGGAGATCAGAGTACCAAAGAGGAGCTATTCTGAAAACCTGAAAAACCAGTTTTCAGCCAATGATGGCTTGTCAGTGTGGAGAAACCTACAAATCAGGATGTGTGTGGCCTTTAAAAAAAACAAAAGATCAGAAAGGCACCAGGACCAAACAGTGTGACCCCCTTCTGCCTTAAAGCTTGTACTGATAAGCTGGCCCCCATCTTCATATGTATCTTCAACAGATCACTGGAGCTTCATGTAGTCCCATCCTGCTTCAAACACTCCACCATCCTGGTTCCCAAGAAACCCTCCATCAGTGGACTGAATGACTACAGACCTGACACCTTGACATCTGTAGTTATGAAGTCCTTTGTGAGACTGGTGTTGGCCCACATGAAGGACATTGTAGACCCAGTGCTGGACTGCCTGTCAGTTAAACAGGTCAGTGGATGATGCAGTCAACATTACATCTTCCAAAACCTCAACTCCCCAGGGACCTATGCACAGATCCTCTTTGTGGACTTCAGCTCAGTGTAATGTTGTCACCATCATTGTTATTCTTGTCATTCTAAACTGGCCCAGCTTGTTGTGCCTACCCCCACCCATCAGTGGATCACCAGCTTTCTGACAGGAAGGAAGCAGCAGGAGAGGAGTTGGGAAAATCATATCCAACACCCAGACAATCAACACAGGTGCCCCCCAAGGATGTGTGCTGTCAAACTCCTGATGTTTGCAGATGACACACAACAGCCATTGGTCTCATCTGAGATGACGAGTCAGCCTACAGATGGGAGGTCTATGGTGTGGTTGCAACAACCTAGAGCTGAACATGCTCAAAAGAGTGGAAATGACAGTAGGTTTCAGGGGAGCCCTCCCACCCTACTCCCCCCACCCTAGTCATACTCAGCAGCACTGTATCAGCAGTAAATGGTCTTATACTTGTATAGCGCTTTTCTATATATTGCAGCACACTGCTCAAAGTGCTTTCACACTACTTGGCCATTCACCCATTTGCACTCACAAATGCCCACACATTCACACACCGGTGTTATCACCGGGAGTAACTGGGGGTTCAGTGTGCTCAAGGACACTTTGACATGTTGACTGGACCAGCCAGGAATCGAACCCCTAATCCTCCAGTTAGGAAACAATCTACCTCCTGAGCCACAGCTGTCCCCAGTAGAGTCCTGCAAGTTCCTGGGCTCCACTGTCTCCCAGGACCTGAAGTAGATATCGAACATCAGCACCATCACCAAGAAGGCACAGCGGAGGATGTACTTTCTGCGCCAGCTCAGGAAGTTCAACCTGCCCCAGGAACTGCTGATACAGTTCTACAGAGGAATCATCAAGTCTGTTCTCTGCTCTTCCATCTCTATCTGGTTTGGCTCAGCAACTAAACATGACAAGAACAGATGCCAGTGGACAGTCAGGACTGTAGAAAGAATCATCAGTGCCAGCCTGTCCTCCATGGAGGACCTGTACACCTCACGAGTCAAAAGGAGGGCAGCGAAGATTTCTGCAGACCCCTTACATCCTGGACACAAACTGTTTGAACTCCTCCCCTCTGGATGGCGCTATAGGTCACTTTACACCAAAACAATGAGACGCAAGGACAGTTTCTTCCTATGTCAACTGCCCCCTGCTGGTTTTTTCTGGCTTCTTGTCTGCAACCCAGCCAAAGGCCGGCATCCCCTTGTCATCAAAGTGGCATTCTTCACACGCCAGGTCCCTCTTGCCATCCTCTCAAGGCTCCTGTGAGCTCTGCTTCTCCCCAGGCTCACTCTCCACACCATCTCTTAGGAGATGTAATGCAGACAATTTGAGAGAGTTATACACCTGCCACTCCCTATGGACTAATTACAACCTGCTGACCTGAGTGTTGTCTTTTCCTCAAATTACCATCATATATTCTCTCTCTCTCTCTCTCTCTCTCTCTCTCTCTCTCTCTCACACACACACACTCTCACACACACACACAGTCACCACATGACACCGCTTTAGACTTTTTTCCTTTGACAACATAACTGTCAGGTCTGCTCGGCGCAACCTGCCTCTCTTCCTCCTTTCTCTCCCCTGCTCTCTCATCCCACAGGCTCAGCGACACAGCTGAGTTGCATTCGCCTGTTGATTGACTCCCGGGTGTGGTGCACAGCTGAAGGCTCATCCCCATTAATTAAACCACCTTTACATAAACCCCTGGCATTACGTGTTTAGCCATACGTAACGTGATTTCAACGCTGACAGTTCCTGTGCTGTTGATTTCAGTTGTACGTTGTGTATATACGTTACGTTATCTATATGTTATCTTTGACACGGACTAACATAGACGAGGACATGTTGAGGAAGTTATGACAGTTTGTGTGAATGGCGACATTAACGGTAAGAACAGACTTGTTTTATGTTAGATGCAGCCACTCTGTTGGTGATCTTATCCCTGCCATTATTATTTCCGGCGAGTTCCCCTGCAGTGTGTATCTGACTGTGATCTTCCCAGCCGTAGGTACCTGACGGCAAGCGTTATAGCGAGCGCTACACCTGCCCTGTCTTCTCGTTCCTATGTCCCTCCTGTCATCTCACCTGTCACCATTCTCCTGTCTGCTCGCCTGCCTTGGTCGTCTACTCACCTGCCCGTTCTGGTCTCCTCAGCCACCACTGTTCTACCCTGGTTATGGACTATACATATACTCAGTAACTTTGTTTGTGTTCTAAATAAAACTGCTTTTTTCCCTAGCACTTGGGTTTACACCTTGAGTCCTTTTTTTGTTCTCCCTCACTCCCTGGTGAGGAGACTCAATCATAACAATAAAATAAGTTGTACCGATTGTTACTGGCTCTGTATTTGGTTCCCCTGCTTACTTCAGCAATTCTGAGGAGGTGAGGTTAAATGTAAGTTCCAGGTACTGTTGCTGGGACACATTACAACATGGTAGACTACAAAAGACAAGACTACAGTAACCACTATTTAGTACTGCATCTATATCAGTTACAGCAACTAATACTTTAAAGTATCTGCCAAACATTGCCCATCCATGGGTGTTTTGACTTATATGACCTCATATCTCCTCCTGATTAGGTTTACTGCACTTTTTTAAGTGGGACAGGTCACACCTATGTAATGGTCAGTGGTTCCTGAAGACTGATGACTTCACATATTTCAGGCAGTCCACCCAACTTCAACCTGCGCAGAGATTTAGTTCACCATAAAAATAAAGCATATGGGTGTGCAAGGCTTTTAAACAAGATGGATGATGGAGATAAATGTTTTCATTAAACTAAAGATGTTGGTACTGTATTTGGGGATTAGACAACATTTCGAGGTTACAACACATAGGCAAACAGTTCTGGGAAATGATTAAAAAGACAAAATAGGGGAGCCCTAATAGGTGCACCATATACCAGGCACAGTGCATGTGTGACATTGCCGACCTATGGCACAGGTATACACCTAATAATTGCAAAACTCCCCCAAAAAATTAATTTATAAAGACAAAACAGAGAAAAGTAAAAATTCTCAGTGCATTGCTGTCTGACTCACTATAGCTTAGTTTTCTTGTATACCAAAGAGCACCTGAAAATGACATAACTATAATCATATAACATAGTATAGTTGCTCCTACTGTGGCCTCTAAATGGCAATATCAAGAAAGCACTGCTTTATATAAGACAGTGGAAACACAAGAAAGATCAAGTACTATAGGGTTCTTTGTTTCAGTTCAGTTTATTGCAAATCTAGAGTTACAGGTAAATTTGAGTTGTCTTTGCACCCAAAAATGAATTCTTAGGTTTTTCATCATCATGACTTTTTCCCTAGGGAAATCTTCCATCCATCCATATACCAATTATTCCTGAATAGGGTCACGGGGACATTGGGCAAGAGGCGGGGTCCACCCTGGACAGGTCACCAGTCTACCACTGGGCTGACACTTAGAGACAAACAACCACACACACTCATTCCCACGGGCAATTTAGAGTCACTGAACTGTGGGAGGAAGCTGGAGTACTCAGAAAGAACCCACACAGGCACAGGGAGAACATGCAAACTGCTCTAGAGAAACCAATTAAACCAAAATATTTAAATGAAAATATTTCAGCTTAAGCCAAAGATCTGTGAATAATCAAAAACAGTTATTTAAATTCATGCAGAATACATAGACTATAGCTAAAAGGAGAGGCATATAGAGGAAAATAACATTAAAAACTGGAATTCCAAGTCAGTCAGTGTCTCAGCAGTGCTAACTACTACAAATTATGTTGGCACAGTCCATACATGGGCTGCTTGTGGTCAGTAAGTTTTTCTTATATGGTCATTGGGTATAACAAGATTTTTGACTTTGAATCTTTTTTCTAATGCAATATTAATACCTGTGTACTCACTAGCCGACTCTCCAGCATCTCCTGGGTGAGGTCCTCTGATTCCCAGGGTCCCCTGCCATTGTGGGCAGGAACTGTCCTGACCTGGCCCGCATCATCATAGACTGTCCATTTGGTTAGCTTCTCTACTGTCTGGTGGGGCAACAGGTTCTTAGCAGGAAGCCAGTCCTGAATCACACACAGCAAAGACAGATGATTCTAGTCATACCTAGAAAGAGTATTATTCTTCTTGTATAAATGACAGAATTTCATACTCATAATGTCTTAAAGAATCTACCACTAAAAACGCAACATACTTGAGGGTCTCCACTCATCCATTGGTTCCCAGCCCAGTGAACCTGTGGTTGGGTGATAGTATATAAACTGTCCTCATCCATTAGCTGGGCCACTTCCCTGCCAGCCTCTTCTTCATACAAGGATCCAACACCTGACATTACTGCATTTGCCTCCCCATTTGGAAAGGGCTCCATGGGAGATTTGGATATTCCAGCTGAATACTTTCTTTCTGGGTCTGGTCCTTTGGCCTGAGACGGTCCACCACCTATCATCCCCTCTGACATGGACATCTTGCTCAGTTTAATATGGGAGGAGTGCAGTTTCCCTCTTGCAGCCTGTAGCACATTGGCTCCATTTTGATTATCAAGTCCACTTCTGTCTCTGTCCTGTATGTGGGATGATCCTTTTGGTGTACCACTGGAATGAGGGACCCTCTGTTTCGTATCATCATCTGATATTAACCCTCTTGGCAAGGCCTTGTTGATGGACTTCAGGAGGCTGAGATCTGGTTTGACAGGAAGTACAAGCCTGGCACCTGGTTTGGGTGTTTTGGAGTCTGAGGTACTGGGCTCTACTGGTGATCCAGTGCTACTTGATGGAGTAAAAGGCCCAGGAGCTACCTGGGATTCCTCAGCTGTCTTTTCATTGGCCACTTTATTCATCCTGGGGAGTACCACAGCATATTTGGCCTCTACCTCTTTCTCCCCAGTTTTGGCTGTTTCTCCTACATGTTCCCCTGCAGTTTCCTGAAGGCTGGCTTTCTCTTCTGCCATTTTTTCCTCAGAGGAGCACTTGTTTTTTCTACTGGCTAGGCTGGTTTTACTGGCAACTCTCATTGTCATCCTGTGTTTGAAGATCTTGCCCTTGGGTTTTCTGATATCTTGTTTCAGTTTTATGGCCCGGAGGGAGAGCCATTGAGAAACTCCAATGGCTTTAGTCCAAGCAGAAAGTTTCTTTTTGAAGTTTAACCCCTTTGGTGTTTTCTTCTGAATCCATCCAGACACCTGGCAGAGAGTCATCATACCTTTTTTTTGTGCCATCAGATGTTCCTTGGGTTTGCCCCCATCAGGGGCCTCACTCCCGGATGTGTCCTTGTCTAGCTTTGCTAGCATCTTATTTGTTTTGTGTCGGAGAGATGCTATGCTGCTCTTACCTGAAAGCAAACTCTGTGGGTGCCCTTTCACAGCACTTAGAGTGTCCTGCTGCTCCTCAGACTCCACAATGACTTTGATGTCTTTATCTTTGGCTCTGAGACGCATTATTTGGTTTTGGTTTTTGATAGCTTTGGACAATGTAGGGTCAGCCTCCCGCTGTTCCTCATCTTCATCTGAACCAGCTTCTACAGGACAAGCATTCTTGTTAATATATTTTGTTTTGTTCACCAAACGGGTCTTGCCTTTTCCTGGGTTGACCTCACTGAGGGAAAGACCTTTAATTGTTTGAATTTCCTCTGTTGCAGAAATGGGTTTGTCTGTTTTCTGTGGCTTTGTTTTGTTCTTTTGCTCTTCCTTGGCTTTTTGTTTGGCTTCTTTTTCTAACCTTTGCTTTTCTGCTTTGGCCTGCTTTTTTTCTGCCTTCTCAGTCTGAATATCCTGAATAGCCTTTGTTTTTTTAAACATCTTGTATTTTGGCTCCTGCGCAGGCTTTGAGGGACCTGAGGTCTGCTGCTGTCGTCTGCAGGCTTTCTGAACTGTTGGCTTTTCAGATATTCCCTTCTGGTTTATCTCCTTATCTTCACCAACACTGACGGCCTCAAATATTTTGAATTCCTTCTTGCTTTCCTCTTCCCCGGCACTGGATGAGACTGTTTCGATCCGAGAATCAATTGAGGATTTTTCTTTCCCTGAAAGTTCTTTGCCTGATTCCTTGTTTGCTGTCCATTCTGTACCTCTTTGGGTATCTGAAACCTCAGCCTCTTCCTCACTGCCCTGCTCACTACTCAGTGTCTCAGCTGTCTTTTCATTACTGCCCCGGTGCTCCTCCTCATCATTACTACTTTCCTCCTCAGTCATCTCCACTGAACTTCCCGCATCACTATCTGATTCCTCCTCCTCCTCACTTTCTGTCACTTTGACACTTTGCTTGTTTTCAGGCCTGGTAGGAAGCTTGCTGTTAATTCTCCCTGTTTTTTTTGTGAGCTCTTTTAGTGGTGGTTTGAGTTTGGTGGTTGTTTTTGAAACCCCTGTAATCTCTTTCTCACACTGAGGTTGTAATATACCATTTGCTCTACTCCTTTTATTCGGCTTCACTACATCTGTTTTTCTATCCTCCATAATAATTGGTGATTTCCCTCTTTCTTTTTGTTTCTCATTAGGCATTTTAGAGGGAGGTTGAGATGCCATGAAAACATTCTGTCTCACATTCCTCTGTTGATTTCTTGGCTGTTTCTGGGCTCTGCTTTGTAGCATTTGATCTACCTTGGGAATTGACCGGTGAAATCAGTTCTTCAGAAATTACCTACAGAAGAATAATACCAAGTAAGCTGCATTTACTTTATCATTAGTGAACATATTGACAAAGAAAAAGTAAAAACATTGTGCATATTTTAGTCATCAAGGATTAAAAATTTTAAATCTAAAGTATCAACAGCACACTTAGAAGACAAGCTAGCCACTAAAAATTAACAATTTAGGACTGTAGCCTGAATAACACATCAGTCAAAACTCAGTGAAACCATGTCCTGGGTTCAGTCCGTCAGCATGTAGACCAAGTTTCACACTTGAAGTCCCTGTCCCTTGTTTTGAGACTCAAGACTCCCAGGTCAGACTGAGCTTAGACACAAATGATTCAATATTGTAACAGTCATTGATAGGCTAGGTTTTACATGTGCAATGAATCATAACAGTAAAACAAGGCAAAAGCACAAGAAAACAAAATTCATGCCATGTAACCAACTTATCTAATAAATCTTTTTGATGCTGGATAAAAATGACTAATGTCCCCTTTGCAAAAGTAAACAACCATTTTTATAATCAGGTTAAATGAATGAGTATCTAGATCTGCCTAAATGTATTGTAGCTGTGCAGCCTAAACGCCCTGGGGGGAAAGCAGTGAGAGCTTGTTTCAGTGTAATATAGCTTACCAGGCTTCTCAGGTGAAACCCAGGCATGGCTGGGGGTCTGCAAGGTGCACAGCATTGTTCTCAAGAGCTGGTGTCACTGATATAAGCATGCATGGTTAGAAGGACTGATGGGACGTTACACACCAATATCCCACCCACTAACAATTATACAGGAAGGCACACAGCCAATAATGCAATACACACCCAACAAAAGTTGGTGTTTTATGCATAAACACCCACATCAACAAAGGTGAGCTGGCATGCACGAATATGCACACACAAACACAAAGTGCCTTTTGAATAATTCAGGCTTATCTGAAAGGTCATACAGCTCTGCTGCTGTTCATATGCCCAGCTGGTGAATGCGTGGGGAGGAAAGATGAGAGGTGCTGCTTAGAAAGATCAACAACAGCTGCTGATGGAAGCCAGAAAGAGAGAGGAAGCAGTTTCAATAAAAACTGATTCTTCATGAAGAGAGGGTTTATTTCAGGACTGTTGACTGAGGCTGCATTTATTTTAACAAAATGTATTTAAAAAACTGTTGAGTGTACAATTGGTTTGAGTTATAAAAATGAAGGTCAATCAATATACAGTATTGTAATGTGTAACATAAAAATCAGCTAAAAAAATTAAGGGACCACTTAAAGCACACATCAGATCTTGATGAACTAATTGTTCAAGATGAAAACCTTTACTTTACATTGTATAATTTGTTCAAATGACATAACGACAGTCAGAAACCAAAATCAATGAAAAATTGAAATCACAGGCTCATTCAAGTTGGGTGAATTTCATCACAGCAACTCATAATGTGACTCAGAAGTGTGTATGGTGACCATGTGCCTGTATGCACTCCTGACCATATCTGGACATGCTCCTGATGAGCAAAACCCCATAAAAGAGTTGGAGCGTTTCCCAGACTGCAGTGGTTAGTACCTACCAACAGTGGTCTAAGGAAGGACAAATGGTGAACTGGTGATGGACACCCATGGCTCACTGATGATGAGGTTGACCTACTGTGTATTAAGCTTTGAAATTTTATTCATCCTTTTCAAAAGATTCCATTTGTTGGAATACTTTAACTCTTGCTTGAAAATGAGAAATACTGTACACTGGAATCTATGAAGAGAAACATTCAGTGGCTATAATGGTAACATCACACCTAGAGTGGGGTGGCTGTTGAATTGGTCTCAAAAATTATCTTTAATTTGTCCTCACAGCAGCAGTTTTAACTCATTTTACATATATTTATCACTACATAGTAGACAAAGTGGTGCTCTTCCTGACAGTATCACAATGGAAGCACACAGATTCACACAAGATGCACAGTGAGCTGCAGAGTGAGTCCAGTGCAACCTACAGACATACTGACTCCTGTGTACACAGTATTAGGCAGGAGGTTATGTTATGGATGATTGAACTTACCTTAGAGCACTGGAAACTGAATATGACTTCATTACTAAGTCATAGTATTATTTGTCTAGTTACTTTTGTTCCTTTTAGAATAAACATCTGTGTATTAAAGAATAAAATTACTATACTTTCACATTAAAGATTCAAGTGTCCAAATACTGTATGAGGGATTCTAAGTCAGTGTGCTGGAGAACAGAAACCACACAAATGTCTGTCCTGCTAATCTCCAACTGCCCAGGCTCACTTCATGTTTGTTTCACACTTTTCCCAACTGTTACCTCAATGATAGGTCCTTAACAACTATCAATGTAAACAAAAGAAGACATTTTAATTTTTACACAATGGTCTGGAGTATCAAGATACTGGGTTGCAGCATAAATAAATATATGATAGTCAACTCCAGCATAAGAAATTAAAGTTTTTTTTATAAAAAGCCCAGGTAATCAGCTGCCATAAAATGGTTTATTTAATGTCTTCACGTTGCAAATGACAGACTCATCTTGCAGGGTCCTCTAACAGAGGTATTGTTGTTAGCTGGCCCAGCCTCAGCCAGGTCCATCGAGAGCTCAGGTTGCAGCAGAGCCACCATGGCTTAAGGCAATTAGCGGACAAAGCACCTCATTCTATAATGGATGATCAAAACCCTGGGCTGTGAATATATGACAAGTGATCCCTTCCCTATCCACTTCACCAGAGACAACCTGGCCACTGTGGCTCAGATAGACCAAGATTATAGTTGGGCTATTGGAAACAAACAAACAATGCGAGCATTGAGTTTCAGAATATAATAAGACAAACCACAATGATGGGTTGGGACTCTAAATATTAAGCCTTTTCTTCAGGTTTCAGTGGAACACAGACTCCAACAGCATTCATACACTGTCAAGGATTTCTCTGTAGCACAGCAAAGATCAGTGATGCTACAAACTAAAGACATGTCACTGTACTGAGAAACTTAAAACTGACACATTAAATTCTTGGGCAAAAATGTGTAATAATTATCCACAAGAAAATGTAGTGTGAAGTTACAATTTAAAAAACAAATTAGGGTTCTTAATCAGTTCTCTACAAAAATATATTCTAGACTGATGCTAAAATACCCAGCATTCTGAGACACAGTACCAAAATATTTCCTTGTATCATCAAAATAGCAGCCAACCCCAGTTAGAACAGGCCCACAGGTACATACTCACATACATATTGTATATATTAAAACAATTCACTACAATAGCTTACAATTACATTCCTAAATAACATTCACTGCTGGCATAAAAATTGGTTTACATAAAAATAGTAAATTACAAATTACAGCATTGTGAGCTTCGCAGTAGTGAAGAAGTACCCAAGTCCGGTTCTTCATGGGATAAAAGTGGACAGGAGGGGAGAAGGCTGTGTTAGGAATATAGCTTTAACAGTTTGTAATGCTATAACTAATGTAGTGAAAAGAAATTAACATCAGTGTGGTTCAACATAGAGATAGTAAATTTGTATCTTTTTTTCTCTTTTGTGGCATTGCTGAAATATTTTCCCTTGAGAAGTATGGAAGCCCATTCATGTCAAAAAATAAAAAATTAAAGCTCTACCAAATAGTATCATAAAATTTTAATGTTAAAGTAAGGTAGAAATTCAAAATTTTAAACCAAGTAAAACTTGCAAAATTTTAAATTTAGATTCATAGTTACAGGATACTAGGTAAAAATTATAACATTTGAGTCAAAAATGTAGTAAGTCAAACTCAGTTGAGTAGCAAGTAAGATTTAAAAAAAAAAAAAAAAAAAAAAAAAAAAAAACTATACTGAGTAGGGCTGGACCCAAATATTCAACTATTCAGATATTCGTTTGTTGGGTAGGTAATCGGTTTTCAATTTTAGTATTTGAATATTCGAGATAGCAGGAAATTTCAATGTAGTCTGAGCCCAATGATGAAGACAATGGAGACAGCTTGGTCCGCTAGCTACTACTTACTAGATGAATGAGTTAGCGGTTTTGTGGGTTCGCAGTTGTTAACTACTGTTAACTCCATTACTTAAATTGATGACAGGACAAAACGGAACTCGCTGCTGTCAGATTAGTGACCTCGGTGCAGCTGGTGGAGAAACAGAAAATACAGTGGAACCTTGGATTGCAAGTAACCCGGTTTGCGAGTGTTTTGCAAGACAAGCAAAATATGTTGAGTTGATATACGAGCGAGATCTCGCAATACAAGTAGTATGTACGCTTTGTCTGCCGAGCGTCACGTGATGTACGTCACAACTGAGCTGATGGTTCTCGCGCTTCACTCGTATAGACAATATCTGTACTGCAACAATGGACCCTCACGCCAACCACGATTCTTTTCAAAGGTAAAGTGCAGGTTAATTAGTTTTATTTTTTACTTTATACTGCATTTTGTATTATTGTAATCATTTTTATATGGATAAGTGGGTGTGGAACAAATTATCTGAGTTTCCATCATTTCTTAATGGGGAAATTCGCTTTGATATACGAGTGTTTTAGATTATGAGCATGTTGCCGGAACTAATTATACTCACAATCCAAGGTTTTACTGTACTGCTGTTAGCCAAAGATCATTTATAAGGTAAACAGCAGCATCTGTAACACCACTGAATAATCAGAGTGAACTCCAGTGAGACTGCGTCACTGGTAAAACTATCATTGCTACATGGCCATGTAGCACATTCTGTGGGATGGTGGTTATGAAGATTATTCATCTGATGTTTTATATTATAAGAACTTTCCATTATCTTTTTTTTTTTTTTACCCAAAGTACTGCCAGATGGGCAAAGAGGTGCCTTTACAGCAGCACAACCTTGGCTGAGAATGGAAAACGAATATTCATATATTCACCCATTACTAGTGACGCTCCGAATCCTAAAATGCAATTTGGGACAGCCCTAATATTAAGTCAAAATTATGCAGCACTATGTAAAAATCAAAGTGAAAGAATTTTGATTTATGATTATGAATTATGATGGAAGGTCACAATTACAAAATGCAAAATCAAAATTGACCAAAAAACAAAACTATGCCAAATTGTAAAGTAAGGTAGAATTTCTTTAGTAAACTCGAATTAAAATAGACTATGGAAAAATGACTGCTTAAAAATGATATTTCTACATTATAATTGAGTACATAAATATAATCAAAATTATGACATAAGAAGTGACTTAATATTGATCATTAAAAATAGCAAAAAGTTATTCATACGCATTCATTTTGACTTGAACAAAGATGGTTGCATCTTAGTGTCTGATAATCTGGATAATCAAATCCATTGTAACTTGGTGTCATATCTCATAAGTTTGCCTTTAAAATTTGATACAATTTTATCTTTATATCTTAAGTTTAAAAAGTATGCCTTTTTTGTTTTTTGTTAAACATACATTGAGTAGTGTATTTTTATTACTCCTACCTTTTCAGCTAATTACTTTTTCTGGCAGAAATGGGCTTCCATAGTACAAATCTGAGGTTTCTTCAAATAAAAACAGGCACAAATTACATACAATAAAGCTAAAAATGTTTACATCTTCATTATTTAAAGCACCCCCACCCATGTAAAACAGTAGAGCATGATGGTTCAACAAACCGTTTCCACTGGCAGGATCCATATGAAAAGGCTGGTGGTGATAAAGGCTTTCAGAATGATGTGGGCATGGTTGCTATTTAAGTCACACAGCTTCAACAAGTGGCATCTATGGCAGATCTGAGATGCTGGCACTGATGAATTCTGCCACTGGTCAACACATCAGGAATGTGCTTCATGTAGCTTTGGGTTCAATTGCTGTGACCATGCTGTAATTATTTGTGTACAGTATAAGGTCTTCAGGCACAGGTGGGTCTTTTCCTTCATCTTCTGTCTGCACTGCCAGCCTTCAAACAGCTTGGTGGTGCTCAGAGAGGACTGCTGCCACAACCAGTCAGTGGCTCTCTACAAGGGGACAGGGTGAGCAGAGAGACAATGGGGAGATCAGCCACTGAGGTGAGGGGTCAAGGGTCAGTAGTGTCTGTTGTTAGCTGAGCCGGAGGTGACTGCTGAAACAAGATTGTTCTGTTTGTGGAGACAACACAAAAACACTATGAACAAACTGATACAGTATGTTGATTCCAAAAATGCCCAATGACACCCCAGTTAGTAATATATACCACCTCTCACCTCCACTATTGAACACCACTTCTCAAGCTACAGCACTCTTCACATTATTCTCCAGGAAGGATCTAAAGCAAACGGACAACAACCTCATTCAACATGACTGAACTGTGCCCATGTTATTACAGCTGGACCAAAGTGGGGTTTTTTGTAAACTGTATGCACATTATTTGGAAGTTATTGTAATAACAGTTTTCTGACTTGTAAACTTTATTCACATCACAATCCAACGCTTAACTAGAGAAATGCATTTCCTCTCAAAAATGCATGTGGATGCCGATATGCTGAAGAATCGCCCTGAAAATCAATTGCTGAAAGAGCTGAAGTATGAGAAGAAATGGCTGAAGTTCTTTGTTGAAACTGTTGAAGGATGAAATGCAATGCTGAACAATTGTGGAAGTTGAAAAAATGTTGAATATTTGTGAAAGAGGAAAAGGAAAATTTCAGTAATTACTATACAGTATGTAAGATGTAGGCCTCAAAAAGTAGGGAAAACAAACGTGTGTGTGTGTGTGTGTGGTCCCCACATAGTACGAAAAATGCATAGGTGTGTTTGTGTCTGTTTATTAAAGCTACATATTGTAAAAAGTATAAACACTGTA
>NW_018127976.1:467161-469355 GCF_001952655.1 Monopterus albus | reverse complement strand
AATGTCCTTTAAAAACTGAACATTTAGATGCCAGAACAGTATTTGTAGATGAAAGTATGCAGGAGTTAAGTGCCACAAAAATGTTGAAAAAAAGCTGAATTTCTTAAAAAGTATAAAGGTCATTAAAAAATAAATACAATCAGGAATGTCCTTAAAACGCTGAACATTTAGATACCACAATGATGTTTGTAGCTGAAAGTATACTGAAGTTAAGATGTGAAAATTTTGCCCATTCATTTGAATGAGACAAAATTTGATTTGGGGGAGTTAGATGCCAAAAAAATGGACAGAAGACACAGATATGCCTCAATGGCACTGCATTTTATTGACCACCACATGGCACTCCAAGACTGTGTCATTGAGCTGCAGCATTCGGATGCCTCAGTACTTTTAAGGCTCCCCTTGACTTCTATTATTAAAAAAAAAAAAGCTTAATTCTTAAACAGTATTAAAAAAGTGCTGAACAGTTTAATATATGAAGTTTAGAAAAATTCTGAAAAGAAGCATGAATGCCCTTGAAAAGCTGAACATTTTGATAGCTGAAATAGCTGAAAGTATGTTGAAGTAGAATTTCCCAATTCAAAATAAAGCTAAATATTTCAAAAGTATAAGGTTTACAAAAATGCAGAAGACAAGCATGAATATCCTTGAAGAGCTGAACATTTTGATAGCTGAAATTATGCTGAAGTAGAATTTTCCCCATTCATTTGAATGCAGCAAGATTTTAAAAATAAAGCTAAATATTTGAAAAAGTATGAAGTTTACAAAAGTTCTGAATAGCAGCATGAATGTCCTTAAGGAACAGAACAATTTGATAGCTGAAATTATGCAGAATTAGAATTTTCCCATTCATTTGAATGGGGCAAGATTTTCAAAATAAAGCTAAATATTTTAAAAGTATGAAGTTTAGAAAACTTCTGAATAAAAGCATAAATGTCCTTGAAGAGTTGAACATTTTAATAGCTGAAATAGCTGAAAGTATGCTGAAGTAAAATGTCCCCATTCATTTGAATGGAGCAAGAATTTCAAATTAAAGCTTAATATTTTAAAAATGTGAGGTTTAGAAAAGTTCTGAAGATAAGTATGAATGTCCTTGAAGAGCTGAACATTTTAATACTTGAAATAGCTGAAAGTATGCTGAAGTAGAATTTTCCCATTCATTTGAATGGGGCAAGATTTTAAAAATAAAGCTAAATATTTCAAAAGAATGTTTACAAAAGTTTTGAATAGCAGCATGTCCTTAAAGAGCTGAACATTTTGATAGCTGAAAGAGCTGAAAGTATGAAGAAGTAAAAATTTCCCCATTCATTTGAATGGGAAAATTTTTCAGAATAAAGCTGAATATTTTAAAAAGTATAAAAGTTACAAAAAAGTTGTATACATCCACACATGTCCTGAAAATGCCGAACATTTTGATACCTGAATGGCTTTTCTAGCTGAAAGTATGCTGAAGTAGTTAAGTGCCAAATACATACATAATAATAATAATAATAATAAAGAAATAAATAATTGGAAAACATAGTATGGATGCTGAATCATGCATCCACACAAATATGACTGGGAGACAAATTATTTCATTGGTAAATATCCATAATGCTGTTAATAAAGTTGCAAAGTAATGCTAGTGTTTTGCCTTCTATTCTGCTGCTGTTTACAAAGAGAGCGACGGCTGCTATTTAGATGATGTGCATGTCATTAACATGATTTTTTTCCCATCAATTGCTGTCCAACATAATCAGGGGAGGTGGGCAGCTGTTGACCTCAACTGGGGACATCATCGGACGGTGGAAGGAATACTTCGAGGATCTCCTCAACCCCGGAGCTGACTGAAGCAGAGGCCGGGGGCTTGGAGGTAGACTTGTTCATCACCCAAGCTGAAGTCACCGAGGTAGTCAAGAAGCTTCTCGGTGGCAAGACACCGGGGGTGGATGAGATACACCCTGAGTACCTTTAGTCTCTGGATGCTGTGGGGCTGTCTTGGTTGACACGCCTCTGCAACATCGCATGGCGGTTGGGGACAGTGCCTCTGGACTGGCAGACTGGGGTGGTGGTCCCTCTTTTCAAGAAGGGGGACCGGAGGGTGTGTTCCAACTATAGGGGGATCACACTCCTCAGCCTCCCCGGGAAAGTCTATACCACGGTACTTGAGAGGAGAATCCAACCAATAGTCGAACCTTGGATTCAGGAGGAACAA
>NW_018127976.1:460388-466428 GCF_001952655.1 Monopterus albus | reverse complement strand
GGCAAGATCCGGGATACAGGCGGCTGAAATGAGCTTCCTCCGCAGGGTGGCCGGGCGCACCCTTAGAGATAGGGGTGAAGAGCTCGGTCACTCGGGAGGAGCTCAGAGTAGAATCGTTGCTCCTCCACATCAAGAGAAGTCAGCTGAGGTGGCTCGGGCATCTGTTTCGGATGCCTCCTGGGCACCTTCCTAGGGAGGTTTCCCCGGGCATGTCCCACCGGGAGGAGGCCCCAGGGAAAACCCAGGACATGCTGGAGGGACAATGTCTCTCGACTGGAACGCCTCTGCATTCCCCCGGAGGAGCTGGAGGAAGTGTCTGGAGAGAGAGAAGTCTGGGCATCTTTGCTTAGACTGCTGCCCCCGCGACCCGGTTCTGGATAAGCGGAGGAAAATGGATGGATGCATGGTCCATATAGGCAGCACAGTGTGTGTGCCTTTAAAATTTAATACAATTTTATCTTTATATCCCCAACAAAAATATATGAAAGTACTGTCCATTAGAATCAAGTCAGTGTTGTTGTTGTTTTTTTTGTGCTAGACAGCCTTTATTTATTTTTTGCAAAGTCTGTTGTGGAGAGGCGGACAGGAAAAAGGGACGAGATGTGATAAATATTGGCAGCCCTGACCTTAACAGAGTGTGTTGCCCAAATAAATTTTAAACCTATTTAAGGCTGAGCCTGACAGTTTAAAATTGACTTTGGGAACAGTAGTTTGTCAAAAAACAAACACTGTAATGGCAGTGATAGCAATTTCCTTCTTTTCTGCATAAATTGATCATGATCTGATCTTCACCAGAGTCACAAATATCAACAAACAATATTTCTAAGTTCCCTTCCATTCCATTCTAACTTTATTTATAAAGTACTAAAAACAACCAAAGTGGACCAAAGTGCTGTACAATGCAAATAACATAGAATAAAAATAAACATAACATACAAATACAAATAAAATCAACACCAATAAAAAGTATCATAAAGCCATCTAAAAAAAGATGAGTTTTCAAAAAAAAAAAAAACTTAAAAACTGGCAAAACAGAAGCTTGTCTGATAGACAGTTGTAGATCGTTCCACAATTTGGGAGCAGCAGCCGCAAAGGAATGATCACCTGTAAGCTTGTGCTTTGTTCTGGGCACACTCAAAAGAAACTGATTAACTGACCTCCAAGAACACATAGGCGTATACCAGTGAAGCAAATCAGATAAATAAGAAGGCACAAAGCTGTGAAGGGATTTAAAAACAAATAACATTTTATAGTGGATCCTAAAATAAACAGGTAACCAATGCAAAGAAGCCAAAACTAGAGAAACGTGCTCATATTCACTCGTACTTGTTAAAAGGCATGCTGCAGCATTTTGGACCACCTGGAGGCGTGTAATAGAAGACTCGCTAATTCCCAGATATAATGCATTACAATAATCCATACGAGTGGTGATAAATCCATGAATGTCTCAAAGTGCCATTTAGAAACCACTGACTTTACTTTGGCCAACTGCCTTAGGTGAAAAAAAAAAATTGACTTTATGACAGCCGCAACTTCGCAATCAAATTTAAGGTCGAGGTCCATCTTAACCCCCAGATTTGAGATATTTTTCTTGTTATACTGAGATAAAAAGCCCAAACCAATGGAGGGAGACCCAGCAGTATCACCAAAGACCATCACCTCTGTCTTCTCTTCATTCAACTTTAAAAAATTAAGTGCAAGCCAAGATTTTATGTCCTTAAAGTTGATAAAACAAATAGTCATGATCTTTCATGTCTTTTTTGAACACACCCATTACATACAAAGTGATGGTGGAAAAATAACTGGCTGAATCACCTTTGGTAGCAATAACCTCAAGCTGTGGATTAGACCCCCGCAATGTTCAGGAGAAATTTTGGGCCATTCTTCTTACAGAACTGCTTCAGCTCAGCCATATTCTTAGGATGTCTGGTGTGAATGGCTGTCTGAGGTCATTCCATAGTACCTCTATTGGGTTGAGGTCTGGACTCTGACTGGCAGCAAAAACATACTGGCATTCGAAAATGTGGATATTGTGTCTATTTTGTAGTAGATTTACTTCAATGTTTAGGGTCATTGTTCTGCTGCATCACCCAGCTTGTTCTGAGCTTCAGCTTGCAGACAGCCAACCTGACATTATCCTGTTTTTAAACTTGCAGTAATTAAACCTCTGCTCAAAAAGCCTACTCTTGACCCAGGTGTCCTAGCTAATTATAGACCAATATCGAATCTCCCATTTATTTTCAAAATCCTTGAAAAAGCTGGTGCAAAGCAGTTATGTGACCACTTGCACAAGAATGATTTGTTTGAGGATTTTCAGTCAGGATTTAGAGTCCATCATAGTACAGAAACCGCATCGGTCACCATCACTTTGTATGTTTAATGGGTGTGTTCAATAAACTTGAAGTTCAGATCTTGAATTAAAGGTTTTGTCAAGTAATCATCACTAGTTTTAAACATTTTCCCTGAACTCCTCAACACCATAACAAATGACAAAAAATGTTTTTGCCTGAATTTGATGGTTGGTTTGTGCATTTCTTAGCAGCATCAGTCAAAAGGTAATGAACAAAATTTAAAGATTTTTTTGAGAGGTTGGGTGAGACCCACAGAACATCTGTTGCATAACCTGGATACAGGATTTTTGTAAAGACTATTTGCCATTGTGAGTATTGCACAGGTTGACCGTTTGTGAGCCCCCTTGTGGCCAACGTGCAAGGCTGCGCTGCTGAGAACTGTAGTGAAGACGAGTAGCTAATGAGTAGTGTGACTTGTGTACATCTATGAAAAACTTGAAGTACACATTGTCAGTTTCCATGAGACATTAATTTAGCCATTTGTGACATTTTCTATTTGTTCCTGTCAATGTACTATATGTTATTATAGAGGCTGGAATATGTCTTTGGGATTAAAAGAACCACAATAAGTTGGGTCAGATCTTATTAAACAGATAGATTCTTTCAAACAGACGAAAGTTAGTCACGGAGTTCAAGAGGACTCTGTGCTAGGTCCAGTTTTCTTCATTTAACACATGCTTCCCTTAGGCATTATTGCCAAGGACAATAAAACTCTGGACCTACTGTATGCTAATGCCAGGAATGCATACACTCCTGCCCCTCCCCCTCTGACCACAGACTGCTCTGTCTGTGGGATTGATTGTGGGAGCAATATCTTGTTAATGATTTCTCTGAAATGCTTGTACCGTCTTGCTTTTGGGTATTCTTGATCTGTTTTTCAGAGATCCTTGTGGTGTCTGTTGTTTAGTCTCTACTACTGTTGATATACGGGGTTTTTCCCCATTGTGGAATTAATTGTGGGAGTAATATTCCTGTTCTTGATTTCTCTCAAGTGCTATGATTTGTCTTGTTCTTTAAGTATCTTTGATTTACTTCTCAGAGGTCCCTGTGGTGTTAGTTGTTCTTGTGGTGTTTTGTTGTTTGCTCTCTATTGCTGTTGGAACACTGGAATTTCCCCATTGTGGGATCAATAAAGTCTTACCTTACCTTTAAATGAACTCGCAACAGTATCTGTATTATCTGGCAGACTGTATGATCAGTGTTTCCCAACAGTGTTTCCAGTGTTAACCTATTCGCCACAATATCAACATTGACTGCCACATACCAATTAAAAAAAAAAGGGTAAATCCTATTTCAGCATATTGCGATGTGTAGCACATATATTCGCTCAGTCCCTCCATGCACTGCTCTGTTTCTCTCTCACTGACAAATACATGACAACAGCTCCTCCTCTCTGTTTTTTATCAAAACACTGTCAATCTCTGGGATCCAACTCTTCTACTATGTTATTAGCAAGCTAGCAAAGCAGGCTAAGCTAACTTCAGAATACAGATGCTGCCAAGGTTAGCATGCTGTCTATAGCATGGATGTACAGTGGGTACGGAAAGTATTCAGACCCCCTTAAATTTTGCTACTGCTTGTGAGCAGCACATTGACACCAAGTGTCTTTGTAAGTCAGGGTAGTTCTAAACCACACCCCATTCTTGTTTTATTAATTGGACTCCAGGTTTGCCAATACTTGACTCCAGGTGACATTTAGTGACATCAGAAGCGTCATCTTCCCATTACTTTTTCCACCATCACTTTGTATGTTTAATGGGTGTGTTCAATAAACTTGAAGTTCAGATCTTGAATTAAAGGTTTTGTCAAGTAATCATCACTAGTTTTAAACATTTTCCCTGAACTCCTCAACACCATAACAAATGACAAAAAATGTTTTTGCCTGAATTTGATGGTTGGTTTGTGCATTTCTTAGCAGCATCAGTCAAAAGGTAATGAACAAAATTTAAAGATTTTTTTGAGAGGTTGGGTGAGACCCACAGAACATCTGTTGCATAACCTGGATACAGGATTTTTGTAAAGACTATTTGCCATTGTGAGTATTGCACAGGTTGACCGTTTGTGAGCCCCCTTGTGGCCAACGTGCAAGGCTGCGCTGCTGAGAACTGTAGTGAAGACGAGTAGCTAATGAGTAGTGTGACTTGTGTACATCTATGAAAAACTTGAAGTACACATTGTCAGTTTCCATGAGACATTAATTTAGCCATTTGTGACATTTTCTATTTGTTCCTGTCAATGTACTATATGTTATTATAGAGGCTGGAATATGTCTTTGGGATTAAAAGAACCACAATAAGTTGGGTCAGATCTTATTAAACAGATAGATTCTTTCAAACAGACGAAAGTTAGTCACGGAGTTCAAGAGGACTCTGTGCTAGGTCCAGTTTTCTTCATTTAACACATGCTTCCCTTAGGCATTATTGCCAAGGACAATAAAACTCTGGACCTACTGTATGCTAATGCCAGGAATGCATACACTCCTGCCCCTCCCCCTCTGACCACAGACTGCTCTGTCTGTGGGATTGATTGTGGGAGCAATATCTTGTTAATGATTTCTCTGAAATGCTTGTACCGTCTTGCTTTTGGGTATTCTTGATCTGTTTTTCAGAGATCCTTGTGGTGTCTGTTGTTTAGTCTCTACTACTGTTGATATACGGGGTTTTTCCCCATTGTGGAATTAATTGTGGGAGTAATATTCCTGTTCTTGATTTCTCTCAAGTGCTATGATTTGTCTTGTTCTTTAAGTATCTTTGATTTACTTCTCAGAGGTCCCTGTGGTGTTAGTTGTTCTTGTGGTGTTTTGTTGTTTGCTCTCTATTGCTGTTGGAACACTGGAATTTCCCCATTGTGGGATCAATAAAGTCTTACCTTACCTTTAAATGAACTCGCAACAGTATCTGTATTATCTGGCAGACTGTATGATCAGTGTTTCCCAACAGTGTTTCCAGTGTTAACCTATTCGCCACAATATCAACATTGACTGCCACATACCAATTAAAAAAAAAAGGGTAAATCCTATTTCAGCATATTGCGATGTGTAGCACATATATTCGCTCAGTCCCTCCATGCACTGCTCTGTTTCTCTCTCACTGACAAATACATGACAACAGCTCCTCCTCTCTGTTTTTTATCAAAACACTGTCAATCTCTGGGATCCAACTCTTCTACTATGTTATTAGCAAGCTAGCAAAGCAGGCTAAGCTAACTTCAGAATACAGATGCTGCCAAGGTTAGCATGCTGTCTATAGCATGGATGTACAGTGGGTACGGAAAGTATTCAGACCCCCTTAAATTTTTCACTCTGTTATATTGCAGCCATATGCTAAAAGCATTTAAATTCATTTTTTTCCTCATTAATGTACACACAGCACCCCATATTGACAGAAAAACACAGAATTTTTGACATTTTTGCAGATTTATTAAAAAAGAAAAACTGAAATATCACATGGTCATAAGTATTCAGACCCTTTGCTCAGTATTTAGTAGAAGCACCCTTTTGAGCTAATACAGCCATGAGTCTTTTTGGGAATGATGCAACAAGTTTTCACACCTGCATTTGGGGATCCTCTGCCATTCCTCCTTGCAGATCCTCTCCAGTGCTGTCAGGTTGGATGGTAAACGTTGGTGGACAGCCATTTTCAGGTCTCTCCAGAGATGCTCAATGGGGTTTAAGTCAGGGCTCTGGCTGG
>NW_018127976.1:454147-459568 GCF_001952655.1 Monopterus albus | reverse complement strand
TTTAATCCATAATCATCAAAATTGAAACAAATAAAGGCTTGAAATATTTCACTTTGTGTGCAGTGAACTAATATAACATACAAGTTTCACTTTTTGAAACAAATTATTGAAATAAATGGACTTTTCCTTGATATTCTAATTTTTTGGCACATACCTGTATAGACAGGTGTGTGGCTTTCCTAATCACGTCCAATCAGTATAATCAAACACAGCTGGACTCAAATGAAGGTGTAGAACCATCTCAGGGATGATCAGAAAAAATGGGCAGCACCTAAGTTAAATATATGAGTGCCACAGCAAAGGGTCTGAATACTTATGACCATGTGATATTTCAGTTTTTCTTTTTTAATAAATCTGCAAAAATGTCATTCTGTGTTTTTCTGTCAATATGGGGTGCTGTGTGTACATTAATGAGGAAAAAAATGAACTTAAATGCTTTTAGCATATGGCTGCAATATAAGAGTGAAAAATTTAAGGGGGTCTGAATATTTTCCATACCCACTGTATATAGACTGTTCTACAAGTGGATAAGCAATGCTATTTTATAAACTGATGCTGAATGTTTGGCCCCTCAATACAGGGGAATATCAAAAATTTTGGAAAAGTCTAAGTGTGATTAGTGATCTAACCGATGCATTTCAAATATTTATTGGCTTCAACTAGTGCTGTGAAAAAGCAAGACAGGGTCAGGAAGAGAGAGCAGAAGAGAGAGATGTAGGAGGAGGGCAGCAGCCAACATGCAACTGCTGTGGGAGACCTAGTGCAGATACAGGTCAGATGAACAGCACAACAGCACTACTACATTCAATAAAAAAAATGAAAGGCATGCCCCCCTGAGCTACCACCACAATTAGAATCTAATTCTCTGGGAAACACTGATAATGAATGGCTGATACTAACATTTGGTCTGCTTCTAGGGACTTCTGGATCTCCTGAAGTACTTCTGCAAGAAAACACAGCATTAGTACAACTAACCAGTAGTCTCTGAACCCAGCCATCTATACCCTACTGTGTATGGAGTGTGAAATGCAAAGGCCATTGTACAAATCATGTGATGGGATGAAATTTGTGGGTGTGTCTGATGACAATGGGAACAGAAAGCTGATATGCTCTTTAGGAGAAGCAGTGCATGGCAGAATTACAGATGGGTGATAAATTAAAGGAAAACCCAACATACAGTGTCTCAGTAAGGTATTGCTCCAATATCTCTCATAGGTGTTCAAGCTGGAATGAGATCAGGTGACTGTGAAGGCCACAGCATATGATTCACATTATTTTCATACTCAAACCATTCAGTGACCCCTTGTGCCCTTCAGGGGGCACTGCCATCCTAAAAGAGACCACTCATTTGTTCAGGCTTTTCCTTTAATTTGTCACCTGTCTGTATGTATATTTCTACTTTACAGAATTAATACATTCTCTCCTCTGTCTCTCTCAAGTACTCACTCTCATCATTCAGTAAAGCATGCTCCATAACAGGTCTAGCTGCACTTTCTGGAACACACAGGCAGCAGGCAAGGACACATCAGTACAGTCAGCCACAAACAAGATGTGCTGTCCGTTCTTATACACACAGCACACCAGCACAATTTCAGAGTTCAGAAGCATCAAACAGAATTATATCTGGGCATGTCATGTTCCCTCTGCCAATGGCACATTTATGTTTAACTGTGATGACATTTTCTTAGCAAAAAGCTACTTTCACATTACCTGCTGAAGTGACTCAAATCAGATTTTTTCCCACCAATTGACTCAGATCTGATCTTGTCACAGATGTGTGAACAAACCAAATTCAGTTTTATCAAGTTCCAATTTGTCTCTGACAATGGAACCTCTGTCAGAATGGTTAGATTAGAATTCATGTCATTTACACCGTCTCACCATTATGCGCATGTTGCCACTATCATCATTCAGTGTTGGTCTCTCATAGACCAGTAAAAATAAACAGAGGAAAGCAACAGTGATGGGGGTCAGTGGAGGGACAAGGGCATTTCACATATTTTGGGCATTTGTGAAGAAGCCTCTGATCAAGCCAAGCTGGAAGGAACATATTGTAACCGAGCAGTTTTTGGGAATATTCTTCGATTTGACGGTTGCACAAATGACGGTATTCTTGCGCACATGCAGCTCACATTCAGTTGCATCTGCACATCCAAGGCACTTTATGAATGTGAACCATCAAGACAAAGATCGGATTTGATAAAAAAAAAAAGATCAGAACTGGGCATTAAGGCCTGTAGTGTGAACATAGCCTTAGAGACCTCTGAAAGACATTTTACCTGCATCGTCACTATATTGTCTGGTGTTTCTGGAAGGACAAAGACAACATCTCATGAGAAAGGTAAAAACTTAAGACCTAAAATTAAAATAAAGTTAATAAAGACAGTGTGTGTACCTATAAGCAGATGAAGCTCTATCTGGCTGTGGCCTGTGTTGGCTGGAAGTGGCTGATTTAGGAGGAGCCTCAACCAGACAGCGAGGCTCCACCAGGTAGCGGGTGGACAGAGAGAACCGTTCAAACTCGGATGGGGAGATCAGGTAGAAGCCTGGAGGAAGACAACAGCACACAGGATGTTTCTGAGAGGTGAAAACAGAAAAATCACTGGACTAGAAAACTGTGAGATTCTAATCTTAAGTAATTTTGTTTATATCAGTGCAAATCAGTTCTGAAACTCACAGCTGGTGCTCACTGGTTCAAGTGACAGAGAGATACTAAACATTAACTTAATCCTTCATACATTTGAGGATTCCAGTATAGTTGTGCAGTTTGCGGTTTTTAACTGTATGGAAGGAGGTAGTATTCTGAGGTTTTATTTGAGACTGTGGACCCCATCTGCCCTGCTGAGTGATTTGGAGTGGGATTTTCATTGCCAGGCCTTAAAACTCAAATACTGGATAGACTGCTACACCTTGGTAAATTTTGTTATTACGGCATCATCATTTGCTGAAAATTAAATCTCCCTTTCCAGAGGCAAAGAGGATCTACTCTCTCCCTTTTAAGGTTGGATCTTTGCACTTAAGCTCTACTGTGACTCCTAAAACTTCAAACAATGCTATAGAGGACTGGGTTTCAGTGTGACAAGCCCTCAAGGTAGAGCTTGAGAGAGCATAAAGAGCTAGCAAGCTGCCTTCCCCTTCAGGCAAACCAAGACCTGTGAACAAATTTTTTTCATTTTAAGGACAAACTTGCTGTGGTGAGAAAAATTAAAAATCAGAAAGGATCTGGCATCTTCATTACCGAGAATTTTCCAGAGGCCTGTAGTGGTAAAGGCTGAACAGAAGTCTAAATGTACAGTATGTGTAGACATGTCTTTACCCTGGCCATGCTTGGTGAAGACACAAGAAGCAATGCCACTGACGTCCTCACGGCGGATGCAGGGATAATGAACTTGCATCTTAACAGCAGGCAGTGACACCACATGGACATCACCCTGATTGGTCAGAACCACCAGACCACTCTCACTGTAGTCCTCCGACCGACTGCTGCCAAACCAGGCAACGCCTACCCTCCGTACTCTTGAGCCATCCATGGCTGTCAGCTTCAACTTCATTTTAGTACTCACCTTAGGCAGGGTGAAAACCTGAACACACATGAATACAGTCAACTAAGGGTAGTGTGTAGTCGTTTTTCTAGCTATGAGTGTGATAAAAACAATCTCACTAACACAGTTAAAATTGCTGATTTTTGGCCTTTTCCTGAGATTTGTTCACAATTACAAAACTATGGTGCTTTGCAAAAGTATTCATACCCCTTGAACTTTTCCACATTTTGTCACATTACAACCACAAATTTACATGTATTTTATTGGGATTTTATGTGATAGACCAACACAAAGTATCACATAATTGTGAAGTGGAAGGAAAATGATACATGATGCTCAAGATTTTTTACAAATAAAACTCTACAAAGTGTGGCGTGCATATATATATTCAGCCCCCTTGAGTCAATACTTGTCAAACCACCTTTCGTTGCAATTACAGCTGCAAGTCTTTTGGGGTATGTCTCTACCAGCTTTACACATTTAGAAACTGCAATTTTTGCCCATTCTTCTTTTCAAAGTGGCTCCAGTTCAGTCAGATTGGATGGAGAGCATCTGTGAACAGTAATTTTCAATTCTTGCCACAGATTCTCAATAGGATTTAGGTCTGGATTTTGACTGGACCATTCTAACACATGAATATGCTTTGATCTAAACCATTCCATTGTAGTTCTGGCTCTATCTTTAGGGTTGTTGTCCTACTGGAAGGTGAACCTCCGCCCCAGTCCCAAGTCTTTTGCAGCTTCTAACAGGTTGTTTTTTTCCCAGGATTGCCCTGTATTTAGCTCCGTCCATCTTTCCATCAACTATGACCAGTTTCCCTGTCCCTGCTGAAGAAAAGCATCCCCACAGCATGATGCTGCCACCACCATGTTTCACGGTGGGGATGGCGTGTTCAGGTTGATGTGCAGTGTTAGGTTTCTGCCACACATAGCGTTTTGCATGTAGCCCAAAAAGTTCAATTTTGGTCTAGCCCTGGGGACATGGAATGTCACCTCGCTGGTGGGGAAGGAGCCTGAGCTTGTGCAGGAGGTTGAGAGGTACCGGCTAGATATAGTCGGGCTCACCTCCACGCACAGCTTGGGCTCTGGAACCTTACTCCTTGAGAGAGGCTGGACTCTCTACTACTCTGGAGTTGCCCGCGGTGAGAGGCGGCGGGCTGGTGTGGGCTTGCTCATAGCTCCCCAGCTTAGCCGCCATGTGTTGGAGTTTACCCCGGTGAACGAGAGGGTCGCTTCCCTGCGCCTTCGGGTCGGGGATAGGTCTCTCACTGACGTTTGTGCCTACGGGCCGACTGGCAGTGTGGAGTACCCGGCCTTCTTGGAGTCCCTGGGAGGGGTGCTGGAAAAGGCCCCGACTGGGGACTCTGTTGTTCTACTGGGGGACTTCAACGCCCACGTGGGCAGCGACAGCGACACCTGGAGGGGCGTGATTGGGAGGAACGGCCCCCCCGATCTGAACCCGAGTGGTGTTTTGTTATTGGACTTCTGTGCTAGTCACAGTTTGTCCATAACGAACACCATGTTCAAGCATAAGGGTGTCCATCAGTGCACATGGCACCAGGACACCCTAGGCCGGAGGTCGATGATCGACTTTGTGGTTGTTTCATCTGACCTCCGGCCGTATGTCTTGGACACGCGGGTGAAGAGAGGGACGGAGCTGTCAACTGATCGCCACCTGGTGGTGAGCTGGATCCGATGGCGGGGAAGGAAGCTGGACAGACTCGGCAGACCCAAACGTATTGTGAGGGTCTGTTGGGAACGTTTAGCAGAATCCCCTGTCAGAGAGATCTTCAACTCCCGCCTCCGGCAGAGCTGTGACCAGATCCCGGGGGAGGTTGGAGATATCGAGTCCGAGGGGACCATATTCTCCACCTCCATTG
>NW_018127976.1:452903-453753 GCF_001952655.1 Monopterus albus | reverse complement strand
GTTTTTTCGTTGCCCCTCCGGCTGTATGTCTTGGACACTCGGGTGAAGAGAGGGGCGGAGCTGTCAACTGATCCCCCCCTGGTGGTGAGCTGGATCCAATGGCGGGGGAGGAAGCTGGACAGACTCGGCAGACCCAAACGTATTGTGAGGCTCTGTTGGGAACGTTTAGCAGAATCCCGTCAGAGAGATCTTCAACTCCCGCCTCCGGCAGAGCTTTGACCAAATCCCGGTCACGCTGAAGAGGGATTCCTTGCAAGCCTGGTTGGCTCGTGGGACTCCTGAAACAGCTGACGGGTACCGGCCTGACAAGCGGGATGCAGCCCAGGCGGTTGCGGAGGCAAAAACTCGGGTCTGGGAAGAGCTCGGTGAGGCCATGGAGAAGGACTATCGGTCGGCCTCGAAGAGATTCTGGCAAACCGTCCGGCGCCTCAGGAGGGGGGAGCAGTGCCCTGCCAAAACTGTTTACAGTGGAGGTGGGCAGCTGTTGACCTCAACTGGGGACATTGTCAGACGGTGCAAGGAATACTTCGAGGATCTCCTCAATCCCGGCGCCATGACTTCCAATGAGGAAGCAGAGGCTGAGGGCTCAGAGGTGGACTCGTCCATCACCCAAGCTGAAGTCACTGAGGGAGTCAAGAAGCTTCTCAGTGGCAAGGCACCTGGGGGTGAATGAGATCCGCCCTGAGTACCTTAAGTCTCTGGATGTTGTTGGGCTGTCTTGGTTGACAGGCCTCTGCAGCATCGCATGGCGGTCGGGGACAGTGCCTCTGGACTGGCAGACCGGGGTGGTGGTCCCTCTTTTTAAAAAGGGGGACCGGAGGGTGTTGTTCCAACTATAGGGGGATCACAC
>NW_018127976.1:444164-451994 GCF_001952655.1 Monopterus albus | reverse complement strand
TGCTCCTCCACATCGAGAGGAGCCAGCGGAGGTGTCTCGGGCATCTCTTTCGGATGCCTCCTGGGCGCCTTCCTAGGAGACCCAGGACACGCTGGAGGGACTATGTCTCTCCGCTGGCCTGGGAACGCCTTGGCATTCCCCCGGAGGAGCTGGAGGAAGTGTCTGGAGAGAGGGAGGTCTGGGCATCTTTGCTTAGACTGCTGCCCCCGTGACCCGGCCCCGGATAAGCGGAAGAAAATGGATGGATGAATACTTTTGCAACATACTGTATATAACAGCAGCAGCCTTATACTTTAACATTCTTCAGTGGAACTCAGTTTAAATGTTGCAGTAGAATGCTCCCAACAAATAATTATCACAATATTTATCACAGTATTAATAAATCAATTTGAATCAAAATGAGTAGCATCATTTTATACATTATACTGAAGTCTGCAGCAGGTTGCTGGTCAGTTATGATTTAACCTGTGTATGTACTGTATTAGACTGTGGTGAGTGAAGAAGTTGCTGTATGCGTGTTTGTGATCCTGACCTTGAACTGTTCTTCAGATATGACAAGGAGGTGGTGTGATCCCTGCATGTCAGGTGAGCGAGCCAGGTCATGGGCCACCTCCAGGGGCTCAGGAAGGGGAGCACCACAACCATCCAACACCACAATACCAACAACCGGAGCCCGGTGCATCAGCTGGATCTCCTTAGCTGGAATCAAAGGAAGCAATGACAGGGTGGAAAAGACAGTACAACAAGCGGACAAATGAGGCAACACAAAGCACCCCCAAAAGTGTTTCTTACCTGGATGTGCTGTGACGGGTTCATCTGCTCTGTGCTCTACAGGAGGAAGGCGGAGCATGTATGCAAACACACAGCCACCATTAGTCCCTGCCCACAGGGAGGGTGTGTTGTGTGAACCTATGAGGAAATGAGACGTGAAAAACTGAATGTGAGCTGCATGCGCACAAGGTATAAAAAATGTTTTCTTAGGGGCTTCGTTCAGTGTTTGAAGGTGCAACCCACTGTCTAAGAGGAAGGTGTCAGCAAAGTACAGCATCCGCACAAGCCCGGTGAAAGAGTCATCTGAGGAGCGAGCCTCAATCTTCCTCTGGACAGGAGCTAACTCCATCTCTGCCAGCTCAGCCTCCAGACGAGCATTTGCATCATGAAGCTGCTCAAATGGAAGAGAGCAAAGGAGGTTGGAGAGGAATAAAAATTTAAGCAAAGGACAAGAGGGTGAACAGAACAGCATGCCAACAGATAGCTACAGATATACTTTGGCAGCATTGCTGGCATGATGTTTCCTTAGTGAGACTCTGCTGCGCCTGATTCTCCTGAAGGATTGTCGGAGAGATTTCTTTATACTCTTCACCCTGGACAGAGGACCCTCCATGGCAAGCTGGTCACTGGGGTTTAGGGTGCACCTGCAGTACAGAGAGGAGGGACAAACAGGGAAAAACCAGTTTAACTGTTTTAAATGCACAGATGCGCAAAGCCATCAGGCTGTCAGAGCAAATCTATAGCACCACTGAGCTGCCCTTGACTTCTTCTACCCAACAATCACAGGGGCGAAATGTGAGAGTTTAGAAACAGGTTTACAATGTTTTTTTAGGTAGTAGACCTCAGATAAACATTTCTGAGACTTTGTATAAGCCAAAAAGCTGTAACAACTTGTGTGGTCCATTATAAATTGGCACCCTCCCATTTATGCTTCTGGTACTGTGTGAGCTGCACGTCATGGTTCAGTTCTCTGCAGCCCAAGAAGACAAAAGTCTGACTTTTTTTTCACTTTCTCTTTGTTTAGACCACCATGTATCTTGTAGGTGTTTCTGGTCAATTTCCCTATGTCTGAATTTTAACTAGCTACTTACATAAACAGCTAAGAGACACCAGACAAACACTGCATTGTGCCTCGGGAGATTGGCTAAGTTAATAAAATTGAATGTTTTAGACAGTCTAATCATTTTGAAGTTTGCCATTGACCTATATGGCCTTTAAATAACATGAGAACTGGCTACACGAAGAGAAAACTGTCCTCGCAAAAGCCAGAAAAGGAATACCATCCAGAACAGTTGCTCTTAACACCACCATCTCAGGATGACATTGTGTTGCATGGGTGCCAGTTCTACAAATAAGAGTGAGTTCTGGACAGGCCAGAGAACGTGAGTTGCCTCTCAAGGAACAAACAGTAACATCTTCTTGTCAAACTGCCAACACACAGGCTGTGGGAAGGTTATGTGGAGGCCATGTTCATTTAAATCTCCAGCAATATTTTCAACTCCTACAGTAACACTATGAAAAGAAAAGTGCTTTAGACTGTTCAGACTTCAGACTCTAGTTTTATTTACTATGTTGCAGTATGTTGCCATGTGCATAGTCTACAAGTGTAAAGTAGGAAATTATTAACTACCAAATAGCAGAACAGGACAAAGTTCAACTAGTACAATTGCAGGCAGTAAAGGAATAGGAAACCAGTGAGACCATGGAAATAATGCCTAATGAATAATTTGTGCCCCTACAAACAATTACTATGTTATGACCTCATGCGCTGTTAAGTCTTTTTGCATGTGAAATGACTTGCAGATTGAAGAATTGCTAGACTGGCACTGAAAACCTGCATGTCACTGTAAACTCCCTTCCTCACTCTTTACACAACCTCTCTTAAAACTACGTATCTACTGCACTTATTAACTCCAGACTTCTTATGATCTGCCCACTGGCAACAGTTAAAGACTGTGGTTGTATAGGAACTAACTATGTAACTGTAAAAACATGGAACGGAGGACTCCTGGAGAGTGTAAACTCAAAGTACAAATACAGCTTTCATCTCTTCCACTGTCTTCTTACTTGATGAGGATGCTGTTCTTCTGTTGGTAATCATATACGCCAAAACCATGGCTGGTGCCAAAGGCTACCAGCTTCCACTCTGAGTGCAGGGTGAGGGCAGTGACCACAGCAGGAGGCTGACACTGAACCAGGGCAAAGGGTTGGAAGCCTGGAGGAAACAGCACTGGCTCGTCTCGCGCATCCAGCCGAGTGTGGCCCTGATCCAGATCCACAAATAACCATCAATACACTGTATAATAAGTCTAGTGTTGGATTTTACAGTATGTAACAAATAATAATACCAGGGGTGTAACAAGCAAGCAATGAGTAATGTATTTGCTTTTTTGCTTTTATAGTAACCAGTCCAGCACTAGTTACCTTCCAGCGGAATCCCTCTTGGCCCTGCAGCAAGTCCACAACTTTAGCCTCCACAGTCTGCTCTGCTGCCTCATCGTTCAGTTCCAGCACCAGGATCTGCAGAAACAAAACACAAGACATGGTGGAATACAACAAAAAAATACAATTACAAATATGTGCATGAGAACAAAAGGCGACAGAAGAAATGAAACAAATGCAGGCCCTTCTGGCTACTACACCTGCATGCTTTCAGCTCCACCCAAGTGAACCCTCCAAAATGAATGACTTTAAATGAGTCTTATCGTCATGCAAGTTACAAGCTATTATTTTAGCTAATAACACACAAACCACCGTGTTTGTTCTTGAATACATCATTCAAGCATTCCCTAGCCTAATAATCAAAATCAAGCACCCTGAAAAATCCCTCTTAATGGCCTGTAGTGCCCTTGCTGAGAGCACCCGACTCACACGTTCAGTGCAGTGCTTTTTGAACAATAACCCCTTGGCTAATGACATTGACAAAAAGTTAACTGGTGTCAAGAGTTAATAAACCTGGAATCCAATCAATCAGCTTCGACTTGCATTCAGACATCCGGAAAAGCCTCTGCTAATGTGAACCATGCTTCACAAAAAAAGAGATGTCACAAGACTTCCAATTAAAAATTAATTTACATAAAGCTGAAGACTGTTACAAAGTGATCTCAAAAAGTTTATAGATATTCAATCCACAGTCAGATAAAATGTTTATAAATTGAAAAGAGAATCATTAATTGCCCAGCCAGATGCAATGCTGTTTAGCTTCAGAGAAGTCACCTAAATGCAGTATTTAGAAAGCTAAAAAATAAAGCTACATTGTGATTGTGACAGTGATGAGGGCCAGATAGCCAAAAATGTTTTTGAGAAGAATACAAAACAGCGGTCATTATTAAGAAAGCTAAATGTCTTCAAGCAAAGAAAATCTGTTTTGAGTGGCCCAGGCAGAGTTCAAACAATACCTGAAGAAAGCCATTTACACCAGACATCCAAAGACTATGTCTGAGCTTCAAACCTCTTCCAACTGTTTTGCCTTGATTCATTTTGTATGATGTTCATTTCCACAGCACCACTTCCAACAGCACAGCAACAGACATGTTGTTCTCATTATGCCACTCTCACTTTCTCTTTGACACAAATACCATTTTTATTCATCAATTAATTCTGCTGCAACTGTCCCGGGTGTACCCTGCCTCTTGCCTCATGACGCAGGCTAAGTGGAAGAGATAACGGAGGGATGGAATTTATTCTAACTGCATCTATATTGCAATTTTCCAAAGTCAACAGCTCCTTTACAGATGTTTCACATGAAACTTACAGGAACTAAAAAGGTATACCATCTCCTACTGGTTTTCAAGAGAAATAAAAATTGATTTAATCAAAAAAATTTTTAAACTTGGCTTTATGAGAGACTTATTTATTGGTATAGGTGAGGTATTATTTGAGACACCTTATGAGAATACCGATTTTATCAAAGAATTTATATGCATTTTTAAAAAATTGTTCAGTCTTGTGTTATGTTTTTAAAAGCTAACAGAACTCACTACAGTTATTTCTTTACTCCCCATAACGTAGAGAATCTTCCATGATCTGTGAACATGATCGAGGTGTCGTCACAGACCGCAACGCTTGGGGAAAAAAGTAGAACTTTCTTAAAACTTCAGCACAGTGAGAACGGCACACACGACCTTCTCAGCTTGGCGCCGTGCAGATACGTTCTTGCGCCACACAACACATAAAAAAAAGTGGGTTTGATAGCAGAGCGCAGTGCCCACCACATCCTATCTGAAAAGGCCATAACACGTACTGATACTGTAGTAGCACACTGGTAAGTGAGGAAGAATAGATTTTGGGATATTCAAAGAATGTCAACTTGTATACAATCTTTCAAATACAGTGCCTTGCAAAGGTATTCATACCCCTTGAACATTTCCACATTTTGTCATATTACAACCACAAAATTAAATGTATTTTATTGGGATTTTATGTAATAGACCAACACAAAGTATCACATAATTGTGAAGTGGAAGGAAAATGATGCATGGCCTTCAAGATTATATAAAAAATATAAATCTGAAAAGTGTGGTGTGCATATGTATTCAGCCCCCTTTACTCTCATATCCCTGAAAAAAATCCAGTACAACCAACTGCCTTCAGAAGTCACATAATTGTATGGATGCTGAATCAGTATCCATACAATGTAATCCTGGTCTTTATTATTCTTATTCTTATTATTGTATGGATGCTGATTCAGCATTCATACTATGTAATCCTGGTCTTTATTATTATTATTATTGTATGGATGCTGAGTCAGCATCCATACAATAAATTCCAGGATAACATAGTATGGATGCTGACTCTGCATCCATACAATAATAAATAATTGGAAAACATAGTATGGATGCTGAGTCAGCATCCATAGCATGTTATCCAATTATTGATTATTATTATTATTATTCCGTACGTTTTTCGGCACTTAACTAGTTCAGCATACTTTCACCTAGAAAAGCCATTCAGGTATCATGTTCAGCTCTTCAAGGACATTTATGCTTCTCGTCAGAATTTTTCTAAAGTTCATACTTTTTAAAATATTTAGCTTTATTTTGAAAATCTTGCTCCATTCAAATGAATGGGAAAATTCTACTTCAGCATAATTCAGCTAGCCAAACCATTCAGGTGTCAAAATATTCAGCACTTTAAGGGCAATCTTTCAGCACTCAGCATCCATACGCATTTTCTTCAGAAAATGCATTTCTATAGTTATTATTATAATTCTGGTTTCTTCAGTCCGTTTTTTGGCACTTAATTTTTTCATCATACTTTCAGCTATAAAAACCTTTCAGGTATCGACATGTTCAGGTGCTTAAAGACATTTATGCTATTATTGTTCTTGTTTCTAACCTTTATACTTTTTAAACTATTTAGTGTCTTTCAGCAAAATTTTGCCCCATTCAAATGAATGGGGAAATTCTACTTCGGCATACTTTCAGCTATCAAAATGTTCCGCTCTTCAAGGACATTCATGCTTCTATTCAGAGGTTTTCAAAACTTCATACTTTTGAAATATTTAGCTTTATTTTGAAAATTTTGCTCCATTCAAATGAATGGGGAAATTCTACTTCGGCATACTTTCAGCTATCAAAATGTTCCGCTCTTCAAGGACATTCATGCTTCTATTCAGAGGTTTTCAAAACTTCATACTTTTGAAATATTTAGCTTTATTTTGAAAATTTTGCTCCATTCAAATGAATGGGAAAATTGTACTTCAGCATAATTTCAGCTGGCAAAACCATTCAGGTGTTCAGCATTTTCAGGGCGATCTTTCAGCACTCAGCATCCATACGCATTTTCTAAAGAAAATGCATTTCTCTAGTTAGTAAACAGAGCCCACCTGTGTGTACTTCAATGTAACTATAAATACAGCTGTTCTGTAAAGGCCTCAGAGGTTTGTTAGAAAACATTAATGAACAAACAGCATCATGAAGACTAAGGAACACAGCAGACAAGGATAAAGTTGTATAGAAGTTTAAAGCAGGGTTAGGTTATAAAAACATATCCCAAGCTTTGAGCATCTCATGGAGCACTGTTCAATCCATCATCCAAAAATGGAAAGCATATGGCACAACTGCAAACCTACCAAGGCATGGCCATCTACCTAAACTGACAGGCCAGGCAAGAAGAGCATTAATCAGAGGAGCAGCCAAGAGGCCCATGGCAACTCTGGAGGAGCTGCAGAGATCCACAGCCTTAGGTGGGAAAATCTGTCCACATGGGCAACTATTAGTCGTGCACTCCACAAATCTGGCTTTTATGGAAGAATGGCAAGAAGAAAGCTATTCTTGAAAATAAAGCAATAAGAAGTCCTGTTTGCAGTTTGCCACAAGCCATGTAGGGGACACAGCAAACATGTGGAAGAAGGTGCTCTGGTCAGATGAGACCAAAATTGAACTTTTTTTGGTCTACATGCAAAACTCTGTGTGGCAGAAACCCAACACTGTACATCAACCTGAACACACCATCCCCACTGTGAAACATGGTGGTGGCAGCATCATGCTGTGGGGATGCTCAGCAGGGACAGGGAAGCTGGTCATAGTTGACTGAAAAATGGACGGAGCTAATTACAGGGCAATCCTGGAAAAAAACCTGTTAGAAGCTGCAAAAGACTATCCTCGGCATCCTCTACTCTCACCCCAATTAACTTCATGTCCTCTTTTAGCACATCCATATATCTCCTCTCTGGCCTTCCTCTTGACCTCTTGCCTGGCAGCTCCATCTCCAACATCCTTCTACCAATATAACCACTATCCCTCCTCTGCACATGTCCAAACCATCTCAATCTGGCCTCTCTGACCTTGTCCCCAAAACAGCCGACCTGAGCTGTCCCTCTGATGTGTTTGTTCCTAATCCTGTCCATCCTGATCACTCCTAAAGAGACTCTCAACATTCTCATCTCTGCTACCTCCATCTCTGCCTCTTGCCTTTTCCTCACTGCTACAGTCTCTAACCCATACAGCATAGCTGGTCTCACTACTGTCTTGTACACCTCTCCTTTGATTCTTGCTGCCACTCTTCACCCACCCACCCACCCACACACAGGCGCCAGTCCAAAACCCCGGGGGCAAT
>NW_018127976.1:440127-442454 GCF_001952655.1 Monopterus albus | reverse complement strand
ACACCAAACCTGCCCATCACCTCCTCATCACCTTTGTTCCCCTCACCAACGTGCCCGTTGAAGTCTGCCCCAATCACCACTCTCTCCCCTCTTGGAATACTCTCCATCACCTCATCTAACTCACTCCAGAATCTCTCCTTCTCTTCTAACTCACACCCTACTTGTGGAGCATAACCACTGACTACATTCAACATTGCCCCTTCAATTTCCAACTTCAAACTGATCACCCTGTCTGACACTCTTTTCACCTGTAAAACATTCCTCACAAGCTCCTCCTTCAGGATCACTCCTACCCCATTTCTCTTCCTGTTCACACCATAATAAAACAGTTTGTATCCCCCTCCGATGCTACGTGCTTTGCTACCCTTCCACCTGGTCTCCTGCACACACAGTATATCTACCTTCCTTCTCTCCATCACATCTCTACCTTTCCCTGTCATTGTGCCAACATTAAGAGTCCCTATTCTCAGACCTATACTCCTGCCTTTCCTCTTCTCTCTCCGTTTACGAATCCTTCTACCTCCTCTCCTTCTTCGACCAACAGTAGTCCAATTTCTGCCAGCACCCTGTAGGTCAACAGCACTGCTGGTGATCGTTGTTACCCCGGGCCTCGCCCAATCCGGTATGGAATTCGCACTGATGATTCGCATGTTTAAATTTGGCATGTTTTTATGCTGGATGCCCTTCCTGGTGCAACCCTCTCTATTTATCCGGGCTTGGGACTGGCACAAAAGTCACCGGTTTGCAACCCCTATGGCTAGATTTTCCAGCAGAACAACGACCCTAAAGATAGAGCCAGAGCTACAATGGAATGGTTTAAATCAAAGTATATTCAGATGTTAGAATGGCCCAGTCAAAGCCCAGACCTAAATCCTATTGAGAATCTGTGGCAAGACTTCACAGGCGCTCTGACAATCTGACTGAACTGAAGCTATTTTGCAAAGAAGAATGGGCAAAAATTGCAGTCTCTAGATGTGTAAAGCTGCGACATACCCTAAAAGACTTGCAGCTGTAATTGCAGCAAAAGGTGGTCTGACAAAGTATTGACTCAAGGGGGCTGAATAGATATGCATGCCACACATTTCAGATTTTTATTTGTAAAAGAAATCTTGAACACCGCATATCATTTTCCTTCCACTTCACAATTGTGATACTTTGTGTTGGTCTATCACATAAAATCCCAATAAAATACATGTAAATTTGTGGTTGTAATGTGTCAAAATGTGGAAAAGTTCAAGGGGTGTGAATACATTTGCAAGGCACTGTATAGACAATTCAAAGTGCTTTACTCAAGGTGAAGAAATGCATTAGACATTCAAAATCAAAGGAAAAACAACAAAAGGATCACAGACCTATGGTTTGTTACTGTTATTTAAAACTCCAGTATGTAACTTAAGTAGCACTAGCATGAAACTCTAAATCAATCCACTCTAGTCTGCCCAGCAGTCGCTCTCCCTCCTCCACTATGCTCTGCTACAACCTGCTATATTATGCCCAGCTCTTCAGATATTTGTTGTTATGACTTTATAATAAATGAGAATGTAAAAACTTACTGATCAAACCAAAATGATTGAAAATGTGATTGGTTAGAGATCAATCCTGCTCAATATGTTTTAGAAGCTAATATCTCTGCACTGCTGCCATTAATGTTCAATGAGTCTGGATCACAGGAGGTGATGACAGTACCTCTCAACATTAAGACAAGTTTTAGAGCATAGTTCTACCATAAAAATATTCAAAAAGTTATATATTGTAGCTTTAATGTTGATAAATGTCAAACAGTCATCTCACCTGTCCAGCAGTGCCCGCCACAGTCAGATAACCACTGTATTTACAAAGATGGATCTTCTGAATGCCCAGTCTCGGGTCATCACTGTAGGGGTCAAAACAGCCCACCTGGACAACAAATAGGCTATTTAAAATGATGCGCACAGCAACAATTTACAAATGCACTACCATAAAGCAAAGCTTGCAAAGTCAGATGAAAAGAGAAAAAGAAGAATGGTAAACAGAGGTGGAAACCTCCTGACAGGCTCTAGTACAGGTCAAGCTTTTTAAAAACAAAAAAAAAAAACCTCAACAACAATGGATCCTAAGCTTCCCATAATGTAACTTAACTCGGCTCTTCCTTTTTTTCTTTTTGAAGACACTGTTGTAATTTTCATTGAAGTCCTACAAAACCTTTATCAGAGGGGAATGATAAAAGAAAACCATAATAATCCATCCATCCATCCATTTTCCTCCGCTTATCGGGGACCGGGTCGCGGTCCCCGATAAGCGCCCAGACTTCCCTCTCTCCAGACACTTCCTCCAGCTCCTCCGGGGGA
>NW_018127976.1:431188-438437 GCF_001952655.1 Monopterus albus | reverse complement strand
CCCCCGCGGGCGCCGCACCCTGGAGCCAGGCCTGGGGTTGAGGCTCGAAGGCCAGCGCCTGGTGGCCGGGCCTCCCCTCACGGGGCTCGGCTGGGCTTAGCCCGGACGAGCGACGTGGGGACGTCCTCTCGTGAGCCCACCACCTGCAGGAGGATCCGTAAGGGGCCAGTGCACAGTGGATTGGACATAATAATCCTGGGATCCCAAATGTTTGCAGACGCATAATCAGCCCACAGTGTCAGCAGTGTTGCTGGCTAAAGCTTTACTCTCAGCATCAGCAGGCACACAGTTTCTGTTCATCCATGATACTCAACATGACAAAGGGGGAGGCGACAGTGCGGTGGGTAGAGCAGTCGCCTCCCAACCAGAGGGTTGAAGGTTCAAATCTTGGTGCCTGCAGTCCACATGTCAAAGTGTCCTTGGGCAAGACACTGAAAACCCCCCCGTTGGTTAGAGCCATTGGTTGAGTTGGCACCACAGATGGCTGCCTCGGTTCTGTACTGGAAACAAATTCCTTGTGTGTAACATACTTGGCCAATAAAGGTGATTATCCCTTATCCTAAGATAATCAGAATGGGTAAAACTGGTAAACAACAACAATCATAACCAGAGCCAGCTGTGAGTTTGAGTCAGTGACATTCAGGTTTGTCAGTTACCTTTCTATGCTGATTCATAACCAAAAGCACGTCTACTGGCGCTGTCTGTCTGCACAGAGTGCCATAGCATATAAAGCCCAGAACTGAGAATTTGTGTACTTCTGGTTCCCTCGCCCCAACGTCAGTGGATTTTTGAAGGGCTTTTAATTAGACACAAGGCCAGTACATTTTCATGGTTTGTTCTATTACATAAAATATGTCAATTGTTACGTGCGATTGTGGTGTGGACCCCAGTTGCAGACACAGACCAGGAGGAGTAGGAGCCAAAGAAAGTGGTTTAATGAACAAAAACACAGGTAAGGCTGGGTGGCAGGAAGACGAGGACCCAGGGAGGAGACCAGGAGGAGCCAAGAGGGGCGAGGAGATCAAGAGGAGACCAGGAGGACGAAGAACCAGGAGGGACGAGGAGGAGACCAGGAGGACAAAGAACCAGGAGGGACGAGGAGGAGACCAGGAGGACAAAGAACCAGGAAAGAACCGGAGGAGACCAGGAGGACAAAGAACCAGGAGGGGAGCTAAAGAAAGTGGTTTAATGAACAACAACACAGGTAAGGCTGGGTGGTAGGAAGACGAGGACCCAAGAGGGACGAGGAAACCAAGAGGGACCACCAAGAGGAACCAGGAGGGATGAGTAGGAGACCAGGAGGACGAAAAACCAGGAGGGACGAGTAGGAGATCAGGAGGACGAAAAACCAGGAGGGACGAGCAGGAGACCAGGAGGACGAAAAACCAGGAGGACGAAAAAGCAGACCAAGGATGGACGAGCAGGAGAGCTGGCAACAGGGGAGACACAGGACCCAGAAGACGAGCAGGTAAGCAGGCAGCAGCCAGGAGGACCAAGATGACAGGTGAGTCGACGGACGAGTACACAGGGTTGTGGTAGTAGTCAGACACACAGAGTAGCAAGATCAATAATCAGGGAACAGAAGGATGAAGAGCAGGGGACTGACGAACGTAACCAACAGAACGGGGAGCTTGCTGATTAACCGGATGTAGAGTTATCAGAGCGGCTGACGAGCGGAAACAAACAGAAACAAGACGGGAACACGGAGTCGAACAGACGGAAAGCTCAGGACACGAACACATGTAATGCTAACCGGGGAGCGTAGCATAGCGTAGGGTAAAGGTAGCGTAGCATACAGGTAAAGTGACGGTATGGTATGAGCCAGCAAAGACACGGCGGAAGACAGGGTGTATATATACCTGACAGGACCGGGAGGCAACGAGCAGCAGGTGGGAGGAATGATGACTGATTGCAGAGAGAAACCGCAAGGGACAGGACTGGGAGATAACAGGCCACAGGTGACTGACATGGCAACTAATTGCGGTGACAGAGTAGCGGGGAGAGAACAGGTAAACAAACAGAAAGCCAGGAAGCCGACTGACGCGTCACCGTAACATCAATAAATACCCCATTCATCATTTTTAATGCTTTTATGTGTCTAATAAAAGGCAGTTAACAAGTGGCTAAATAAGACTCTAGAGGATGTCTGGGAAATTAGTCATCATCATGGAGACAGAGACTCATCTACTCATTAGTGGTTCAGTGGGTAGAGCAGTCGTCTCCCAACCGGAGGGTTGAAGGTTTGAATCTCGGTGCCTGCAGTCCATGTGTCGAAGTGTTCTTGGGCAAGACACTGAACCCCCAAGTTGCCCCCGATGGTTAGAACCACTGGGTGAGTTGGCACCGCAGATGGCTGCATTGGTTCTGTACCAGAGACAAATTCCTTGTGTGTAACATACTTGGCCGATAAAGGTGATTATTATCATTAGTCTGCCTTTACAGCCTTGTTATTTTCAAACTTGCGCACTTGTAAACTATTCTAACTAACTGACACAGCCATGGTCACTAGCTAGATCAAGTCATGCTAAGAGGAAAGGATTTTGTAGAAGAAGTAAGAGCTGTAAATTAAATTACATGTTGGAACCTGTGGTGGTGACGCTGAAGTCATGTGACCATGTTGTAGTTCATTTATAGCCTAACAATAGCCTTTTACTTCTGGCGATCATATTTGGGCTTCAAAAATCATAAAAGCTGTGTTTGCCTGCGAAGATCATCTTGCTCAACAAAACGTGCAACTGTAATAAACCCTTGTTTGTCACAGAGCTTATTTTCCACAATAATCCAAAAGCCTATAGAAAAATCCCACTGGCTTTTTGTCGAGGGAACCAGGGTGATGCCAACCTCTGGGGTGGTTTACAAAAACACGTCCCTATGGCACTCTATTACTAACACATACCTTTCTGAATGGTGGCCACTCTCCTTCAGTGCCTTGGTTCATGTTGTCATTAGGATCAGCATCTGTGTGGAATACTCCAGCTGTGCTCAATTTGTACATGGGATACAAACAGACTCCTGATGCATCCCAGAAACGCACTGTTCCATCCTCATGCCTACACACACACACACACACACACACACACACACACACACACACACGAACATGAAACCCTGTCAAAATTAACTCCTGATAGGTCTTTTCAAAGTTCAGCTGAACTGACCCTGTGAGCAGCAGGTCTCTCTGTGGAGGGTCTGATGCCAGGTTCTGGCCTCCTGTTATTGGCCATGGCTGCATGGGGAGAGGGTAGATGAAAGTTAAACAATAATACCAACTTACTGCCATCTGTCGGTACCAGAAATGAAGGAATGTGTTCATATTCAGAATACTGCATAGCACATACAGAATGATGACCAGCTCTGCAGGGGATTCTTTAGTCACATGCAGATGCATCTCAACAGTGTTACCATTATTTTGTCAGGGCAGAGCTGTTTTACTTTAGAAGCTGAGATTCACTTATTAGATTAGATTCATGTGTCTCAATCAAAATGTCAATTCTTTACATTGATGGTTATATTATAACACATGGTATTTGTCACATTGCCCTGAACACAGTGACAACATTTTAAACAGGCTGATACTTTGAGAACATCTGTTTTTATTGAGGTCAAATTTATGTTTACTATTTATATTACAGTAAACTTCACTGTTCCTTGACAAGGAAACAAACTTTTGTTGACATCTGCCCTAGGTGTACCTTTTTGGAGTAGTGTGCATTCTGCAGGTCTCCAGCAGCAGTGATCCTTTCCCACAGTTTGAGGGGGATGACAGAGATGTGGTGGGAGCAGGTGATAGCTGAGCTGTGGAGGGGAACCAAGTATGGTGTCTGAATAACTGGCCAGCCCTCTGTCTGCAGGTCAATCACTACCAACTCCTCCTCTACCAGGACCACCAATGCACTAGGATCCCCTGCAGATGAACAGAATAGTGATAACAGTAGTTACATATACCACTCACATACAAGCTTTTCTCTACTGTGGTGTACTCAGACTCTCAATTCTCTGAGCAAAGTAAATCTGGGGGGGGGGGTTCTGGGTTTGGAAATTACACTAAAACAAAAACCCATTTTAAATAAATGATCCATCTGAAAGCAAGAACCAAAAGTGAGCACACCTAAAATGTCCGTTAGGACACTTCGCATAACAAACTTGAGTGCGTGGTCCATTGTCTATCAGGTTGTTTACACACTAGACAATAGAGGCTGTTCGGTCAATAGGTTTACAAAACCACAAAAAGAAAGGGGGATATTCCAGAAAGCAGGATAAGTGGAAAGACCAAGAGTTTGTGATGAAATGAGGGGAACTCTGACTTTTCAGTTCCGAAACAGAGATCACTTGAACTCTGAGTCGGTTACCATGGTAACTTGGATTTAATCTAACAACCTGCTTGCTGGCAGGTTTTCACTTCATTTTCCAATTCAGACTGAAGCAAAGATCAGAGCATAATAATTTTTAGACATTTATGTCAGAAGAAGAGAAAAAAATCCCAATTAGATAATAGCCTGAAGTCATGTGACACAGATCTATAAATGATTATTTCTTGTGTTGTTGCCGTGTTGAATTTTGGGTCAATGTGCCATTTTGGAAGATCACTCTCATTATCCATCACAGAGATATCACATAAAGTTATATACAACTGCAGATGTTTCAACTATGTCCAAATATCCACTTTAGTGTTTAGTTTAAGCACGAACAGGACAGAAATCCATTCATCTGCAGTCTCTGTGTTATTGGCTGACAGCTGCTAACTAGTGTTGGCTCCTGAACCAAGGGCTGAGATCAGAGTGCAAAGCCATTTTTCATCGACAGGAGCTCAAGGTCCACTACGAGTTTGCTACAGTCAGCTGAGGTTATCCATTCTGAATTACCACATTAAGTAAAATGATTTAAGCAACTTTTTAGCCAAACAAAACAAGAATGTCTGATGGTAAATACAGTGCGCATCTCCCAGAACGGCACCCCTGTCCCAGCATTCAACACGGTGTAATGTACCTTCATGTTCTCCATTGGTCACACTTTGAATATTCCTATAATAGTTATTGATCATTTTTGAGACTGTTATTTCAGTGTGAGTGTGATAGCAGTACAGCTGTAAAGACCTGACTATTATATAAACTGGACTAAATGCAGTTTAAAAGTTGTTCATGAATATGTTTATCATCTTTTTAACAGCATTTAAAAGCTTTTCCACCTGCCAGTCACCAAACTCATTATTACAGGATCAACAATCAGAGGTCTATGAATAAATGTCTTATCTGTTTGATTACATCTCCCGCTGCCACCAGCATTTTGTTCCCATCAGCTTAATAAATTAATATAAAAAACAGGATTTCAGTCATTAAACAGTCTGCTTAACAAATGAATAGTGGACTATACTGAATAAAATGTAACAACATTAATATACTGATCTTTTCTCCAGCCCAGGGTCTTTCACTTCTGCTATAAAAATAAATGTTGTTATAAAGATAAATAAAAGGTATAAAGATAAATGTACAATTAATATCACATTATTTGCAGCTTCACTGGATTAAAATGGTGGCTCTGCTCTTTATTTACCCATAGCCATGGTGAATCATTGTATCAGAGCTCCACTGATGATGGACTTTTAAATAATCTCCAAGTTAGGTAAACTACCTCTGATCAGCTGCTCTGCAACTGAAAACTCAAAATTTTCAGCCTCAGAGTCAAGTCAGCTCATAGTTCAGTGTTTGTCGAACCAGCTTTCTAGAACAGCCCCCAGGTGGTTAAAGCAGGAAATCACATATATTTTCTAGCCCACGATGGATGTCTCATTGATAATAGTGCTGTGCTGACTGAGGGCAAGTGACTTTTTTTGACTTACTTTGAGTAAAATAAAGTTGAAGAAATCCTGAAGTGGTTTCTTTCTTGTTTTTTTCACTTAATCTTTTAAAGGATATACTGTATGTAGTATAAATTCTGTTTTCTTTCTTTGGAAAATAATACTTCATTCAATATTAAAATTCCATAAAGCTGGGGGATTCACAAGTCAGAATAAAATTACACAGAGAGCAAGATATCCCATAATGCAACTTAATCTCATCAGATGAGATTAGATTTGTAATCGCCAAACTAAAAAACTGAGATGACACTTTAATTCCTCAGACTCCGAAGCTATTAACTTTCACAGACCAATAGTATTCCTCATTACTAGCAAACAGTTTCATGGGCTAAATTTGGTGGACTGCTCCTTTAGAGAAAAAAAATTCCATTTAACAAATCAAGATAAACTTCTTAAATGTTAAGTGTTGTCTAAATAAAAGTAGTCATACAAGAACTGTGTTTTATTTAGACAATCTAAAATGCAAAAAGCAATGCAGAGCATCAAAGTGTGTGTTACGAGGAGGGTGGGCACAGGCCTTTCCCTAGGCCTGTGGTGTTCAATTCCAAGGTGTAGCACGTCTCTGTCACCCAGCCAAGTTGTTTTTGTTGCTAAACCTTAACATGCCGTTTGTGTGCTTAAAGGCAATAAGGCTGTGACAGTTTCATAATTGTAACGCCATGTTTATGACTGTTTCCATGACAATAAAAGTCTGTAAAGCTTGTAGGTGCAACGTATTATGTTGTTGCTAATATTGGCACCAGAAACATCTATGAAAACGGCAACTGGAAACCTCATTGCACACCTTCTGATGTGGTCTGGACGATGCCATCACATTACAATTCTAATGCACTTATGGGAGTTTTTCCCCTTTATCCAGATAATGCATCTACATTCTGATCACATTCGATGAAAGAGTAAAGACTGATGTGTTTTTACTGGAGAAACCAGGCTTCTGTGACCTCCTATCCTGATTACGCAAATACCTTTTCTGGTTTACAAAATGTTTAAAACAACAACAACAAAAATCTAATAATTCAGATTATGACAGAAATCTAAAGACACTAGTTTAGTAAAAGAACATGAACGATGAATGTACTAAGTGACAAAGTTTCCCAAAAACCAAAAAAAAAAAACTACATTTGACCTGACTTCTTTGAAAATAAATTTGCCATGTTCAGCTACTAAAAAATATAATCAAAACCATCTGGTCTGGAGTGCATATGAGGGCCTGTTCCATAACTGAGCACTGAATGTGTATGCCATTTGTCAGTGTGGTGTGTGTTGCCTGCCTGTGCACTGTGGTCCCTCTCTGATGACGAAGAAGTCAATGATCCTGGAGGTGAAGTCCAGTGCCACGTGTGTTTTCCCGTGGATCACTGTGATGCAGTGTCTGTCCCCATAACTTGCCCTTGG
>NW_018127976.1:425758-431090 GCF_001952655.1 Monopterus albus | reverse complement strand
ATTAATGTGTAACTATGGGTTATGTCACACATCTGGGAAATAGAGCTAAACATTAAGGTGAGGACAACAGAGCCGCTTTGGCTGAGGGAAGATATGTAAAATGTCACAAATTAATTTCAGTGGCTGATAAAGTGAACGTACCCATCAGCAGTAGATAGATGAACTATTTTAGAAATGGCTTTGCAGGGGAAATGTCCTGCAACAAGAGAAAGAAAGTTTAAGAAAAATATATTCCATGCCAGCAGTGAAGAAGACTGTACAGTGGACAGTTTTCTCCTCACCATAAGGAATGTCTGACTTCTCCTTTTCCTCATTCACATCCTTTCCACCCACCATCCATCGACAGTAACTTCCATCACTGTGCGAACTTAGAATGTAGCTCTCTTCCTCTGTCCACCACACACTCTCCAGTTGCTAGGGTTACATGGAAAATAAACAAGCCAGACCAAGATTAAACATGATGGTTATAATCAACATTTATATATTTGCTTGTCTGCTCCTCACAATCATGTCTTTTACTGGGTTACCAAACAGTCACCTGTGTGGCAGGGATGTGCTGGATGGCACACCGTTTCCTGAGATCCCATATGACCATGAGACCTCGTCCATAGCCAATAACAACCTGGTCTGGGTTGACTGGGCTCTCCTGTAAGGCCTCTACATGTTCCAGATTCCTGCGGCCAATGTAGTCATCTGGTACACTGGAGCAAACAGGGTGGAAGGATAAACACAAGGGAGGAGAGCATGAGATTGAAGCAACAAAGACTGGAGAAAGAACGTCATCCTCATTGTTGATCTGTAGAGGCTGAAGCAGAGCTCATGTTGACTACAGAGATTTTTGTGTGGGAAAGCAGGTTAATCTGAATGATAAATACACACTTACACTGTTAATGGTTAAATCATTTGAAAAAATGAGTGAATTGCTGTGGCAACTGGTAAACCAGATACCAAAATATTAATATAAGCTCATGTCTTTTCAAGCCCATGCAACTGTATTGTTGTAGCACCAGTAACAGCAAACAAAGCCTCTGACAACCTCGGTCACATGGCAGTAAATGTACAGTAATTGAGCTTTTTGACAATAATCAGTAAATGGTAAACAAATCTCCACAAAATATCAAAATTAATAACAAATATAAACCACACAATAATGATTTAGCAGCAGTTATGGCCTTGTCTCTATTTCTCTCTAATTCAGCCTAATCTTTAAATTGAGCAAATAAAGTAACATCAAGATATACAGTGGCAAGAAAAAGTATGTGAACCTATTGGAATTTCATGGTTTTCTGCATTAATTTGTGATAAAATGTGATCTGATCATCTAAATCAAGAGCACTGAAAAATATAATGTGCCTACAACAACAACAAAAATTCTGATCTTTCATGTCTTTCATCAGTCCACAAAACATTTTGCCAGTATCGTTGTGGAGTGTTAATGTGCTCTTTCCCAAACTTCAGGTGTGCAGCAATGTTCTTTTTAGTAGCACCGATATTAACTGGTTCCAATGATGCCTTCAAATCTTTGGCTGTCACTCGAGGTTGTTTCTTTACCTCAGTGATGAGTCTTCGTTGTGCTCTTGGGGTCATTTTGACTGGGCACCCACTTCTTGAGAGAGTAGCCACAGTCCCAAAGTGTCTCCATTTGTACATCGTTTGCCTAACTGAAATCACTTTATAACCCTTTCCAGCTTTATGTAAATCAACAATTTTTGATTGTAGATCTTCTGAAAGCTCTTTCTGGTGAGGCATGCTCACATAAGCATATTCTTCTTGTGGGGAGCAAACGTAAAAGGGTTGAGTGGTTTTTATCTGTCAAAGTAGCTTTAGTCCACACCTCCAAACTCATTTTCTTAACAAGACTCCAGGTACCTGACTCCAATTAGCTTTTTTGAGGTCATTAACTCAAGGGTTCACATACTTTTTCCACTAGCACTATGAGGTTTTTATGGTTGTTCTCAATAAATACATCAGAAGATCAGAAACTTTTTTGTGTTGTTATATTAGGTGCATTATATTCATCAGTACTCTGGACTTAGATGAAGATCAGATCACATTTTATGACAAATTAATGCAGAAAACCATGAAATTCCAAAAGGTTCACATACTTTTTCTTGCCACTCTAAGTGACATGAGCTGTGTTGATGTGGTGTAGTTACCAACCTGCTGGCGACTTGGTCCAGACTGATGTTTCTCTCTTCCAATTCTCTGAACCCAGGGACTTCAACTATGAAGACATGTCCTCCTTCTGTACCCAACAGCAGCAGCTCCCCTGAAGAGTGGGCCAGCACGGTTGTCACTCTGGTCACACTTGGGGGGGCACTGAGGAGGGAGGTGAAACCACTGGGGGAATGATGGGCAGCTACTTTTCATATAACAGCATGGTAGAATTTGTCAATCTATCGCAAGTATGCATATGGCTTTTTGATGAAACTAGACAGCACTCAGAGTACAAACCTTCACCAATGTCCCGATAATGCCATCCCACAAAAAAACAATATTGCTATGACAGTTGGACCCTACAGAAATGGTTCCTAGCATTTGGAATTACATTAATATCATTAAAAGTTTGAAAGTTATACAAGAAAATGTTATTTCAGTAATGGTAGTTTTCTTCAGGATCTAGCCCACTAACACTTGAAAATACATCAAATCTGTTGACACCTACTGAATCAGCAAAATTTCACCTAGAATTTGATCTTAGTTGCAAGTCTGTAGCATTATTTGTTGTCTCACTGACTGCTGTTGCTGTTTCAGTTAACTCCACCTTGACAGTTAAAGTTACAGCCTAGAAATCAAATCTGGAACTAGTAAACTGAAATGCAAGTTAAATTCCCAAGTTTCTAAAAAAAAAAAAAAAGGATATGCACTAGAGAAGGGTTGGCAAACACGTCTTACCCAGGTGGTCCAGTGAGTGTAAAGCGTCCCATCTCCAAAAGCTCAGACAGTCCCTTGTGAGCCCGTAAAGTCCACATGTGCAGACTGTTGTCATCCAGCAAAGTTACCAGTTCAACCTAAAGATGAGCAAAAACAAACCTCCAATCAATAAGGGGGGATCACACAAAGGTTTTTAGAAGTTGTTAGCAGAGAACGCATTTTCGTACTTGATAAAAAATACTCAAGCTGCTTTAAAGACAAAACTGCTGCCACTGTGTTGTGTGCTTATTCTTTTACTGTACCTGGTGAGGGAGGAAGTGCACCTGTGTGACGGCAGCATTCTCATCATGAAGGCCCATGAACTCCACACCTGGCACTCCATACCTGGCCACTGGTCAAGAACAGACTGGATTTGTGATTTCATTCAGTCACACTCAACACTACAGCCACTAGCCCAGCTGACTAATCAGCACAGGCAACAACCTGGCTTGGTGCTTTTTCTTTCTGCATGTGCAATACTTTGTTCCCCTATCACTCCAGTTTAACGCAAATAGCTTCTTTTACTGTTATGATTTTTTTTGCTAGGTTGCTTTAGTGAGTCAATAGTCTGGTCATTAATTAATGTGAACAGCTGCACTGGAAATGTGTCTCACGAATAAATGTTGACATGTTAAATACTTTTCTATGCTATATCTATATATATATTTCTAATACTATTTCCCCACATTGTAACCAAAGCAGAATTTTAACAAGCTGATGCTCCAGAGTGGATGTTTTGAAAATGCAGGGAAGGGTTTTTAAATGTTTTCTAGGTAATACTAGACTCTCATGTCAGTATTTCCTTGAGAAACTTAATGTAAAAACTGACATCAAAAAGATGGTATGTAAGAGCAATAACTCATACCACTGTCAGTTCTAAAGATCATAATATAACTGGGTCTTTAGTTATTTGTAGTTGGACATTTGATATCATTTTATTTTTACTCAATCTTTGGCTGAGTAAAGACAGCAGTGCTGTGTAGAAGCCACTTTCCCCGCTGGCCACAGAGAGTACACAAACCTAACAACAGCAAGTTTCATTTTGATAAGAAATCTAAATTATACACCTACTCAAGATAATTTGGATAAGAGATCAATTACAGCATTGCTTTATCAAATTATTTGTGTGCTACTTAAAAAGAGCAAACCGCTTTGCTGGCTAATAGTCATTCACAGATTTTGCTTTCTGTTCCCTCTTTACTGAACAATTGTATGACTGGGTTATCCTATGTGAAGGAACCATGTTTATCCAGCGTAGTGTGCCTCTCTATGTCAATGGGGAGAGTGTACTGACAGGCTCCACCCCACTGTCAGTGAGTGCAATTGTGCAAAATGGCAATACGGACTGCACTATCTGAGAATGCCAGGCGGTGTTGAGCAACAGCATGGGAAAATGAAATACCAAACCAACCAAAGGATACAGTTTGATGGCCCCAGAGCGGGTGCCAATGGCCAGCAGCTGCAGGGAGGGACTGTAGCCCAAAGCGCTGGGCTGGTGGGGGAATCCATGCTCCACTGTCTGAAGGAGAGGAGAACAGGTAGTCAGGGAAATTTGAGGAGTGAACTGTCAAAGCACAGACAATGAGTGTAAGACAGAACAGAACAAACCACACTACAGATAACAGCAGGTGGACAAGAAAAAGGGAAGGGCTGCAGATTACACAGAAATGTGAATTCAGTGGTCTCAAACCCGCCCTCTGTTGCATTCCCTCACTTTATTCCTGTGATGTTAACGTGTGTGTTTACATTTGGACTTCATCTCTTTAACTGCCGAGGATGATCTATCAGGATAAAAATGGCTTATCTAAACACTAAATGGACCTAAATATGAAAAATTATGATTACATACTATTTGAGAGGCTAGTTCAAATCTTCAACAGACCATTTAGATCAGGGGTGTCAAACTCAAACACACAGTGGGTCAAAATTAAAAACTTGGACAAAGTTGCGGGCCAGACACTATATTTATTGAAATATTGAATAAAATTGAGCATGTTTTCCCTTCTCTCCAGATATAATGATAAACTTTTTCATATGGAAACAAGTTGCTTAAACACTGAATTTGGAACAAGCAAACCTAATATTATAAACACGAGAAATCAAATTTCAAATAAAAAAAAAATCTGTGGCATTCATTTCTTAGTTATTTAAATAAATAAAATTAAATTAAATAAATTCTTATGCCTCTCTCTATCTCACTTTGTGATTTTGCTTTTGTGAACATTTTCTGCCGTAAAACCAGACTTCTTTTCATCTCCTCCACCTTCTGGAGCTTCTGCTTCATGTCCATGTACTTGTCTTGGCGTTTTGGCTTGTCTTGGCCCAAAGGCCTGAGTTTGACATATGTGATTTAGATACACTCAAACAGTTATAACAACTAAGACAACATAAGAAAGACAATTACATTTGAAGAACATCT
>NW_018127976.1:416004-425707 GCF_001952655.1 Monopterus albus | reverse complement strand
GATTTATAAAACCATGTATAATCATGAGTCTGTTTATACATCTCAGTCATTGTGAAACTGGGTGCACATGCACTAGCTTGATGTACAATCAAACAATTAGTCGTAAATGTTTGTGGACACACCCTTGAACGTCTGTTTACACATCAGTACCTGTTTTGTTCCATTGTTCTTAGTGAAGGGAACAGCAAACATAGCAATAATTACAGTTTAACATTTGATACACATGTGTATCTCCCACAAGCCAAGAGCAGCTGTCACATAACAACTACATACTGTAGATCTCTGTCTCTTTATGTCTTCTCAATTATTATGAAAGGATAGGATCACATTTTTCAAGCCTTCAGGAGGCAAGTGCCCAACAGTCTGAGATAGATAAATCAAGACGTCTTCCAAAATCACAGGTTTTAGTGCACAACTGCTCAGTTAGTTATCTAACCAAGAAGAAATAAAAGCATGAATAATCATTTCCATCTCAGGTTGAGACACCACCAGCCATAGATTCAGCATGCCTGCCCTCTCTCACTGTGCTATCAGTGAACAGGACCTCAGGACCCACACAGCACCTCAACATGGTTAATTTAAGCAAGTCAGGCTCCTAGTTTCTCCTCGTTAAGTGCATGCAAATGCGCTGCACATGATGGGAAGTCAGCTGATATGATTTCTGCTTTTACCTTCTGTCTCTGGCTCTACCTTTTCCTTTCCCCTGTAGTGAGCTGTGTTCAGTTTAGAACTGCGTGTTGCAGCAGGGTTCACTTGCCTTGTTGAATTGGAAGAGTTCCTGCTTGAGTCGATCTCTGTCGGACTCATGGCCGTGTCGTCTGAACCTCTTCATCCTGTCTCAGCAGCGGTGTGGAGCCTGCAGGCCCACTGAAATGCTGCGTGAAGCAAAGAGGAGATAGAGGGAGGGGACATAGGGAGACAAAGGAATTGTGTTAAAAGGTAGCAGTACTTAGTACTGTGCTTCTTTCCATAATGGTATTATCATAAAAGCATAACTAACATTAACATAATGGACTACTATGTCTGAACTTGAACCATCAGAGACAATGTTACACACTCCAGGTCTGAAAAGGACATAATACTGACATTACCAAAACAATCAACGAATAAAAGATTCTTTAACATATTTCATGTTTAGGCATTTTAGATTCTGGTTGAACTGCTTTGATTGATTACTAATCTATGTTCATTTGGATTTGATTGTTTGGAGAGATGACAGCCCGATTCCAACCTGCCTTGACACAGTCCTGTATGTAACTTTGTGCCCACCTTGACACTCACACTAAGACTCAATGGAAAGTTGGATCACAGCCAAAATGCCCTCACAATGATGGCACTGAAAAGAAAAAAAAACATGTAATACAATGTAACACAATCGATGTCAGCACACGCAATCTGATGAAAACACCTGTCGCATATGAAGGTGGTTTCAACAGAGGTCACTTCAAAGAAAGACAAAGGGCAGGAAAAGAGGAGGCAAACAAAGGAAGGAGAATATCTGCCTTGGATTCTTTCTGCTAATGACACATAGGAAAGCAATAAAAGAATGAGCTAACATTTAAAAGCATGCCTTTATTAGTGGCTTAGGCCTTCACGTTGTACAAAGAGATGGGCTCGCTAAGCATGAAGGAAAGGTTCAACCACAGAGCAGCCTCACTGTCTGGGCTGTGTGTTAGCTCTGTGCAGCCAGGCCCTCAGCTGATTGGCTCCCTCACTCACTGACACTCAGCCATGTGAAAGAAAGCAGCTCAGAGCAGAAGGTTCAGACAGAGACAGGAAAACTCATAACTGCAGTCAGACATATGAGCCACCGAATCACAAGTCCATGCCTGGGCCACAAGTTGCAGTTTTCCATCTGAACAGCTCATTTGTCACAGACCAAATTATACCCTCATATCAGTGGTGCTGCCTTGACTCACTCTTGGCATGTGTCACACATTTCCAACTCCAGCTTCCTCAAAGCAAGAGTCAGCACTGCTCTGTTACAGAGAACTGGTGCAGCAGGCTGACTGCACTCAGTAGCTACTAGATTCAAACTGAACTGAAGACAGTTTTTCAATTAATTGTTCTCAGGTTTTTTCTCTTTATGTGTGTGTTGAATGTGGCACCACACTCACTCTAATACAGTGACAAGAAAAAGTATGTGAACCTTTTGGAATTTCATGGTTTTCTGCATTAATTTGTCATAAAATGTGATCTGATCTTCATCTAAGTCCAGAGTACTGATGAATATAATGTGCCTAATACAACAACACAAAAAAGTTTCTGATCTTCTGATGTATTTATTGAGAACAACCATAAAACCCTCATAGTCCTAGTGGAAAAGGTATGTGAACCCTTGAGTTAATGACCTCAAAAAAGCTAATTGGAGTCAGGTGTTAGCATACCTGGAGTCTTGTTACAAAAATGAGTTTGGAGGTGTGGACTAGAGCTACTCTGACTGATAAAAAACACTCAACCCTTTTGATAGTGATGTCCAATTGACACATGACACCTGTATCGAACCACTTCATCATTTGTATCGAGTATTGGTTCATTCATTCAAAGATTCTGTTTAGTGCCATCTGGTGGCGAAATTGTATGCAGCAGAAAAATGTCTGAATTATGTGATGGGTGTAACTAGGCTTTGTGTGAATGGTGTGAAAACGTTTGTAAAGATTGATTGGTCAGTCGGTCGAGTCTATGAACATATGTAGTGTAGTAGGTGGGAGAAGGCGTGCTGGGGGAAACAGGATGTGCTAGGATGGTAATGTGTGCGTATGTAACTAGGACAGGGTGTGAATAACTACAAGGGATGGAGAATCAATTATTTTTATTCAAGAACAAAAGTTTCTCCACTGTCTTTGGACCGATCAACTGAAAGTGTTCCCACATTGGAGAACAGGGTCTCTTCCTAGCTGGCTCCATGGTGATCACACACCAGCAGCAATGATCATACCGACAGCAACTACGCACACACCTACTACGCTGACAAACCCACGTTGTGCATCATATAGTGCATTTATAGTACCCTTACGCCTACGCACCTGTTGACGTGCACAGGGAGATCTTGCGTCATGACACCATATCGACGGTCTGACCTGGTCACGGGAGTCACTTAGGCCAGCTGTTTCTGCGTCGGATGTCATCAGTCATGTGTCTTTTCAGCAACAATACAAGCCTCGAGGCAGTGGTTCGTGCAAGATCCCTCTCCCAGCTCGAAACATGTATCGAGGCCTCGGTGTCAGATGGCCATCACTACCTTTTGAGTTTGCTCCACACAAGAAGAATATGCTTATGTGAGCATGCCTCACCAAAAACAACCTTCAGAAGATCTACGATCAAGAATTGCTGATTTACATAAAGCTGGAAAGGGTTATAAAGTGATTTCAAAGACTAAAAATTCACCAGTCTACAGTTAGGCAAAGGATCCTCAAATGGAGACTTTGGGACTCTGGCTATATTACCAAGAACACTGAACTGAAACATTGAACAAGCAGGGTGTCTGTGGCGGGACACCACGAAGGAAGCCACTGCTTACTAAAAAGAACATTCCTGCATGCCTGAAGTTTGTGAAAGAGCACATTAACACTCCACAACGATATTGGCAAAATGTTTTGTGGACTGATGAAACTAAGATTGAACTATTTGGAAAGAACACGCAGCACTACATCTGGCGTAAAAAGGGCACTGCATATCATCATGAAAGCATCATCCCTACCAGCCCAACAGGGCCACCTCATCGCGGCTGCCCTCCACTATTCCCTTTCTCACTTGGAAAATAGAGACTCCTACATCAGGATACTCTTCATTGACTACAGCTCCGCCTTCAACACAGTTGTCCCCCACAAACTGTCCACACTAGGTCTGCACCCCACCCTCTGTGACTGGCTCCTGGACTTTGACTGGCAGGCCCCAGACTGTCAGGATTGGCAATAGGACTTCAGCCAGCATTGTTACAAACACTGGTACCCCACAGGGATGTGTCCTCAGTCCCATCCTCTACACCAGGGGTCGGCAAGTTGGCGTGGCCTCGGGGCATTTTTTCCTACGTCATCAGATGGTGGGCCATCAATATATTTTGCAATTTAAAGGTAATATATATACAAAAAAATATAAGCATTGTGCTGACTTGTAAAAGGAAATGAATAAACTAATAAAATAATTACAAAAATAAAGAAATATTATTCCCGCCCCCTCGTCTGCAATGTTGTTGTCGCTATTTGCGTAGTTACAATTGGCTCCACATTTAAGCTAGCAAGCAAACGACGTCGCTTTCAAAAGGCCTAAAGAGGAAAGTTGACAACGAAAACAGGACATATAAAGAAGAATTGCGTGCTCTGAGGATTACAGCACAATCAAGAAGCTTGCTTTTTATGTGCTTACTGTGTTTCCTTCCACCTACACCTGTGAGGCAACTTTCTCGTCAATGAATGCCATAAAGACGCAGGAGAGAAACCGAGTGACGCATAAAAACTTGCAGAATGCCCTGCGCATTAAAATGACATCTCTAACACCAGACACACAGAAAATGGTGAAAGAAGGGAAATACCAGTTTTCCCACTGAGTCTTTCAAATGTTGTAGTTATCGATCCGTTTTTTTAGTGCTCATATTGGCCGTTCTTTGTTTGTCTTTTAGTATCACGTTGAATTCCGCTTCAAAAGTCCTCCAGATGAAGCAGTGGTCACTGTTCATAAAAACAAATGCATAATAATAATTAAGTCGTTATAATGATAAAGAAAGTGTCTGAATATGTCCTTTATTTAATTTATATGCTCAGCTTCATGGATGTGAGTGCAGCAGTGAATTTGCACGTGCATAATTGCACAATGACTGTTGAATGCTGCACATGCTGCTCCCATGCAGCATACATTCTCTATTATATTCTTTTATTATATTGCTGCATTTGTTGCTGCTTAAAGTGTCCTAGATTTTGTGTTACTTATGTGTTACATGCATAATTGCACAATGACTGTTGAATGCTGCACATGCTGCTCCCATGCAGCATACATTCTCTATTATATTCTTTTATTATATTGCTGCATTTGTTGCTGCTTAAAGTGTCCTATGGTGATAAATACAGCACAAAAAAAAAAATGCTACCCGCAACTGAGCACCCTTTTGTGCTTTTATTCTTTTTTGGACTTGTTTTTTGCTCTTATCTTGCTACGGAATAACCTACAGTCGAGAAGATCTGATAGGCATAGGAATGCAGGTCAATACTGAGGTGACTTATGCTTATATAAAGACCAACAATAGTCCATTGGAGTTAGTGAGACCTCCAGGAGCACCGTGGATTGCTGTCGGGCCAAGCAAGTGACGGAGACGGCGCAGGGAGAGGAAACAAAAGCGGGGCTGCAGAGGGGGCTTGCTAACTCAACTGAAGAAGAAACTGCACAAACCTCCATTACCATCTATGCTCCTCACAAACAAAATGGATGAGTTACAGTCTTTTTATTTTTTGTGCTCGTTTATCTTGTATTGTGAACTGTTGTTGGGGTGCATTCAGTTTCATTGTACTTTGTTGTGCAATGACAAAGTTCTATTCTATTCTTAAAGTGCTTTAGATTTTGTGTTACTTATCTACTTTATATTTCATTTGTATTTCGTGGCATTCATGTGGACGGCAAAGAAAGAATTTCATTGTACAGGGAAACACATTTCCTAACTGTGCATATGACAAAATAAACACTTTGAACTTTGATCCCAACATTAAAATATGGTGGGGGAAATGATGATTTGGGCCTGCTTTGCTGCATCAGGGCCTGGCCAGCTTGCCAGCACTGAGGGGAAAATGAATTCCCAAGTGTATCAAAAAAATTCTTCAGGATAACATGAGAATGTCTGTACATCAGCTGAAACTCTGTAGAAGTTGGGTGATGCAACAGGACAATGACCCAAAACACCGGACCAAGTCCACAACAGAATGCCTTCAGAAAAACAAAATCCGCCTTTTGGAGTGGCCAAGTCAGAGCCCAGACCTCAACCCAATAGAGATGCTATGGAATGACTTGAAGAGAGCCATACACGGGAGACGTCCAAAGAATATGACAGAGCTAAAGCAGTTCTTCCAGGAAGAATGGACTAAAATTCCTCCTGAATGATGTGCAGGTCTGATCCACAGCTACAAGAAGCGCCTGGCTGAGGTTATTGCTGCCAAGGGGGGGTCAACCAGTTATTAATTCCAGGGATTCACTTACTTTTTCCACTACCATTTTGAATGTTGAATGAATGTCTTCAATAAAGAAATGAAAGATTAGAATTTTTGTGTGGTTTTTTTTTTGAAAACCATGAAATTCCAAAAGGTTCACATAATTTTTCTTGCCACTATAAGATTAAAACCAGCCACATCGATACACTGCTTTGATAGATGTGACAGAAACAGACTGAATCTGTGTTCATGAGTCTACAGTATGTAAAACACTGAACAAGCAGGGTGTCTATGGCAGGACACCATGAAGGAAGCCGCTGCTTACTAAAAAGAACATTGCTGCAGGCCTGAAATTTGCAAAAGAGCACATTGACACTCCACAGTGTTATTGGCAAAATGTGTGTTGGACTGATGAAACTAAAACTGAACTATTTGGAAGGAACATGCAGCACTACATCTGGTGTAAAAAGAGCACTGCAGATCATCATGAAATCATCATCCCAACCGTAAAGTATGGTGGAGGAAATATCATGATTTGGGCCTGCTTTGCTGCATCAGGGCCTGGCCAGCTTGTAATCACTGAGGGAAGATGAATTCCCAAGTGTATCAAAAACTTTTTCAGGATAATGTGAGAATGTCTGTACATCAGCTGAACCTCTGTAGAGGTTCGGTGATGAAACAGGACAATGACCCAAAACACCGGAGCAAGTCCACAACAGAATGGCTTCAGAAAAACAAAATCCACCATCAGAGCCCAGACCTCAACCCAATAGAGATGCTATGGAATGACTTCAAGAGAGGCATACACATGAGACGTCCAAAGAATATGACAGAGCTAAAACAGTTCTGCCAGGAAGAATGGGCTAAAATTCCTCCTGAACAATGTGCAGGTCTGATCCACAGCTACAGGAAGCGCCTGGTTGAGGTTATTGCTGCCAAGGAGGGGGGTTCAACCAGTTATTAATTCCAGGGGTTCACTTGCTTTTTCCACTACCATTTTGAATATTGACTGAGTGTCTTCAATAAAGACATGAAAGATCAGAATTTTTGTTGTTGCTGTTGTTGTAGGCACATTATATTTGTCAGTACTTGACTTAGATGAAGATCAGATCACATTTTATGACAAATTAATGCAGAAAACCATGAAATTCCAAAAGGTTCACATACTTTTTCTTGCCACTGTACATTCACTGCTTTAATATGCAGTATGTCAAAGTGGGAACACGCAGTTGTTCGTTGAGTATGTACTGTGAGTAAAGCATGTTACATATGTATGTGATGTAAACCATGCATACTTTGGATCTAAGCTGGGAGCAGAGCGGTGTCAGCATTATGGATGAGCCATAAGAAGCCGCGTCCCCGCCACACAGGTTAGTGTGTCTCCTCAGTCAAATTCCTTCACTGACAAAATAAATCTGAATTACTTTTACAGCTATAAATCTAGCTGAGTCATACATTTTGGAAATGGAATAATAACTGTCTAATGCAAAGCAAAACAAAATAATAATATGCACTTGGATGTCAAATAACCCCCCTGCGTAGTGAATTAAAAACAACTACCATATCCATATTGTATGACCAGCCAATCAATTATATTACAAGGTTGTCCTTATAGTTAGGTAGAGGTGTCTAGTGGGTGGTACTAGATTTTCTTTGCGGTAAACTAGCTCAGACTCTAAAAGCAGTATGTGCAAAGCATGGCTCTCGTTAAATCAGTATGGACATAAGAAAGTGGTTTGGAACAGCACCCAAATTGGGAATAAGCCACGGAAGTGACCACAAAGCCCAACCATAATTTGGTTAATGTCAGCCCTGATCTAGATACACAGCCAAGCTGCAGCAATGGAGGCAACATTAGCATCCACAGGTGCTGCCGGGGTTAAGCAGCTGATGTACACAGACATTTCCCCAGATGATTTGGGAATGGATGGGCCTATGTACAGTGCCTTGCGAAAGTATTCGGCCCCCTTGAACTTTGCGACCTTTTGCCACATTTCAGGCTTCAAACATAAAGATATAAAACTGTAATTTGTTGTGAAGAATCAACAACAAGTGGGACACAATCATGAAGTGGAACGAAATTTATTGGATATGTCAAACTTTTTTAACAAATAAAAAACTGAAAAATTGGGCGTGCAAAATTATTCAACCCCCTTAAGTTAATACGTTGTAGCGCCACCTTTTGCTGCGATTACAGCTGTAAATCGCTTGGGGTATGTCTCTATCAGTTTTGCACATCGAGAGACTGAAATTTTTGCCCATGCCTCCTTGCAAAACAGCTCGAGCTCAGTGAGGTTGGATGGAGAGCATTTGTGAACAGCAGTTTTCAGTTCTTTCCACAGATTCTCGATTGGATTCAGGTCTGGACTTTGACTTGACCATTCTAACACCTGGATATGTTTATTTGTGAACCATTCCATTGTAGATTTTGCTTTATGTTTTGGATCATTGTCTTGTTGGAAGACAAATCTCCGTCCCAGTCTCAGGTCTTTTGCAGACTCCATCAGGTTTCCTTCCAGAATGGTCCTGTATTTGGCTCCATCCATCTTCCCATCAATTTGAACCATCTTCCCTGTCCCTGCTGAAGAAAAGCAGCCCCAAACCATGATGCTGCCACCACCATGTTTGACAGTGGGGATGGTGTGTTCAGGGTGATGAGCTGTGTTGCTTTTACGCCAAACATAACGTTTTGCATTGTTGCCAAAAAGTTCGATTTTGGTTTCATCTGACCAGAGCACCTTCTTCCACATGTTTGGTGTGTCTCCCAGGTGGCTTGTGGCAAACTTTAAACGACACTTTTTATGGATATCTTTAAGAAATGGCTTTCTTCTTGCCACTCTTCCATAAAGGCCAGATTTGTGCAGTATACGACTGACTGTTGTCCTATGGACAGAGTCTCCCACCTCAGCTGTAGATCTCTGCAGTTCATCCAGAGTGATCATGGGCCTCTTGGCTGCATCTCTGATCAGTCTTCTCCTTGTATGAGCTGAAAGTTTAGAGGGACGGCCAGGTCTTGGTAGATTTGCAGTGGTCTGATACTCCTTCCATTTCAATATTATCGCTTGCACAGTGCTCCTTGGGATGTTTAAAGCTTGGGAAATCTTTTTGTATCCAAATCCGGCTTTAAACTTCTCCACAACAGTATCTCAGACCTGCCTGGTGTGTTCCTTGTTCTTCATGATGCTCTCTGCGCTTTAAACGGACCTCTGAGACTATCACAGTGCAGGTGCATTTATACGGAGACTTGATTACACACAGGTGGATTCTATTTATCATCATTAGTCATTTAGGTCAACATTGGATCATTCAGAGATCCTCACTGAACTTCTGGAGAGAGTTTGCTGCACTGAAAGTAAAGGGGCTGAATAATTTTGCACGCCCAATTATTCAGTTTTTTATTTGTTAAAAAAGTTTGAAATATCCAATAAATTTCATTCCACTTCATGATTGTGTCCCACTTGTTGTTGATTCTTCACAAAAAATTACAGTTTTATATCTTTATGTTTGAAGCCTGAAATGTGGCAAAAGGTCGCAAAGTTCAAGGGGGCCGAATACTTCCGCAAGGCACTGTA
>NW_018127976.1:409089-413468 GCF_001952655.1 Monopterus albus | reverse complement strand
GCTATGTTGGTTCTTTTATGTTATTTTATTGGTATTTTAATATTGTAGTTGTCACGTTTTTAGATGTTTTGAATTGTATCTTATGTTAAGCACTTTGTTGGCCTCGGCTGTGTTCAAGTGCTTTATACAGTGCCTTGCGAAAGTATTCGGCCCCCTTGAACTTTGCGACCTTTTGCCACATTTCAGGCTTCAAACATAAAGATATAAAACTGTAATTTTTTGTGAAGAATCAACAACAAGTGGGACACAATCATGAAGTGGAACGAAATTTATTGGATATTTCAAACTTTTTTAACAAATAAAAAACTGAATAATTGGGCGTGCAAAATTATTCAGCCCCTTTACTTTCAGTGCAGCAAACTCTCTCCAGAAGTTCAGTGAGGATCTCTGAATGATCCAATGTTGACCTAAATGACTAATGATGATAAATAGAATCCACCTGTGTGTAATCAAGTCTCCGTATAAATGCACCTGCACTGTGATAGTCTCAGAGGTCCGTTTAAAGCGCAGAGAGCATCATGAAGAACAAGGAACACACCAGGCAGGTCCGAGATACTGTTGTGGAGAAGTTTAAAGCCGGATTTGGATACAAAAAGATTTCCCAAGCTTTAAACATCCCAAGGAGCACTGTGCAAGTGATAATATTGAAATGGAAGGAGTATCAGACCACTGCAAATCTACCAAGACCTGGCCGTCCCTCTAAACTTTCAGCTCATACAAGGAGAAGACTGATCAGAGATGCAGCCAAGAGGCCCATGATCACTCTGGATGAACTGCAGCGATCTACAGCTGAGGTGGGAGACTCTGTCCATAGGACAACAGTCAGTCGTATACTGCACAAATCTGGCCTTTATGGACGAGTGGCAAGAAGAAAGCCATTTCTTAAAGATATCCATAAAAAGTGTCGTTTAAAGTTTGCCACAAGCCACCTGGGAGACACACCAAACATGTGGAAGAAGGTGCTCTGGTCAGATGAAACCAAAATCGAACTTTTTGGCAACAATGCAAAACGTTATGTTTGGCGTAAAAGCAACACAGCTCATCACCCTGAACACACTATCCCCACTGTCAAACATGGTGGTGGCAGCATCATGGTTTGGGCCTGCTTTTCTTTAGCAGGGACAGGGAAGATGGTTAAACTTGATGGGAAGATGGATGGAGCCAAATACAGGACCATTCTGGAAGGAAACCTGATGGAGTCTGCAAAAGACCTGAGACTGGGACGGAGATTTGTCTTCCAACAAGACAATGATCCAAAACATAAAGCAAAATCTACATTGGAATGGTTCACAAATAAACATATCCAGGTGTTAGAATGGCCAAGTCAAAGTCCAGACCTGAATCCAATCGAGAATCTGTGGACAGAACTGAAAACTGCTGTTCACAAATGCTCTCCATCCAACCTCACTGAGCTCGAGCTGTTTTGCAAGGAGGAATGGGCAAAATTTAAGTCTCTTGATGTGCAAAACTGATAGAGACATACCCCAAGTGACTTACAGCTGTAATCGCAGCAAAAGGTGGTGCTACAAAGTATTAACTTAAGGGGGCTGAATAATTTTGCACGGCCAATTTTTCAGTTTTTTATTTGTTAAAAAAGTTTGAAATATCCAATAAATTTCGTTCCACTTCATGATTGTGTCCCACTTGTTGTTGATTCTTCACAAAAAATTACAGTTTTATATCTTTATGTTTGAAGCCTGAAATGTGGCAAAAGGTCGCAAAGTTCAAGGGGGCCGAATACTTTCGCAAGGCACTGTAAGTCTGACTTGAGAAGTATCCCTCACATCACTATGGTACTGTGTTGGACACTGCACTAACACAGGGAAAGACTTTGGATGCAGTGAAACCAATCATGCACTTAAATGCTGTAACTGAAATCAGAATCCATTGCTGCAAAACAGTGCATCGACAAACTCAAAAGCAGTAAATAACAGGAAAAGCAGACTGTTAAACAGCTCATGTGAGAACAGCACAAAGTACTCAAGGCCATGCCGAGTTTGTTGTTGGCTCTTAAACTTTGTTCATATTTGGGCCTCTGCCTCCATGTGTGAAAACTCATTGTTTATGTTGAGGAACATCTTAACTGACAGACGAGTCATACTTCAAAGTTGCAAGGGTCACCTTGTGCAGCAAGCTTTTAAACATGATCGCAACTTGAAAATTCTGAGAAAAAAAAAAAAAAAAAAAAAATGTTGAGAAGATTTAGCAACAGCAGCCAATGACTCCAGCTCTCCTAATGGTGAGCTCATAAATCCACTTATGTACTTGTGAATACAGATCTCCTGCTTTGTACATATGCAATTTCAGGGCTCTGTAATTTGCACTTTTGTAATAGTGACTACATTTCTGGCTCAGAGCACATACTGAGCATGGCTATATGATTATGCATACCCGGTGCCTGGTGTGGTTTGATGGATGACTGTTAAATTGTTGTGCAGCCTGTGACTTGGTGATCCATGTTTGGTCTGTTTTGCATGTGATATATTATTTCTTTTTGCAGCACGGTATTACATGGAAATCATTTGACTGGGCTCCTGTGCATTTTAGTTCATGTATATGGTTATGTTGGCCATTATACTGTAGCTTGTGAGTCCATGCGCGCTTGTGCGTATCAGTGACAGTATGTAGTTAGCCTACAAGCATTGACTCTCTGTTACAGTTTATCTTTCATGTAACATGATAATGGCAGTAATAATAAGAATACAAATACACAAAAAAGGTTAGGTGACATTTGTCAAAATTGCATATTTCAACAAGACTGCAAAAACCTCATGCTGCACATTACCAAGGCCTGGCTGTAGAGGAAAAGGGTGTGAGTGCTGGACTGGCCTGCCTACAGTCCCGACCTGTCCCCATTAGAGAATGTGTGGGGCATTTTGAAACACAAATTGCATCAAACGCCCAGGACTGTTGTGCACCTTAAGACTTGTTTGCAAGAAGAATGGGGCAAAATGACACCTGAGATTGAATCACTTGGCGTCCTCAGTCCCTACATGTCATTTAAGTGTTGTGAAAAGGAATGGCAACATCGCACCTTGGTAAATGCTTTACCGCCACAAATTTTTTTGGAATGTGTTGTTAATTTTGATTTTACATACTGTCCCAAACTTTTCTGATTTGGGGTTGTATATGTCAGGTTTGAGTTTCCCCTTGCCATCTTCAGACACCCTAATCCTATAGTTCAGACCTGGGAATTTTACAGCCCGTGGGCCACATCCGGCCCTTTGGGCGTCCCTGTCCGGCCCGCGTGAGCTCCATCAAATCAGAACATGAATGAAAAAAAAAAGGTCACGGGTGAACTTAAGATCCCCAACCTACCGGGTGAGAGACAGGTGATGTTGGCCAGCTAACCCTCAAAATGTCAACTCATGCCAAAAAAAAGAAAAGTTGATGCCGAATGCCGCATTTTCAACAAGACATCGACTGGAAAGTATTTGTTTACAGAAGTCAAAGGTAAAGCGGTGCGCTTAGTTTGTGGTACACAGGTTGCTGTGTTCAAGGATTACAATTTGAATCGCCACTACGTGACCAAACATGAGGAGAAATACAAGAACTTGTCAGATGAAGAGCGCGCAAGAGAGTCGGATGCTTTGCTAGTGAAACTGCATAACCAACAGACTTTTTACAAAACTTTCCACACCCAGAGATGCAGCTTTCAAGACAAGTTATGTCATATCCCACAAAATCGCCAGAAAAAATAAGCCGTTGTCTGACGGAGAGTTTATTAAAGAGTGTTTGTTGGACTCTGCAGCACTAATATGCCCGGAGAAAAAGGGGCGCATATGAGAACGTCTCCTCTCCCGACGCACTGTAACGAGGAAGGTTGAGGACATCGCAGGAAATCTTTGGATCTACCTACATATGTGAACAGACATTCTCAGTGATGAAGTTCAACAAATCCAGATACAGATCCTCTATCAGTGATGATCACCTCTCAGCTATCCTTTGCGTATCCACCTCAGATATACAGCCAGATTTCAATGCACTTGTTCAAGCCCAAGCCAGACTGGATTCCTCTCACTGAATAAGTAAAAGGAACTGAAAATGCATATCTTTAACATGCTGCAAAACACCTTTTCAGTGTTATGTGAAGTTGAAAATAAAATGGAACTGTGATGTAATGTTTGTTTCTGTTTTTACAGTTTATTACTTTTATAGGAGTATTTTCCTGTTTGACCTACACCACAGTTTCAGATATTTCTATAAATATTTACAGAATATGCTTATTCTTCTGATTACCAGTAGCAGCTAATCAACACATATAATTTACTGCTTTTTACAATGGGAGATAATGAATATTGAGCAGAATTAAGTTCAAGTTATTGTTGGTTCGGCCCTCCAACACAGTTCAGGTTTCTCATGTGGCCCCTTGTAAAAAT
>NW_018127976.1:399900-404819 GCF_001952655.1 Monopterus albus | reverse complement strand
CTGTAGTGAGAGCAGAGAGCAGGTGGAGGAACACCTTGGAAGGCGGAGGTCTGTGTTGGAAAGAAGAGGAATGAAAGTCAGTTGTAGTAAGACAGAATACATGTGTATGAATGAGAGGGAGGGAAGTGGAACAATGTGTGAGGAGTGTTGTGTGACAGAAGAGTGGCAGCAAGAATCAAAGGAAAGGTGTACAAGACAGTAGTGAGACCAGCTATGCTGTATGGGTTAGAGACTGTAGCAGTGAGGAAAAGAGGCACAGATGGAGGTAGCAGAGATGAAGATGTTGAGGTTCTCTTTAGGAGAGACCCGGATGGCCAGGATTAGGAATGAGCACATCAGAGGGACAGCTCAGGTTGGCTGTTTTGGGGACAAGGTCAGAGAGGCCAGATTGAGATGGTTTGGACATGTGCAGAGGAGGGATGGTGGTTATATTGGTAGAAGGATGTTGGAGATGGAGCTGCCAGGCAAGAGGTCAAGAGGAAGGCCAAAGAGGAGATATATGGATGTGCTAAAAGAGGACATGAAGTTAATTGGGGTGAGAGTAGAGGATGCCGAGGATAGAGTTAGGTGGAAACAGATGATTCGCTGTGGCGACCCCTAATGGGAACAGCCAAAAGAAGAAGAATCCTAACTATAAAATTGTTATTTATGATGGTTGATCAGCTGGTAAACAATGTGAATGAGTGCATGTACACACTCATTGACATTGTTTTATGGGTCAGTTTCTTCAGCCAAGACTATGGACAAGGTTGCATCAGAAATGAGTGACACAGAAACAGAGCAGATCAGGCTGCACTGCCCTACCATGCCACAGTTCTACTCAGGAATGGGCTTTCACTTGGTGTAGAAGAGCAATAAACTTGTGCTGAAAAACAAGCAAGTAAATGACAATGACCGCTGGCCCTCACATCACCCTGTTCGATCTACAGTGAGTTCATCTCTCAGTGAGATAAGATTACACACAGTATTTACCTTTGATAGCAAATTCAACTGGCTTATTGACTCTTCTCACCGAGTCATACCCAGAAACACAGTCTGTTGTCTCTGCTCTCCAATATACCATCCTAAATGTCCTTCACTTAAAATGTGTTCATTCACTTAGCAAGATGCCTTTTGTTATTCTTCATGCCTCAGTTCGGTGATGTCATCAAATTCCCAACATAGCTAAGCAACAATTATCTATCATATCTATTCCAACAATCCATCTAAGCTGAGAAGGGAGTCAGTGGAGGAAAAAAGTGAACATGTCTGAACACAGCAAGAACAACATCAAGAGAAGGCTGCTTGACCAGCAGAGCTGCTGTGTAGCCTGCATCTCTCATCGTCCTAGTGCTTCACAGTAAGAATGAGTGGCCAGGAGACACTTGGAATTCCATACATTCTGCTTGTGGACTTGGTGAAAGACAGGGAAGCTGTGCAAAAATAATCAGCCCCTCCACTATACAGGTGGTTGAAGGAATCATTTCACACCTGCTGTTAGGCTTAACAGCTTGAGAGGACTGGCATACACACGATCCATCTACTTGTGACTACAACCCCTGCCCTCATACACACGCACAAAGGCTGCTGATAGAGCACCAAATAAAACACATACTTGTACAGCCTGACACCTCTCTGTGATCTGGAGCTAGGTAGAGTTATTTTTTGTTATGGTAGTGAAAATGTCAGCACTGAATGATGTGTTAGGGTGGTCTCAGGTTTACCAAGCTGTGCTGAAAATAAGAAATAAGACTGTTTTCTGTGTAATTGGTTGACAGAATGCAGCTAATAAGACAGGCAATAGGAAGATGTTTGCTTCTACTGTCCCTAACATAACAGAAACGAGGGCTTTTCAGTTTTGGGTGTGGCAGGAAGGATATCATATCTCCCACCAACTTGCTTTGTTTCCTGTAATCATAACCAGGGGTTTGGAGGAGCACTGTTTACACTGGGCAATCTCAAATTCTCATTGACTCTGGGGTAATTAGGCTGCTAGACAAACTGCAGTTCATTCATATCATTCTCAGTTAGAGACTTCACCCAATTTAATTTAATGATCATCACATCCACCGCCCCCCCTCCCCACCCCACCGCACTTTAGTTTCTGTGCTGCTTTCACCAAACAGGTACACTTAAGTACAAAACCCAAACCACTCCTGAACCCATTTCAGAAGTGTTGTGTTAAACATGTTGCAACAAATTCTAGTGCAACAGAAAAAGCACATCTCACAGGACCAACAAGACCCGTCTCTTTACGTCAGGTCTGACAGAACACAGGACACTTGTGGAAGGAGGAAAGGAACAATGATAATAAGGTTAGAGTCAGATCACTGATGTTACAGACCAGTAAGCATCCACACTGTAAAAATGAAGCCACCTGTCTTAGATAAATAATACATTAGGAAGCAGCACTTTATACACTTGCAACAGATAATTGTTGGTTTTCTTACAGCTCACTTGTTAATCAACTATAATACACAAAGCTGAAAAAAAAGATTAGAAACACCTCTCAGAATAAATAAACTCACTCCTACAATAAAAAACAAACTCCAAAATGAAGCTGGATCAACACACCTCATACAGGCAGCTAAATTCTAATCTGGGAATGCTTAAAGAATTTGCTAGAGGGTTGTTGTAATGACAGTACTTCAAAAATAATCACACTTTTAAGTAAAATATTATAAAACATTTTAATATTTTTAACAGATTGGTAGGAGATTGGTAATGAATTTGGCTTTGAAATATTTCTTGTTTAAAGTTTACAAAAGGAAGACAGAAGACAACACTGTGACGGTCTTGTCTGAATAGTCACAACATTTGTTACACTTAAGAGCTCAGAAAATCCTGCTTTTGTTCAGACTGTTTCTCAATGCATTGTAAACCCAGCAGGTGCAAGCCAAAGAAGGGCTTGCACCTGCCATTTATTTTGCCTGCATGATAGTTTCAGGTGGACTTTACACCATGCAGGTGGGACAACACTAGGTCTGCCGAGAACAAGGGCTTTTTGTTTGGTTAGTCTTGAGTTGATGCAGGTGGAGCTGTATGTTCTTCAGTGTCCTGACCAGATTATGGGACATTTCTGCTACTTGCGATCAACAGTCTGAATGCTGCACGACGTCTGCCTATCAAAGTTGAGCACACTAAGATTCAAAGTTCTATTTTCAGAGAGATTCATAGAAGAGCTGAGTTGACACAAACACATTTATCCCACAGTTCAGTACAACAACTGAACTAGCATTGTTTAAACTGACACAAAGTGAGTCGGGATGTGTACTGACATTCATTATTTTACTCTACTTTGTCATGCCGTTCTGGATTTTCTTGAAACTAGCCAGACCGGTTGAACACTTTCATCATACACAAACCCCTCCCCACACATACCATTTACTCATGCTCGAAACCAGACCGTTGACTCCAAGAGCTACTGATCTAACCTATTTGCCAGAGACACACCTTGCTGAGGTTAACTGGCATTAGACGTTTCCGTATTTGTGCAACACTGGCTGCAACTACTACTCACCTGTCTACACAGTGACATTACCTTAGCAAGACACACCACCTCCTTTTTCAGTACAATAAAAATTGATCAATTTCTTGCCGTGTTCTCCTCTGGACTCATATCTTGCTAAATGAGCGGCTTCATGTAAATCATTATACGCTTAAGATAGTGCATAGTTATTTTTGATCTAAACACACTGTAGGTTTACCTAACAAAATGCGCGAAAGAGCCGTGAACCAGGCAACATTAAGCCGCTTCAACTCTGAGTGGACCATTGTCAAGATTAGCCAGCTAGCCAGTGAACAAGAATTATGTCTTACTATGCAACTTTAGCTAGCATGAGTTGGAGCCGTACATGTGTTGAACGGAAAACAGGTGGGTTTATGAACAGATGACATCGACTGGTTCACACGAACACACCTGTGGACACCAGCTCTCTGGGAGTTAAATGTGAAATGGGTGCCCACCTGATACAAAACGGCCGTTGCTAAGCCGATGTCCACCGTTTACAGCTGCTGGATAAGAGTCTACGTCCGGCCAGTTTCCGGTATTTTAGCTGGCTAGGATCCGTCTCCTCCAACAAAGTGCAGGAAAATGTGTCCAAGCCGAAAACGAGTACTCCCAGAATTCCAGAAACGGCGTATTCGTCGAAGAACTATCACGTCTGAAGACCGCTTAACAACAAACACTGACTCTGCTACTCGTTCTTTGATATCCTAGGTGCTTCCTGCTTGGCTAAACTTTACTGCTGAGCTAACTCCGCCCTTATGATGCATGCGAGTGCATTTCGTAGACTCCCTAGATGTGGTAGGGAAGACTCCTGCCGATAGATCAAATCCACCCTACTTTCTGGTTTACTTCAAGTTTTGATAATTTTGTATCGTTTTTTAAACATTGTCTATGGGGTTCATTCACCATTCTTTCTCAAATCATCAGTTCCACATTCGTACGAAACGTGTTTCTACAACTACTGTATGTTTGCTCGTTTACTATAGTGTGTGTGTGTGTGTGTGTGTGTTTGTTTTATTTAATGTGGTTGGGTGTGGTAATTGCTGACCAAGGAGCTGGAGACTCCACTTTGGATTTAATTTGACAATAAACTTACCTGCTGTGTTCTCATTTCTTTCTGACTCCATGTGCTCTTCCAGGCGGACTGTGAGTGGGAGTGTTAGCGGAAGTGGTAGCAGTTATACCCTATCATCATGGTTCAGTGAGTAGAGCAGTCGTCTCCCAGCCGGAGGGTCTGAGGTTTGAATCTTGGTGCCTGCAGCCCACATGTCGAAGTGTCCTTGTCAAAACACTGAACCCCCAAGTTGCCCATCATGCCAGTGCGTATGCACGCAGTGGCCCCAAATAAAATTTCGTATAACAATAAAATGAAGCTGCTGCTTCTTCTTCTTAACTGGTTTTATTGTATGGATGCTGACTCAGCATCCCTACC
>NW_018127976.1:396126-397398 GCF_001952655.1 Monopterus albus | reverse complement strand
CATGAATGCTGTCTGCAGACAGGAAAGTCCACTCCTTACCTGCTGTGTGTGTGTGCATTTTATTTAAGATTACAACAGCAAAATGCATACATTACCAACCAACATTGAGCTCCCCTCTAGTTAAACTCATAATAAAGATGAACAATTCCAGATTCATGTCTGTGTATTCTGATTTTTTCATCCTACACTCTGCAGTCTTGCACTATGTCACTCAGGTAAATTTTGCAAGTGTAAGCATTGGTCAAAGATAGAACAGCATGAAAAGTAAATGTATTGCTGCTCCGTCATTCCGATGTTTGCTTCACCCATCTGGTGCATGTTGGAAGTCAATTTGGAATTCTGGTCTCCATTTCTTGGTCCGTGGCATCAGATCTCAGATGATTCAGTCACACAGCAGCTGTAACACACACATATGCAATTTTACAAAAATCGGATGTAGGCAAAAATTCTGAATTGGACATCAAGACCTGTAGTGTAAAGCCAGCTTTGAATACACATTTACGTACTGAATTATCTGTTACTGAACAACGATGAATTCGTGGTAAAAGTAACACTAGTTCAACAGTACCAAAATACTCTTTAAACCAACAGCAAGTACTTGAAATCATCACAGTATGTTCGCAACACTTTCGTTTTACTACTACTCTAGTATGCATTACAATCTCAAAACCTTTACTAGCGTAAAGCAACGCAAGAATAGCAGTGTAAAACGGTCACATTTCAGGACTTACGTGCTGCGGTTCAAACTTTCACAAACGGACCTCAAAGTTATACAAATTATCACAAAAATATCTTTCGCTGGTAAACAAGTAAAGCGAAGCTTAAAGCTTTCATTTTGTGATCGTTTCAACCGTACTGACCTGTAAAATAAAGGTAAAGTTTTGGAGCAATGTTTTATTTATTGATTGATTTATTTTCCCCAATACTTTATTGAGGCATTGACAGTAGTTATACACAAGTAAATAGATCGGAAACAAGAGGACTATAACATAAAATAAAGAATATAAAAACAAGAACAACATCGAAGCAGACAATGTGAACATGAAACTTTTAGGCCAGGGGGTGACTTAATGGGTTAAGTTAAGTAAAAACATTCAGGGAAGTACATATATTACAAATTTTGATAGCTTTTTTATTTTCGCTCTTCAGGATGGAGGAGAAATAATTTTTAATTTTGCATAACAGAGCAGGGAAGAAGGGTTTAGATTTAGAGAATTTGCATTTGTGAATATAAAATTTTGCCATGAGTAGAATAAAGTTAATTAAATGTAG
>NW_018127976.1:382996-387520 GCF_001952655.1 Monopterus albus | reverse complement strand
TAGCTTTATTTTGAAAATCTTGCCCCATTCAAATGAATGCGAAAATTCAACTTCAGCATAATTTCAGCTATCAAAATGTTCAACTCCTCAAGGACATTCATGCTTCTCTTCAGAATTTTTCAAAATTTCATCCTCTTGAAATATTTAGCTTTATTTTGAAAATCTTGCCCCATTCAAATCAATAGGGAAATTCCAATTTCAACATACTTTCAGCTAGCAAAAGCATTCAGGTGTCAAAATGTTCAGCATTTTCAGGGCGATCTTTCAGCACTCAGCATCCATATGCATTTTCTTCAGAAAATGCAATTTTCTAGTTCTAAAGATGTCCTCCATTAATGTATTCAGTAATGCAAACTTTTTAACTGTTGCAGATTTTGTGGTTGGTAAATTTCATGTTTTTTCTCATTAAAAATTCAGTTTTTAAAAAACAACCATTCTGCTGTCACAATCATTTCAAACTAAAATGTAGTGGAGAGAGATGCGAATGATCATTTTGTTGGGTTATATCTCAGTTTGAAACAGAATTTTAAAGCAGCGGTAATAGGCAATAGTCGCATACTTTACATGCACGCAAGAAACTAAGTTACTAAGGAAACTGGGTTAAAGCTGTTAAGGCTATATAAAAGTATCCAATAACATCTAGAATCCAAGTTTATATTTAGAAGACTCAGATTTCCCTTCCTCTTATGCTAAAAATATTTGGAAATATACAGAAGCACAAATACTCAAATCAAAATCTGTACAATTTTGTACTTTAACAAGATAACTTTTATTATTCATCAAAACCAAGACACCAATAGAAAAATAACATTTGAAATCTCTTTTATTCAAATCCAAAATTCAGTATACCTTAAGCATTTGATTTTGAACAGGGGCGGACTAAGATACTAAAAATACTGAAGTTTGCAGACGACACAACAGTCATGGGCCTCATTCAAGATGGTGACGAGTTGGCCTACAGACGAGAGGTTGAACAACTGGCTCTGTCGTGTGGTCGTTAACAACCTGGAGCTGAACACACGGAAGACAGTGGAGGTGATAGTGGGTTTCAGGAGGAACTCCCCCACCCTATCTCCACTTAATATACTCAGCAGCTTTGTTTCAGTCGTGGAGTCCTACAATTTCTTGGGCTCCACAATCTCTTGGGACTTGAGGTGGACAACCAATATCAGCACCATCATCAAGAAGGCACAGCAGAGGATGTACTTCCTGCATCAGCTCAGGAAGTTCAACCTCCCTCAGGAGCTGCTGATTCAATTCTACAGCGGAATCATCGAGTCTGTTCTCTGCACCTCCATCTCTGTCTGGTTTGGCTCGGCAACCAAACAGGACAGGAACAGACTCCAGCGGACAGTCAGGACTGCAGAGAAAATCATTGGTGCCAGTCTGCCCTCCATGGAGGACTTGTACACCTTACGAGTCAAAAGGAGGGCAGAGAGGATCTCTGTTGACCCATCACACCCTGGACACAAACTCTTTGAACTCCTCCCCTCCGGACGGCGCTACAGGTCACTGTATACCAAGACAACCAGACATAGAGACAGTTTCTTCCCCCAAGCTAATAAGCTCATGAACAGCCAGTCCATGTTGCTCTTTATATATTTTTTGTATTTATTTATTCTGTTTTTATGTTGTGCATATTGGGGGCCATTGAGCTGGAATTGAGTCAAATTCCTTGTATTTTTTAAATACTTGCATAAGTTTATGCTTATACCCAGAGAAAATTAAAGAGAAGACTATAATCACTAAAGTAACTGTCAGAAAATATATCCTACATACCCATTGTTCAGCCCACAGGTGTTTTCTTCTGGTGTGTTATCTGACTGACATCCAGCTGACTCTTGTTAGCAAAGCCAGAGCAGTGTTACATTGCAAAAGTTTGTATAGTCTGACGAATATTAGAACAATATTCACTCTTCTTTAACTCTTTCAGCACCTTCTGAGTAAAATATCTCTCTTTAGCTGCTAAAATGCACCCTTATGTTTACCAGCTACTCTGCTGTTTGGTGCTGAGCAAGTACTGTACAGAGGGTTTTTCAGAGCTGTTTTACTGAAAACAGCTCACTGTTGCTGCTCAATGTAAGAAAACTATATTTAAAAAGGTGTCACATTTTCTAAACACAATTTATTGCATATAACTCATGGAAATTATGAGATTTAGACAGCATTTTTAGGTGTACAGTATGTCAGAATTATATTGACAGTTGCCAGAAGTGGTCTCTGAAGATGAAGCATTGCATAATTAAGACAACAATCTAGTAATACAATGTTACAAGGAAGCACTGTGCCACTGTGAAGGCACTTTCCCCACATTACAAGAATGCTCTTGAATCATCTCTATCTGCATAACATTTCATTTATTCTTTTTTAATGCTGAGAATTAAGTACCGATAGTAAGACCTGAAAAAGCAACAAATCTGTTGTGCCTGTATAGCAGATATGTGTTGGCAAAAGTCAGGAGAGACTGAGAACCTGAGCGCCCTCTGAAGGAATTGTGACATAGAAAGTCGGGGTTCCACTGTATCGCTCCTGTTGAGAAAGACAAAATAAACACAAATACACAGACAATGAATGTATTGAACTACTGCAAGTTTCTGTCAATAATGAATCTCAAATAAATCACTAAAAACAGAGAGTTAAGCATAATAAGTTTATTAGCACACTGATGTCCTTTGTACATTAAATGAATAAGTAGAATGTCCATTCATAGTGGCCTTTCATGCTCATCACATCTGTCACAGTCCTAGGAAGGATGTTCAGAGAGGGAGCAAGAGGAAGAACAGATAGGTTGCTTTTTGCAACTAGTCATCTTTCCTCTTTAGCTGAAATGCATCTTTTCCTCCTCCAAACTTCCTTTGCTACTCCTTCCTCCAAACTAAAATTTCACTCTGCCCATTACTCATCAGACACCACCTGAAAGTCATTTAAACGGCATATAAATATAGGCCTCCCTCAAAGAAATTCAGTCAGTTTAAATAATCATTGTGAACAAGCTCATTTTAATGTGCAAGTGCAGATTTCTTTACTAGGTGGCAAAACAGGCAATAATTATAGCCTAAGTCCAACTACATTTTAATCTTTCAATTTATGCCAACTATGTAGAAAACATCAAAAAGCTTCAAAATCAAAACTACAGGAACTGCATGTGGGGCTAAATGTATCTGACATACATTCTATATTTTTGGCCTGAGGCTAAGTATGTAATTGTGTGAGGAGTTACAGCATAGCTACTGAGCCTATGCATGCACACCTACAAACTATTCAAACATAATTAAATCCTGGGGCTGTGGTGCCTTCAGGTCAGCTATGCCTGCTTCAGATTTCTCAACGAGTTCCCTTAAAACAACAATAAATCCAGTTTAAAGGAATAGTTTGGAATCTGGGAGGTACTGTATGCTTATTTACTTTTTTGCTGAGTTAAAATGAGATCAATACTCTTGTGTCTGTGCATTTGAGCTTGGAGCTGATTAGCTAAGCTTAGCAAACCCTGGCTCAAAAAAGTTCAAACTATATTCTTGGTAAGTGGCTGCTTGAGAGAAATAAGGGCTGTTTAAATCAGCTTTCTTGTCTGTACTCATGTTCTTGTGGAATTGTGAAATGTCACATTTTAAGTACTGTGCCAACTCCAAGTTTGCATCTGCAGTCTTCTTACTCTGCTCGATATATCAAGGATACTTTGGGAGTTGACTTGTGATCAGCTTGGGGTAGCCAAGGATCCCAAGACACATTTTCACCAACTTGCTGAGATTCTGAGCCAAGCTCAAAGCTGTTATCATTTTCATCTAGTATTGCTACTATCATTTACTTAAATTTTTATATTTTTTCCAAGTGATAAAGTAACCACTAAAATAATTTTTTTTTCACATTTATGGTCAATGTATAAACAATATGCATATTTACAGTCAGTACAGAAAATATTCAAACCCTTTCAAGTTTTCCACATTTTGTTGTTGCAGACTCATCTTAAAATGGAATCCATTAAATGTTTTCCTCAATCTACACACAATACTTCACAATGTTAAAGTGAAAACAGGTTTTTGAAGTGCTTTGTAAATTTATTAAGAATAAACAACTGAACTATCCCATTTACATAAGTATTCAGACCCTTCACTTAGTACTTATTTAAAGCACCTTTGGCAGCAGTGACTGCCTCAAAAAAATTGACCTGATTGATTGATTGATTGATTTTATTCTTTCAAACATGCAGAACAGAACAAATGAACAAATGACAACAACACACATAATTACACATATCCAACCAATGCTAATCCAAAATCAGTTTGCTTACACATATTACATGTTTGAATGGAGTAGGAAGAAGTCAGACTTATCCAGTCCTACCCCATGACATCATATTATACAAAAATTAATGCATCATTGGCTGCAAGCAGTATCTCTACATAAATAAACAGAGTATTTCCTTAATGCCTTCTCGAATAATCTTATTCTTGCATATATCTTGTATAACACATACATTTATATTTATGTTTAAACTCCTCAATTCTAGTACTATTTTTCATGTCC
>NW_018127976.1:351878-381709 GCF_001952655.1 Monopterus albus | reverse complement strand
TTTTCAACTACATCCTCCATTTTGTTGACCTGTGTATCATTGTCCATAAAATATTGTGGGTAGTTACACTTTCTAGAACTGTTTCTAATCAATTTATTTAATATATTCCAAGTACCTCTGATGTTATTTTTATTATCCTCTAATAATTTAGAGTAATATAGTTTCTTACATCTCCTCAAAATCTCAGTTAATTTGTTCTTATATGACTTATATTTTTCTTCTGCCTTCTTTGATCTTTCCTTTATAAATTGTTTATATAACCATTTCAATCCATTTCAAGATGAGTCTGAAATATAACAAAATGTGGAAAACTTGAAAGGGTCTGAATACTTTCTATACTGACTGTATAAAGTGTTCTGACATTTTCTGAGACCGCTTATCTGGCAGCTGAGACAACTGACCAGTCAATGGCTCTCATTACAATGGGGAGACAATCTCTCATCTCAGCAACCCCCTTCGTAGTTCACTGCTTGTTATGATGTCTCTGCAAGTCCTTTTGTAAGGTATACTTGAGTTTCATGGGCAACACAGTGGTGGTTAGTACTATCGCCTAATAGCAAGAAGGTTCCAGGTTAAAGCCGGTTTCTGTGTGGAGTTTGCATGTTCTCCCTGTGCCTGCGTGGGTTTTCTCTTGGTACTCCAGTTTCCTCTCACAGTCCAAAGACATGCAACTTAGGTTGATTGGTGACTCTAAATTGCCCATAGGAGTGAGTGTGAGTGTGTGTGGTTGTTTGTCTACGTGTCCGCCCTGTGGCAGACTGGCAACCTGTCCAGGGTGTACCACGCCCAATGTCAACTGGGATTGGCTCCAGTTCCCCCATGACCCCATTCAGGCATAAGCGGTATAGATAATGGATGGATGGATGAATGGATGGTTTCACAAATGAAATCAAATCTTTGTTGCTACTTCTTTATTTTGTCTAGAGGTAGAGTTACTGGAAGTTAATGTTATACTTGAATAGCAACAGTGCAGCCTCTGTTGAAGCTGTGTTGAAGTGCAATCAACAGAGCCAAGCCAGCCAAGAATGCTGCTGTCCCAAATGCAAATTGATCACGCTGTATTCCTGTGCCCTCTGGAATTTGGACTCCTGAGTTAAGCTGACTGGTTGTTGGGTTTTTCCAATATAATAATAATAATAGTAAGGTCTAGACCTTACTTTATAAAGTGTCCTGAGATTACTTTTGTTGTGATTTGGCGCTATAAAAATAAAATTGAATTGAACCCAATGTCTGCTTCAAGTCTTTATGCTAAGCTTAGCTAATCAACTACAGCCCCAAAGTTATAGGTACCCTGTGGCTTTTCTGACCACTAGGCATGCCATGGAGAGTGGGTCTCCACATTGTTAGCCTTTGTGGGCTCACATCACAACAAACAGCTGGTATCAGTAATGTGTGCACATACAGTACACACACAACCTCTGCTGACATGTCCAGTATATATAGTGCCTTGCGAAAGTATTCGGCCCCCTTGAACTTTGCGACCTTTTGCCACATTTCAGGCTTCAAACATAAAGATATAAAACTGTAATTTGTTGTGAAGAATCAACAACAAGTGGGACACAATCATGAAGTGGAACGAAATTTATTGGATATTTCAAACTTTTTTAACAAATAAAAAACTGAAAAATTGGGCGTGCAAAATTATTCAGCCCCCTTAAGTTAATACTTTGTAGCGCCACCTTTTGCTGCGATTACAGCTGTAAGTCGCTTGGGGTATGTCTCTAACAGTTTTGCACATCAAGAGACTGAAATTTTTGCCCATTCCGCCTTGCAAAACAGCTCGAGCTCAGTGAGATTGGATGGAGAGCGTTTGTGAACAGCAGTTTTCAGTTCTTTCCACAGATTCTCGATTGGATTCAGGTCTGGACTTTGACTTGACCATTCTAACACCTGGATATGTTTATTTGTGAACCATTCCATTGTAGATTTTGCTTTATGTTTTGAATCATTGTCTTGTTGGAAGACAAATCTCCATCCCAGTCTCAGGTCTTTTGCAGACTCCATCAGGTTTCCTTCCAGAATAGTCCTGTATTTGGCTCCATCCATCTTCCCATCAATTTTAACCACCTTCCCTGTCCCTGCTGAGGGAGACACACCAAACATGTGGAAGAAGGTGCTCTGGTCAGATGAAACCAAAATCGAACTTTTTGGCAACAGTGCAAAACGTTATGTTTGGTGTAAAAGCAACACAGCTCATCACCCTGAACACACCATCCCCACTGTCAAACATGGTGGTGGCAGCATCATGGTTTGGGGCTGCTTTTCTTCAGCAGGGACAGGGAAGATGGTTCAAATTGATGGGAAGATGGATGGAGCCACATACAGGACCATTCTGGAAGGAAACCTGATGGAGTCTGCAAAAGACCTGATACTGGGACGGAGATTTGTCTTCCAACAAGACAATGATCCAAAACATAAAGCAAAATCTACAATGGAATGGTTCAAAACTAAACATATCCAGGTGTTAGAATGGCCAAGTCAAAGTCCAGACCTCAATCCAATCGAGAATCTTTGGAAAGAACTGAAAACTGCTGTTCACAAATGCTCTCCATCCAACCTCACTGAGCTCGAGCTGTTTTGCAAGGAGGAATGGGCAAATATTTCAGTCTCTCGATGTGCAAAACTGATAGAGACATACCCCAAGTGACTTACAGCTGTAATCGCAGCAAAAGGTGGCGCTACAAAGTATTAACTTAAAGGGGCTGAATAATTTTGCACGCCCAATTTTTCAGTTTTTTATTTGTTAAAAAAGTTTGAAATATCCAATAAATTTCGTTCCACTTCATGATTGTGTCCCACTTGTTGTTGATTCTTCACAAAAAATTACAGTTTTATACCTTTATGTTTGAAGCCTGAAATGTGGCAAAAGGTCGCAAAGTTCAAGGGGGCCGAATACTTTCGCAAGGCACTGTACAATAAATATGAGCCCACAAGGTTGTGCCAGCTTTTCAATTCTGACTCTCCCAACAGGAAAAATCTCTTCATTGAAAGGTTCTTTATGAATCCAATCAAATTTCAAATACTGCTGAGTTTTCATTGTCTCTTAAACATGGGCTCATCTGTCCCTGGGTAATTTGCTCAAATACATTTGTTGAGTCATTTATTTTTTGTTTTGTGCTTGCTTGGCTGCACAAAAGAAATTTTCTTTGTACAAAATTGGGGGGTTATGTGACAGCCAGGATTACAAGATGGCACACATTGTTCCCACTGAAGGTTAATTAGCCCACCCCACACCAAAAATCTCTTCTGGATTTTCTTCCACATTGTGCAGGGTCCACTGTACATGCTTCTGCCCATTTGGTCCTGTTTGGCCCTTAGACTACACCTAGGCTTTGGGAAAGTTTTACATATATAAAACCTCCATGCATTAAAAAATTCATAATACAAAGACTGATAATGGACCTGGTCTGCAGATCAAGATGGGCTGTCTATAGTTTTAGATGTCACTGGTATCATTGTGGTCTATAGAGAAAATGCTTTTTGGAACCCAATGGTGATTTTTCATTGAAGTATTTCAAATGGCAACTGGGAAAAATGGGCTGAGTATCAACTTTCCGTATTACATCCATGGTTCTAGTCCACAGTGACACCCACAAGGGGGTCTGATCACTTTTTCATGTGGGGCAACTGCGGTTCAGTGGGTAGAGCAGTCGTCTCCCAGTGGGGGTTCAGTGTCTTACCCAAGTGTCCTTGGGTAAGACACTTGGGTAAGAGCTGGAGCGCAGGAAATTCAGAACATACCTGAACACTTTACCATCTCGGTCTATAAAAATATTTCCTCTGTTATCCCTGACCACAGGGATTTGTCCTGTGAACATGGCACCAAGCATTGAGTCACGGCAGCGCGTCAGAGTGTCCAGAGTTGTGGTGTAAATTTCTCCACCAACATTCAAAGACACTGGGTCCTGGAAAGAGTTCTTATTGCTGTTGTCGTCAGGTGAGTTGAGGTTAAGCATCTTGGAGGTAAAGCATTTATGTTCTTCTGAAACCTCGTCTGATGCTGTTGGGAGGACAAGGACCCTCCTTCTCTGGTCAGAAATGCTGCAGACTGAGGGATGTGGTAACTTCAAGAAAAAACTTGTTTCCTTTGACAGCCAGGCTGGATACAGCCAAGTTAAGGGAGACTGCGAGGAACTGTGCCAAGTCTGTTTCCAAAGCTGAAGATTTATTCTTTCCCTTCTCCCTGTTGTTTCAAAGCAAACATCTCATCCCTTCAGTTTATGATGCAGTCCTTTCCCGTGACTTTCTGTGGTTCAATTTATGTTTTTGTTGATGTATCTCCAGTAAGTTCTGAATGGTATCAGTGAACAGCACGCCTACAGTCTGACTATGTTAAGGAAGAAAGGCAGCAGGGCCACAGTGTCCAGACCAGCATAATAACAAGACACTTCTGGCTCCGTCTCCATGAAGCTCGCTTTTATTTTCAGCTCATACCCCCCTGATCTCTCAACTCTTACACACACTAGAGCTGTCCGAGCAAGACACAGGGGACTGGGCAATTTGTCTGAAATGGCCCCCTGAAAGTGACAACTGTGACACTGAAAAGTGCTTTTTATCTCTTGTGAACAAATGAACCATGTCCTCAGATACTTTTCATTTCAAATACCCTTTGGAATGCAAAGATTTTCAGATAACAGATTCACAAAAAAAGAAAAAACAAATGTCCCCAACTAAATGGAAAAATTTACTTTGTAGCAACTGCTATATGACATCTGACAACATCTGATATACTGATGAACAAAGAAAGAGTATCTACAACTCTCAATCTATCTATCTTGGAGATCATGTAGTTTCACAGTCTGAACTGTTGCAGATACAAAGCTGCCAGTACTGGAGACCATATCAGTCTAGGTATCACTGTCAGCTCTTAGTCTATACCTCTGTATTGCATGACTTGTTTTATGCCATGTAACATTTTAATCTCAAGCAGCCTGTTGGTAGTTAGTTGGCAACTGTGTCAGTCTACAGTGTACAGTGTGTTATGCTTTGTCAGTTCATCAATAAGAGGCCAATCACATTACAGTCATTTGAACTATTGTTTAAGATAAAAATAATGGTGAGCAGTTCCAATTTTTTGAAATGACAGGGACTGTAGACAATGCTGGCAATGGCCCTATGACCAAAACCTTAATTTGTACCATTTTCCACACTTTTGCTTCATTTCCACTATCGGAACCTAATGAGTGGTATACCTTGTACTTCGGCCTGCAAAACCTCCCAAGATGACGCGGACTGTCCTGTTTTATTTTTCACTGTATTTTCTCTGTATCAGTTTCTGTTTAGAGGAGGGAGGGGCCACGCCCCTTTCACACACACTCACAGCTGAGTAGAGGGAGAACAGATGATATGAAGTATCACTCCATAGTGCAACAATCAGCTGGTAACAGAGACTGTATGAGCAGTTGAACACCTGTTGAACAAGCATAACACAGACTTGCAGAAATGTGACATCTTCACTGCTTTACCCATAGTCCAACTCACTAAAGTCCCAGTTTTACCTCTAAACCAACAAGCAGAGTCCTCATTTTACCTCTATTTTATGATTCTGTGGTGGCAGCTGCAATTTTTTACACAGTTGTGGGTTGGCCAGGAGGTAGCATGGTCAGGGACAGAAAGAGACTCAACAAGCTGGTTAAGAGAGCTGGTTCTGTCCTGCACTGCTCTCTGGATTCCATCGAGGAGGTGGTGGACAGAAGGATGCTGGTAAAACTAACATCCATCATGCATAACCCCTCCCATCCCCTGCACCACACAGTAGAGGCTCTGAACAGTTCTTTTAGCACGAGACTGTTACATCCCCAGTGTAAGAAGTAACATTACCGCAGGTCATTCCTCCCCACAGCTATCAGACTGTACAACACATCACTGCAGTGATAAAATAGGTTAAATTATGAGGGACTATGTAATAATCTACTGAGGTGCAATATTCAGCTCCTGGGTGTGAAATGCATTGTAAATAGGCTCATGTGTAATATCTTGTTCCTGATCTCTCTCAAATACTGTACATTGCAGGGGCTTTAGGTATTTTTGAGTAGTTCAGAGATCCTTATGGCTGAAACACAGGTTTCTCTCCCCCATTGTGGGATTAATTGTGTAATATTCAATTGTTCTTGATTTCCTGGTTGTTTAGTCTCTACTGCTGTTCCTGATTCTCTCCAGTGCTGCTCTGCCCTGTTTTTAGGTGCCTTTGATTTGCTTATTTGTGCTGTGTAAAATGTAACGTTCTGATGACGCTACTTTTATAATCCTTGTTCATATCGTCCTAATGCTTTGTTGCCTTTATGTAACTTAAGTGTTCTTTGTTACTACGTACTTACATATGCATGCGCCGCACGGAGTGGCAGCAAGTTACAGCAGCTGTGTCCTCGTTTTCTTTTCCGTGTTTTTATGAAGTCGTGTTCTTATGTGTCTGTTCTTAGGGTGGTGTCTGTTCTTATGGTGTTATGTTGGTTGTTCTCTATTGCTGCTGTAACACAGAAATTTCCCTGCTATGGGATCAATAAAGTACCTACTCTACTCTACTCTAAACCACTACAAGTGCCTCTTTACACACCATAATTGTAATGCTAATGACTGAAGTGTGAAGACTAGGAAAACCAATCAGAGGCAACTGCTCTGCACACAACCACCCCTCCCCCCCAGTGCTCCTGGAACTTGATTTTAGTACTACCTCCTGAGGGGGGGCTGAAATATAGCCTCCAAAGTGGGCCGAGAGCCTGTGATGAGTATTACTCAGCTCAACACATTTTGATAGGTTCCTATAATGGGAAAACTCCTTTTGTCACATTTTCTATATGTAAAGAACTTGGCTACATGAATGCTGTACTACACCTTAACCCTCATGCCATCCTTTAAAATCCATCCAAAAGTGTCCCTTTGGACAAAAAGTGTACCCTTTGCAGCAAAGCAAAAACAGCTCTAACAATGTCATAAATTCACATTTTTTTCCACTTTAGCCAATCTTTTAAAAACTACTTCTGTCTGAAATATACATATCAAATATTAATTATATTTTGGGATTTTTTTAACCCTTTTAAAGGCCAGTATGTTGTCATAACCCCTTTCTTTTCAATGGAAAAAAACAAAAAAATGTAATAATTTTCAAAAAATACATTTCAACCAGTATTTTATTATTATTAGGCCCTGGGATGGATCAGTGATTGGTAGTAACATTGATATTGATGCATTTTTGTCTTTTTTGTAGTGGCAGATTTTTAAAAATCCATCCAAATATCACCCTCCAGACATTTTTTGTCCCATTGAAACCATTAAAAACGCTATATTTGATGCTAAAAGCTATTTTTGTGTAAGCTTCTTCTGGCTCTTTGTAACCAGGAACTCCCAGAGACGAAGCAGACCACTTGGATTATATAAAAAATAACCGTGCTGGTTTATTCAAAGAATCACAGGTAAAATTAACATTATACGCAGGCAGAATCAAGTGTGAAAGACCCTGAACCATAATGCCTATACAATATTATCACTTGGTTGGGCTAGCCCATACTACACAAAACGTCAAACCGTGACGTCACCTAATATGCCAGCTTTGCAGCTGACCATAACAATAGTCAAAACATGAAGAAAATCAATGTGTGTGGCTGTTGATTAGTGGTGTGTATCTAAGAACATCTTGACATGACATCTAGTGACATGTCATGACATTACACATAAGAAAATATTATGATTACAATTACGGTTACACATATCATAATAATAACAATATCTTCCTGCCTGCAAACTTTTTCTATCTAGTTGTCCTTGGCCATATGCACCCTGCAAAAACTCATGAGAATGACTAAGCATTTAACAGCCTGAGCTAGACATCCTGGCTCCACTAAACATTCCTAATACAACAAATATCTAACCAATATCTATCCGACTAAAAAATTACCTAACAATGCCATATTTATCCTACAATAAAGCAATGCGCCGCGCTCTGTTCCTTATGAATTTTGAAGTACTTGGTCCCAACTTTTAATTCTGATAGTCATCCATCAGATGGTGACATGATTCCATTTTCGAAGCCTGCAGCCAAAACAAAACCAAAATGCACTTGTACCACAGTTTTTTGCAAGGGTGACTTGCTATAATAATGAAAGGATTTGATAAAGTGCATATCAGTTTTGATGTTGTATTGATCCAGTGTGCGCCTTTGTGTGTTTGTGCGATTTCGCGTGCGTGCCTGCGCACGTGCTCGCACACGCAAAGCTGTTCCAATGGCGTACAATGAACAGAATAGGTTTGTGTGCCCAAATTCACAACTCCTTTCTCTTAGAAGGTCACACTCTTTGTTATATGAACTATTTTGTGAGAATTAAGTGACAACATGGCCACTGGCCAAAAATATAGCGTTTTTAATGGGTTTCAATGGGACAAAAAATGTCTGGAGGGCAATATTTGGATGGATGTTTTTTTCTTAGCCATTTTAGGCCAATTTAAGGAAGTGAGACCTCAATTTTAAATTTAAAAGAAAAAAAATATCATTTGGCAAGTTTGAGCTGTATTCATTCAACACAGCCAAATTGGCTTGAAAATAAAAAAGTGAAAAGGACAAAAAATGTACTTAGGGATGCATAAGGGTTAATAAGTCTAAGCTAAGAGTGCAAACATTTTCACTGAATTTTTGGTAATTTCCTAATGATCTAATTTTCTTTTCAATTTATTGGCCTAGAATCCCCCATAAACTTTGACACAAATTATGGATCAGTTTCTTAACACAGAAATGCAGCTGATATTGTTTTCACCAGACATCATGTGAGCCAAAATGTAGAATTACTTTAACAAAAGCTTTGTTAATATCAGCATATGTATTTTAATTTGGACCTACCAGCTTTTTATATGTATTTTTAAGATTTTTTTCTTAATATATTTAAGGTAATCCTGATAATGTACATAGAGAACAGGTAATCTTTGTTCGCATGTGTATATGTGTGCATTAACCTTTATGTGGAGTATAGTCCTGTCAACAGCATGAGCCTGCAGTAAAGTCACAGTGCATCCACCGAATCCTCCACCTGTCATCCGGCTGCCAAACACCCCTTCCACTTCCATGGCTGCAGACACCAGCTCATCCAGCTCCCTGCAGCTCACCTTATACAGATCCCTGACATGGGGACATGCAGTTACCACACACCTCCCACATTTTGTCCCCAAACACAACTCAGGTGTGATACAACTGCTTTAACTGTACCTGAGTGAGTTGTGGCTCTCAACCATAAGCTTGCCAAACTCTTTGTAGGCTCCTCTCTTCAGGGCTTCAGCAGCTTGGACGGTTCTTTCTATTTCCTTAATCACGTGACAAGCTCTTTGATAGGTTACATCATCCAGTCTGTCCCTTGCCTCTGAAATTATAGGGAAGGAGACAACAAAACCAAATAGGATAAATGTTTGTCTAAAAAAATGAATTGCTCTTTCTGACAAGTGTTCACCTTGTCCCATCTATTCAGGTTTTACTGTTTTAATTACCTATTAGCCATATAAATAAAAGCACTACAACCCTAAATAGTGTTAAAGACTAACTTGAGTACTGTGTCACTAAATTTAGCTTTAAGGAGTGCAGGCAAAGACTGATTTTCCCCTTAAGGTTATGCTCTGAAAAATAAAGGAGAGATGACTTGATCTCAAAATGACATGTATGCTGGCAACAGGAATGACCTGCCAATCCACAATCAGTGTTTGGACAAATGTTCGTGTGATTGGTGTGTGACAGCAACACCAAGTTAATCAAACAGGTGACTGGATATTTCTCTCTACAGTCAACTAAGGATGGTAGTTACAGCCATTGATAGGGTTAGCCTTCACAAAGAATACAGTACATGAAGTAGGCTATAACTTTTTGGGGGAGTAATTCTTGTGAATGGTAACAATAGACATAGAAGATTTTAGCCTATTTTACAAGTATAGAAATTGCTAACACTTACTGATTTAGCTAGTTACATTAGCCAAAGAAGCTAGTTAGTTGACATTACATAAATAATGCTATATGTTAGAATCCCCTCCCCTGATTCTGTATGTTCTTGCACATTGCACATAGCTTACATCATGCTCACATATCAGTCAAAATGGAACAAAATTCTACAAACTCAATAGACCATGGCAGGAGCATTTCTCACTGAATCTCAAAATAAATGTAATGCTTTTCATGAGGTGTTTGTGGGTGTGGCTTTGGACAGAAACAGGCTAGCTGTTTCCACCAACTTCCAGCCTTTATACTAATCTAGGCTAGCCACACCATCACTGCAGCTCCAAACTAACAGGCACACAAGATTGGTATTAATTTTCTATTTGCTTTGAGGGGGAAAAGGATGGCACTAGGATTCTGTAACAGAAGTAGTATGACACAGTAAAAGACATAACAAGAGAGAATTACATCAATGGAATGGAAGAGGACAGGATGGGGCAGGAGTCAGAACAACATCCTAGGCCAGGACAGGGCAGGACAGAGGGTAATAAAGATAGACAGAGAGGAACAGAATGGACCAGTACAAGATAATAAAAAATATACTTCACACCATCCAGGTCCATAATTGTAGCATCTCTAAGACTGGCCATTCCTAGGACAGAGGCAGCTTCTTCACACTGTCTGCGTCTCACGGTGTACTCACCACCAGACAGTGAGTGCCTCACATTGGAGTTGGTGATGAGAATGACCAAGCTTGGATCTGCGAGGGGCAAGGGGGTGGCCTCCAAGGATCTGAGTCAAACAACAAAGTGCAAGATTGATAATGGTGGATATAAATATGTAGAGTTTCCTCTACTGTTTAGCCCTGTGCTTGAAGTGGGGAGAAAAGGGACTGAGGGTCTGAGGCTAATTGACCAAATAACAAATACAGGCTAGGTTTAAATGAAATGTACACAATGTAAAAAAAAAACTTATAATCCTAATATATATTTATTCATTACTGAAATTATTGACAAGAAGTCAGAGGAGCTAATCCCCTCTGGCTCTCACATTGTAGCTGGCAGAAAGCTTCTAAACTGTCCGTTCTGACTGCAGCTTCATGTCACCACCCCTGGCTCCAATCATTTGCTCTCGTCCACTTCCCAGGCAAGACACAGTGCATCTCAAATGAGCCGCCAGAGAAGAGTATGGCAGCTTGTGCTGGTATGCAAGACAAAGTCCCAGTACCCGAAAGAGTACAATGTGTAAGTGCTAGTACCGCCTACTGGTGCATATGAGCCCACTTTAAGCACTGGTTAAACCAAAAGATCCCAGCGGAGACAAGGAAGTCACCAAAGACTATTGGATTATTGTACTCTCACTGGACATTGACAAAACCTGCAGTCAATGAGCAAAGCATGGCGCTCTCTGCCGAGGACAGACACGAACTGATCCATAATCCCACAGGGTACACCAGCATGAGTGTGTTCTGCCTGCTGACAGGCTAATGCTTTGGACACCTTGTCTCCATCATCTGTAGAAACAAGGACAAAGACAGACACCAAAGATCCAGGCTCATATAGCTGCAGATCAACCATTATGTTTAGGCTTTTCCTTGAAAATCACTATGCATCATGTCATATCATATCATAATATAAAGTGCCCTGAGATGATTTACATTGCAATTTGGTGCTATACAAATAAAACTGAATTAAAACAGAACTGAATCATCCATCTCTAATAATAGCTAATATCAAATCTAATTATCGCTTCTGGTGCTCCATACTTGATTATAAGTTTCTATTGTCTTTGGAAGTTTTTCTCCATTTTTTCCCCTTTTTTTCTTGCTTTAATATTCTGCTTCAAAGCTTTTGATTCTTTTATTGTTGCTTATGGACTTGTTTTACAGTTGAACTTGTTGTTTTGTAGCTGTCCAATTCTTGGAACTTAATCTTTTTTAATTAATTTTGTTCTTCCCATTTCTGAGCATGCAAATTGTACACCAAGACTGACTGTACTCCGATCAGCCATAATAACATTCTGACCACTCACAGGCGAAGTGAATAACACTGATTATCTCGTTACAATGGCACGTCAGTGTGTGGAGTATAATAGGCAGCAAGTGAACATTCAATCCTCAAAGTTGATGTGTTGGAAGCAGGAAAAACGGGAAAGCATGAGGATCTGAGTGACTGACAAGGGCCAAACTGTGATGTTGATGACTGGAACGTCTTGTTGGGTGTTCCTGTCTGCAGTGGTTAGTACCTAACAGTGGTCTAAGGAAGGACAACCAGTGAACTGGTTGTCAGGGTCATGGATGCCCAAAGCTCACTGGTGGTTAGGTTGACCTACTCTAGATTAAAATTTCATTTTTCATTCATCCTTTTCAAAAAGATTCAATTTGTTTGAATCTTTGTTAAAATGCTTGAAAATGAGAAATACTGTACACTGGTCTCTATGAAAAGAAACATTTAGCGGCTGTAGTGATGATATGACACCTGGAGTGGGGAGGCTGTTGAATTTGTCTCAAAAATTATCTCTGACTTGTCCTCACAACAACAGTTTTCACTCCTTTTATAGAAGTTTTTTACTGAGTGACAGACAAAGTTGCAGCTTCCCTGCTGTTAAAAGTTTTCAACTTCCCATTGTGGGATCAAAAAAGTTTATCTTATCACATAAAGATCCCTTCCTTACTGCTGTAACTAGGGATGCAGCGATACCGCTTTTTTCAGACCAATGTTTCTACTATAAAAAACTACAATTACCATAAAAGCACATTGACTTTAGAGACAGTTTTAATTCCACGAGGTTTACTTTCTGACAGTGATTCAATAGAATATCAAGAGGCTGTGCAAATTAACCGAAAACTTTCTGTGATAACAAACCTAGTATCACCACCATTCCCACTGAATAATGTGTAACTAGCTGAATTTCTGTAGCCTGCAACCAAACATACTGTAATAGTTTATTTGACCCTTAGTTAAGATGTAATGATTTCACAACCCCCTGACCAGAACCTCACACTTTAGGAGCACATATCACAGTCGTTACTTTAAATTTTTTATTTAACAAGGAGCTTCAGCATTACTTTTGTTGTCATCACTTATCTTAAAATATCCATGAACCGCTGAAATTTCTTCTCTGCCACCTAATGACCAGCTCAGCCAGCATGAGGTTAATGTAATGCTGGTGTTATATGGTATGGATGGACAACTTCTATGAGTAAGAGTAAATGTTAAATGGTCTTATATTTGTATAGCGCTTTTCTATGCTTTACAGCACACTCAAAGGGCTTTCACACTAATTGGCCATTCACCCATTTGCACTCCCAAACTAACACATTCACACACCAGTGTCATCACTGGGAGCAACCAGGGGTTCAGTGTCTTGCTCAAGGACACTTTGACTGGACAAGCTGGGAATCAAACCGCTAATCCTCCAGTTAGGAGATGACCCACTCTACCTCCTGAGCCACAGCCGCCAGTAGAGTACTAGAAGGTGGATTTGGACCCGGCATTGGTGCATCCTTAGCAGTAACTGAGCATCAGAACCACACTGGAGTGACTGTAATTTCTGTAAGCAAACTCTGACCTGGTTTGAGCTGCTGCAGAAATGTGTAGAAAGCCACCTCCAGAGAGGCAGAGCTGGACAGACCGCCTCCCAAGGGGACACTGCTGGCTATCACCGCTCTAAAACCTGAGACAAGAGGAGCTGAAGCATGAAAGACAGAGATAAGGCACATGAAATAAACCTGCTGTTGTGTTATACCAAGAAAGGATATGATACGAGACTGGCAAGCTTGTGTCGTATGTCTGTTTTAATTTATCTTGACTGATATAGGTGAAAAATGAAAATTTAACTGCTGTCAAAACTAATATTTCAGTTTTAAAACTATAATATCTAATTAATGTATATTCCAGATAAAGCGTTTGGAGCTTTGGATAATGTCATAGCTTTTGTGTTTACCCCTGTAATGCTGTATAACACCCTTCACATAGTTTGCCCAGCTGGGTGACCCTGGAGACATAAACAATCTGTCAGTGGGCAATCTGAAGTCCACTCTCCTAGGCTCATCAGCATCCTCAGTTGTTGTTACCACGGTAACATCCTGGCCAAAGGTTTGACTCCCTACTACCACAGTCACCAGGGGCAGCGCCTGAGACACCAAACACAAATGAACATATTCAAGATGGGTGAAAGATTAAATAGCTTGCCAAACTCCATTAAAAACAAAATCAAACGTTTTTTGCTTATTGCATATTAGCGGAACTTAAGACCACATGCCAATGTTTAGGTTGTGCTCACCTGTTAAAATCATGCAAGTCTTTACTTTAAAGTGTAACACTGTTGATAACGCAAGGTTGCAATGGGGGCAGTCAAGTTGTATTATCCATAACTAATCATTGCTGGGAGTTCTGGATGCATACGGAACTGCGTGAGTACTGCATGCATACGGAACTGCAATGAGGGAGTGTTTGACATGTTTTGTAGAGGTTTGGAGTCATGTCTTGTCCGCCACAAGCACAGCAAACATTTAACAGAGCTTTAAACAACATTTGATGTGTTAACACGAAGTTCACATTTGCAATGACTGAAAATTAATGGTCGTTTTACCATTGGAAGTACAAATCCCTGGTTGTAGTCAGTGTGCTCCCCTATCAGGTTGACTCTTCCAGGCGCACACACCGCCACCTGAGGAGTCTCTTCCCCAAACACCTGTCCGAACACACGACGAGCATCCGCAACAAGTTCGGATACACTTGGAAATGAACTGGCCATTGAGCAAAATGTAATTTCAGAACGTGGCTTAGAACACCTAAGTTACTGACAGTTGATAGGATCAGACCAGCACACGAATCCGTCAAAATATAAAACGCATATAATAAAATGCAACGGGGAAGTATGTAAATAAAAGCTACAGTGGTCACGAGCCTCCTTCTTCTTCGTTGTAACATTGAAATGCAACCGGGCAGAGCATTAGCGCCACTCTCTGTACGTTTACAAAATTCTTAGATAGCCTACATAGGATACCATGCCCAGTTTTCATGTACTGTATGGCTTCTTCCTGTATCATTTTTAATTGAGTAACATTTGACATGTGTCCTCCTGTGGCTACAGACACAAAAGTAGCTTCTTGGCTGCTTTCTGTGTGATGGGGGAGGCGACAGTGGTAGGTTGGGTAGAGCAGTCGAATCCAACCAGAAGATTGAAGGTTCAAATCTGTGTCTCCAGTCCACCTGTCGAAGTGTCCTTGGGCAAGCCCCCCCCCGTCCATTTACCATTTAAGTAAGTTCTGGTGCCTCTGCAGGCAGGGGGTGGTACTGCAGCTTGGATTCATCAGCAGGCAGCTGCAAACCAAGAGGCACTGAACGTGACCTTTGACCTCTGAATGTACCTCCACAAGGAAGTAAAAAAAAAAAAAAACCTTATTTGCCATTTATGAGAGTTTTTATTTATCAGAGGAAATTTTTGAGGTGAAAAGATCCAATATTACTTAAGGGTACATATATTAATTGTGATTGTATTAAAAGTTGCTAGTGTAACATTTTATCATCAGTGTATCATCTTGTTGATATCTGATTTTACCTTAAGAGTAATGTAAACCAGTGAGAGTATGGTGCAGTAGACTCTTACTGACACTAATGGTTTTGAAAATGCTTGAAAAGAACCACATTTTTCATCCTATCCTCCCTCCCCCTCATAAAAGGCAAGATGGTGTCACATGCGTACAGAGCCAAACCAGTAATCAGCATAAAAACACCACCAACAGTAAAATGAGCCAAGGCACAACCAACAGGTAAAACAGAAAACCTTAACAAAAAAACTAAAACAAAGTAACAATTGCAATGAATCCTGCAGTAATCTGCATCAGACCTCACCATTGTTTCACATTCAACATTTACTCATTGCACAAGGAGCTTGAAACCAACAATATTGCACTGTATTTAGAGTCCTGATACAGGTGGGGGTGAAAAAATTATTGTAGTGCTTCAGTCTGCATCTAGGAGCTCTAAACCACATTCCAAAAGGTTAGAGCTGGAACTCACTATGTAAGATGTGGATGGTATCTGACACTATTCCAAGGACATGCTTGGTCAGTGTTTGTTCATAAATCTGTTGGGAAGATGAATAATTTTTGAGACCAATGATTTTCATGGCAGACTTTACCATTTGGCCAATCTGGACAGACCAGTTTCCATATCAAGCAGTGATCCTATATTGGATGATACCCTCTAGCTGGCCAGAAAATGATCACCAGTTTCTGTTCAACATCGTAGAGTCTCAGTTTGGGTAAAAATACCTACCGTCTTTGTTGTGTGTTTGAGCACAATGTGTCAACATACACCTTCCAAGTGAGTGTGCTCTTGATGTGAACTCCTATGAACTGACCTGAGCAATATCGGATTGTGAATAGTAACTGACATATTGTCCCCTCCAGAGTGAAGGTTATTTTAATATATTCTGCAGGAGACAAAAAAGTTGTTGTTCAAGGATTCAAGATTTTTATTTGCAATTTATCCATAAACAGACAGTCTAGGCATATAGGAATTCTTGTGCAGCTCTCCTTTGGAGTCAGGTAAGGAGTCAAAAGCCAGAAAGAACACTTAGTCTTAAAATAAAAAGTTACATAAAGGCAACAAAGCATTAAAACCGCAATACACAAAAATAGGGTAATAGTATTTCCCACAGTGAACTTCAAGTATCACACTTAATAATTCACATGATGGAGTTGGATATGTCATTACGCTTAGTGAGGTGCATGTTTGTTGCATGTTTCCCTTCAGTTTGTCAAGCTGAAGGCTAATATTGTCTTACATAACAATAACAAACCTCTACAAAGATAGCTCTAGATCCCTCTAATGATGGTATATGTTTAACACTATTTGACAATACCAAATTCAGATCATTTTTAGTGATAGTGTTTCTTATTAACCTGTTCTGTGCACATTAGGTTTATATTATGCCCACTGCCATCAATGATTGATTGATTTTAATAGGGTCCCCCAGGCAATACATCAAAGACATAATAAAAATATAATACTATTTATTGTTTTTAGTTGGAAATGTGCTTGCATCTGCTGAGGTAAAGGTTTATGCAACAGTTGATGGCAGCTGGACAGACTACAAAAAGCCTAAAAAAATTAGCCAATATCAGAGCCTGGGGAAGTCTGTGCTGATCAGCTGGCTCCCATCTTCGCACTGATCTTCAACAGATCATTGAAGCTATGTGAAGTTCATTCCTTCTTCAAAGGCCCCACCATAATGCCCATCCCCATCAGTGGGGACCCCTCACATCATGAACACAAACTGTTTGAATTCCTCCCCTTTGGATGGCACTACAGGTCTATGGACTGAATGACTACAAACCTGTCATCCTGACATCATGTGATCACATTGTAGACCTCTTGCTGGACCCCCTGCAGATTGCCTATCAGGTAAGTGGATGATGCAGTTGCAACCAACAGGAGCTGAACATACTATACTCAAACTAGAGAAATACATTTCCTGTCAAAAATGCATGTGGATGCTAATAAAAGCTGAAAGATTGTCCTGAAAATCCCTGAAATCAATTGCTGAAACAGCTGAAAGATGAGAAGAAGTTCTTTGTTGAATAATCTGAAGGATGAGATGCAATAAAGTAGGAATGGCCTTGAAGAGCTGAACATTTTGATACCTGAATGGCTTTTCTAGCTGAAGGTATGCTGAGCTTATTAAGATGTGAAAATAGTCCAATAGGACTGTTAGAAATGAACCCAATTGTTTTATTGGAAGCACGAGAAGTGAAGACAGGAGAGGACTGTTTAAGATCAACAGAAAGTTTACTGAAAGCCTGATCACTGGTAGGTATTACAGCACTGGATTCAGAGAGACAGAGCTCCCGCAGGAAAACCTGCTTCTGAATCCTGACTTAAGTTTTTACAACACATTTATCTTCTTAGGCTGCTCCACCCTGAACAGGGATGCATCCTTCAATAGTTCATGATCCTATTGGTCATTTGGTGTGAGTAGGTCAACCCCTGCCTGCGCTTGCTTGCTGATATGTGACCTAGACCAGGTATGTGTCTGTGTGCATCTCTCTGGCACCCTGATCTTGATCTTGAGGTGCACTGATCAATGGGTGGCCTGAGTTGCAAATTTTCAAAATAAAAATAAATATTTCAAAGGTATGAGATTTAGAAAAATTCTGAAGAGAAGCATGAATGTACTTGGAGAGCTGAACATTTTGATACCTGAAAGTATGCTGAAGTAGAATTTCCCTATTCATTTGAAAGGGGCAAGATTTTCAAAATAAAGCTAAATATTACAAAAGTATGAAGTTTAGAAAAATTCTGAATAGAAGCATGAATGCCCTTGAAGAGCTGAACCTTTTGATAGTTGAAAGTATGCTGAAGTAGAATTTTCCCATTCTTTTGAATGGTGAAAAAGTTTCAAAATAAAGATAAATATTTCTAAAGTATGAAGTTTAGACAACTTCTGAATAGAAGCATGAATGTCTTTGAAGACCTGAACATTTTGATAGCTGAAATTATGCTGAAGTAGAATTTTCCCATTCATTTGAATGGGGCAAAATTGTCAGAATAAATGCTGAAAACTATGAACGTTTTTAAAAAAAGTTGAATACATGCTATAATGTCTTGAAAAACCTGAACATTTTGATACCAGAATGGCTTTTCTAGCTGAAAGTATACTGAACTTATTAATATGTGAACATTTTCCTATGTATGGATGCTGAATCAGCATCCATACAATAAATAAAGAACAGAAGAGCATAGTGTGGATGCTTTACAGCATCCACACAATCAGTGGAGATGACAGTTAGGGGGAGCTCCCCTCACCATACTCAACAGCACTGTATTGGACGTGAAGATCTACAAGTTCCTGGGCTCCACTATCTTACAGGACTTGAAGTGAACATCCAAAATCAGCACCATCACCAAGAAGGCACAGCAGAGGATGTACTTCCTGCACCAACTCAGGAAGTTTAATCTACCCCAGGAGCTGCTGATACAGTTCTACACAGGAATCATCAATTCTGTTCTCTGCTCTTCTATCACTGTCTGGTTTGGCACAGCAACCAAACAGAACAGGAACATACTCCAGTGGACAGTCAGGACTGCAGAAAGAATCACCAGTGCCAGGCTGTCCTCCATGGAGGACCTGTACACCTCATGTGGTCAAGTTAAAGGCAGCGAAGAGTTTCTGCAGACCTCTCACATCCTGGACATCACACTTAATAGCTGTTTTTGAATCTTGTATATATGTACATATATTTATCAGTAGGTTGTTGCTTTTGTCTCTTTGACTTTACTTATTAATTTTATTTGATTTTATTTGAATGCACATTGGGCACCACTGAACTGGGGTCAAATTCCTTGTATTTTAACATACTTGTCAATAAAGATTCTGATTCAGACCTAGCAAATTCCCAAAAAGGACTGTGCTTGTAATTATTTGTTACATGTGTTCTATCCCAGTTTAACTGCGATTGTGAATCTTGTTCGTGTTTGTGACAGTTGCAGAACGACTCTTGATGTGAGCTTTGCACGGTAGGGGGCAATGATACACAATGCAGCGTCTAGACTGCCGGTCGGAAACAGGAAGATGAGATGCCGGACGTGGTGGAAGAAAAACAACATCATGGCTGCTGACAGCGATGTGAGTTTTTTCATGGCTGTATTTAAAGGTTTCTTTAGTCAAATAACTTAATACAGGAGTTCAGCGTAGTTGTCTAAGCGCGCAACTGATAACAGCATACGTGAATTTCTGTTCAATCTGAACCTGTGTCTGTCTCTTCCAGCCCGAGTCAGAAGTGTTTGAGATCACCGATTTTACCACCGCATCAGAGTGGGAACGGTAGGCGAGCTCACCATCAACGACTAACGTTACAGTTCCTAGTTTAATATTAGCCTATAACTATAATACACAAGTTATAGTTGATATTATTAGTAGTAATCAATATGTCAGCGTCTAGACCAAGCGTGTGACTCCCTTGTCACTTATTGCATACACTCGAGTGTATGCAAGCTGTTGCTAGGCAGCGTCTTGCTGTCAGCTAGTCCCAGCTCGGTGATTCTAAGGTACAGTATGTATGTAATACTCTCATGTATTACACAAGGAATTACATACGGTGACGATCCACGTCAGGGGTCATTACAGTACCTTAGGAAAATATGAATTTGTCAGAAAACAGACAAAATGTGTACTTTTCCTGGACGATTTTTTATTCTGTATCATTAGAAGAGTACCTTCAGATTTTTGGGCAATGTTATGAAACGACAGTATGGGGTTAAAATGTTCGAACGCTCACAGTGGCTCAGCTCTCTGACTCTTATGTCCATAATACCTGAGAGTCACAGAGCTGGGGCGAGCTGCCAACATGACGCATGCACACTCATACACAAAGTAAGCTCACCTTATATTGTATTCTGTCATGTTAGCTATAGCGAATTTATGCTATTATGGCATTTTCATCATTAATGAACTAACCTTATAGACCAAATGACGAATGTTTGTCTTTTTCTTGTTTAAGTTTACATTAGGTAAAAAGGTATGGTAGAAATACTGATTGTCCTGTAAAATGTTATGTGACAAAATGAAATTGTTAATGCGCACTGCTGCAATTTTTTTTTAGCATTTTTCTGTTGGAGCTGTTCTAGGTGAAGCTAGTTCATGTAGTTTACTCCAGTGGTTCACCCTAAAGACAAGGACAAACCTTGTGAGTTAATCAGTAAGGTAGGAAAGAAGAAACAACAGTTTCCTACAAAGTGTCTTGTTTAAATGAGATATGTTCAGTATGTTCTGTGATTAAAAACAGATATTGACAGCGATGTGATAGTTTTTGCATTCCCTCTAATCTGTGGGAGCAGCTTTGTGTGTTGGCCATTATGCATTTGTTGTTTAGTAGTGTTGCCAAGCTTTGACAGTATGGTTAACAATTGTGTCTCAGGAGGTAGAGTGGGTCGTCTCCTAAACTGAAGATTAGTGGTTCGATTCCCGGCTTGTCCAGTCCACATGTCGAAGTGTCCTTGAGCAAGACACTGAACCCCCAGTTTCTCCTGGTGATGACACCAGTGTGTGAATGTGTGTGTGTTTGGGAGTGTGAATGGCCAAATAGTTTGAAAGTGTTTTGAGTGTGCTGCAATGCATGGAAAAGCGGCATACAAATATAAGTCCATTTACCGCTGCAACTGTTGGGGTTGCTGCAGCTGTGTCTGTTTCTATGGGTGTGGATATACTGTATCTGCAGCTATAGCTGCTATTGTGGCTTGTCTTTACAGCCCCTAGTGTACTAGCATTTGCTGAGAAAGTATAATTAATCCAGACGTTGAAGGTTTGAATCCTGTATTTTGCACATGACATGAATTGCGAACTTGCTAGTGTACACATCAGGAATGTCAGAGCAGCGTCATCACAGTGCACAGCCAGCACAATCATATCAGTTCACTGGACACACACATCTCCTGGTATATACACTACTGTTCAAATGTTTGGGGACATCTCAATTTTTATGCCTCTGTGCTGGCAATAGCCCCGATCAGAGGCGTTATGTTCTCAGGTTGTCCGTCTGTTCATCTGTCTGTCTGTCTGTCTGTACAGCCCATTCTTGTGAATGTGGTATTTAAGGACCAACTTGAGGGAATTTTTTGTGTCCACTTCGACTCAGTAATGAACTGATTAGATTTTGGTGGTCAAAGGTCAAGGTCAGTGACCCATACTCGTGAATTTGACTGGTTGGCAGAGGCATACAACCTTGAAGTGGTGATTCTAGTTTAATAATAGTATTGCAAAGAAACACATTAGCAGTTCCCACTTTGACATTTTAGCGGCTTCACAGATTAGAGATTGAATGAAAAATATGTCCTTATAACATGAAAATTTGTTTCATTTGATTTGATCTGATTTCATTGTAATGTGAAAAGGATACTGGTAATCTAAATGCTTTATGATATCAAAAGAAACTATGCAACTTTTTTTCTTATTGTGGCAGAAATGTGATGCCATAGTGTGTCATATTCAATGTCATATTATATCAGCACAAAAAAAGCCCATATTAGTCAGATCTAAAAAAAAAAAAGAAAAAAAAAACATGTCATGCTGGAGCCTGAAGTAAACAGCCAGATCATCACTATGCTAGCTGGAGATGAGTTTTGCTTTGCTTGGAATGTGGATGAGAGCAAGTGGAGGAGACAAGGAGCTGTAGTCAAATCAGTAGGACATACAAAATGTCACAGCTACGATTTGTACTGAATATAATACTATTTATTGTATGGATGCTGATTCAGCATCCATACTATGTTATCCAATTATTTATTATTGTATGGATGCTGAGTCAGCATCCATACCTTGTTTTCCTGGTCTTAATTGTATGGATGCTGCCTCAGCATCCATACCTTGTTTTCCTGGTCTTAATTGTATGGATGCTGCCTCAGCATCCATACCTTGTTTTCCTGGTCTTAATTGTATGGATGCTGCCTCAGCATCCATACCTTGTTTTCCTGGTCTTTATTATTATTGTATGGATGCTGATTCAGCATCTTTCAGCACTCAGCATCTATACACATTTTCTTAAGAAAACGCAATTTTCTAGTTAATCTTTATTTTCTGCCCAATATTTCATCACCACTATAACTTTGTTAGTGGTGTAAGTAATCTTCACAACCTGTGCTTACAGCCTGAAAATGAGAGCTGGTTAATTTTTTGTCATGTTGCAATAGCAGCTTTTCATACATTTGCACACCTTAAAAATGTATCAGAATTACTTTTATACATGTACATAAAAACATCTTTTTAAAACACATAGTTGTGTTGGACATGAAGCTTTGGGGCTTTGTTTCTATTTGTGCCAAGCAAAGAAAGCTTCAAATTAAGTACAGTGATACCTGGTGGTTTGTATAACACCTCTCTGATTTCAATTTTTTAGTTTCTTATGCAGCAGTAAAAGTCCAAGAAGCCTGCTTGTTGTTATTCAAGTTGGCAAACTATTGTTCAAAAGTGGTGCATTCATTGTAGAGTTTACTATGTAATACCTTACAGTGCTATAATTAAATGCATTGTTGAAAAAGCCAACATGTAAAATATGTTTGCTGACACGAGATATAAATGCACCTTACTGATGGTGTTGAGGCCCAGTGTCACTGTTGTAACTTCATGTTTGATATTTAGTATGGCTGCACGATAAATCGTTTTGTAAGTGTGATTCAGATCCCTGTGTAATCTATCTCACATGACAATGGCTATACCGTGTTTGCAATAGCAGAGAGAAGCCTTGCATCAAATCAAGCGCTTCCTTTTCCTTGATAAGCTGTGTTAACCAATATCTGGAATGCGTTACATCACCTGACAAGCTGTAGGCAGGAAGAGAAAACTGATTTAAAACCTAATCTGACATGTTTGACATTGTGAAAGGTATTCTCGGCTTTCCTGCAACCTTTTTTCGAATGTTGAGCTGTTTGTCCTAGTGCCGAATAACAGTTGAGACAGTAATGAATCACTTAGCGGTTATTAGTTGCGGTTATTGACTAATGTAGCTTAGGAGCGGTTGGTTTTATGCAAGGCACCTCCTTGCTAATGCAAACACGGCAAAATTGTTGTCACGTGAGACTGAGATCACACAGGGATCTAAAACGCGCTCACAAAATTTATGTAACATATAACATTCAATTCACTATGACGTAATACTGAAAAGTTCCAAATATTCACATTTGATGTGTTGGAATCAGAAAATTTTTGGTTTTCCCACTTGGTTAATGACTTAAATGATTAATAGCTTGTTTAAATTCCTGACTTTTTGTAAATTTTTATTTTTTTTTTTACAATCAATTAATGGGCTATTTAGTTCACTGCTAAATTAGTGCATAGCCAGTGTTGTTGTCCTTAATAAAAGTCAGGTTTCAGTGCATCTCCTAATAACCTACAGTATGTACTGTATGTCGAACTTATCTCTGATGCTTACAGTAGAACTCATGTTTTCTACCTAAAGTTTTGTGTCTAGGGTTGAGGAAGTGCTGAATGACTGGAAGCTGATTGGCAGCTCTGCAGGAAAGCTGTCCCCAGAGAAGGTATTCAGCTCTAATTAAGCCTTAACCTTAACCTTTCAGCTGAATAATACCAGTGTAGACTTATGTCACCAGTAGGTTCTGTACCTGCACTTTGTTATGATGCTGTGTTATGTGAACACAGGGTGAATACACCAGTGGCACCTGGGGGGAGAAGTCCCAGGACATACATTTTGCTGACTTTAAGTTCTACATAACTCATTACTTCCTGAAACAAGCTTATGAGAAGAATGATGGGAAGGACAAGTTTGAAGAAGGTATAACTATATCTGAGCGCACTACTATGTGGACAGTACCTGATGTAGTTAATAGCATTGTTTTAGAACTGTATTTGATTTAGTGTTTCCGTTTTCAGAGTGCAGTTAGGGAGCTGAGTTAATCCTTCCAACGATTTGTGTTTGACACAACTTTCATTCTTGTGTCCAGATGCCTTCCCCTTGGCAATGCAGGACCTTCTGTGCATGAACAATGATTTCCCTCCTCGAGCTCACTGCCTGGTTAGATGGTGAGTTCACTCATTGATTACAGGCAAAGATAAAGCAGGTTACTCTGAGAAATCAGGTTCTGCAGATACCCCGTCAGTATATGTACATTCACTGTTCTAACCTAGGTAGCTGTAAATGCCAGTGGTGGAAGAAGTACTCGGATCCTTTATTTAAGAAAAAGGAGAAATACCCTGGTGTACAAATACTCTGTTATAAGTAAAAATCCACTAGATATATGAATATACCACACTTCAGAGGTAGTAAAGCAGAGAGAAATGTGATACTGATGTGCATGGTCTAACTGCATCTGTGCTGACAGGTATGGTATACGAGAGTTTGTGGTCATCAGCCCTGGAACCAACTGTGAGGCCATCATTAGCGAGTCCAAATGCAATCTGCTTCTCAGCTCCCTCTCCATTTCTCTGGCCAACACCGGCTGGTGAGTCACCTTCAGCATTCGAGGCAGTGGGTGGTTTTCACACGATTATGGCATCATAAATGTTCACCTGATACTTTTGACTCATGTATGTGCAGCAGCACAAAGTCCAAAAATCTAGGTGAATTGGAGTAAACGGTATCTTAAAAGTATTCAGACCCTTAGTTCAGTACTTTGTAGAAGCCCCTTTGGCAGCAGCTATACCTTTGGTTGTTTTTGAACAAATTCTGCAAATTCATTAGTTATAGTTACACACCTGCGGACATTCTCATCTGTGGACACGTATTTCCTATGTCTGGAAAATCGGTCAGCAGGTCCCACTCTCTCCAGCAAATGTTGAGCAGATCAGTGAAAGTCAGCCTCACATATAAACAAGGCAGTGTGTGCCTGTAAATATGGAGGGTGATTACACGATCCTGGTCATATTCCACAAAGAACTGTCATGCTGTGCTTCACCTGGTGCCATGTAGCATCAGAGCATTGAGCTGGCTACGAGAACCCGCAGCTGGATGTGAGCAGTATTCAAGTGATAAAGCCAACACCCACACATTTTTTTCTAGTAATGCCTTCTCCTGTTTATTTTGTTCATACAGCCAGGTGCCCATGTTTGTGCAGATCCAGCAGAAGTGGAGGCGGATGTATGCTGGTGAGTGCCAGGGACCAGGTGTGCGCACTGACTTTGAGATGGTTCACCTCCGCAAGGTGCCAAGCCAGTACAACCACCTGTCTGGCCTGCTTGACATCTTCAAGTCGAAGATAGTAAGTGATATGAAGGCAGACACAAAATAGTTATTTATCACCTGGCTTTAACCAGTGCTCAATTATGCATGAACAAACAATGAGCTTGTCTTTCCAACTGCATGTGATATGATTTTTGTGTATTTTCAACTGTGATTTAACAGTTTGATCCATTTTGTTTAGGCTGGTGTGAAAACTGTCAAGGGGTGATATGGATGTTGATTCATGCAGGTGCTGACCAAGCCACTGTCCTAAGATCACTTGAAAAGGAGGGTCTTGGTTTGCACCACAAACCCGCTACACCAAGAGTTGGCTTCCACCTAAATTTATTTACAATTTTAAACAATTTCTATTAAAAATCCTAGAGCACTTTATTTGATATTTTAAAAGATTTAACAAAGATACAAAACAATAACATGACCTGGGCTATTTCTCGGAGCACCAAAATCATAAGGCAGCACGAGATGCAAAGGTGTCATCTTTTTCCAAGTAAAAACAGGAGAGAGAGTTTGTACAGAGATAATGTTAACCATACAACAGCTTCTTTTTTTCTGATATTTCTCTCGTCAGGATTGTACCCTGTCCCATTTACCTCCAGTCAACATTGCCATCCGTTTTACCTACATTCTCCAGGACTGGCAGCAGTATTCATGGCCACAGCAGCCTCCAGGTAGGCACGTACAATCAATTACATACTACCAAATAATCTCATTGATCATCAGCCTCAATCTCTGGATCTGCCAGAGTAATTTTGGAAAAAGATGCTGTGGACAGATGAAGATAAAACCAAGCTCTTTGAACACAAAGGTGTGTCTGGAGAAATAAAGGGGCAGCATTTGATGACTAGACCATCTTGCCATCTACACTGAGCTTTAGGGTTGTGTGGCAGCTTGTGGCACAGAAGGAAGAATGGATTTCACTAAATACGATCAGATTCTGGATTGAGATGTGAAGCACTCCAAAGCACACCTCAAAATCCACCATATAACTAATTTGAAATACACAAGCTGAAGCTTTTGGAATGGCCTAACCAGTTACCTGACCTGAACATTGTTAAAAATGCACATGCTCCTGTTGCCAACGTTTTGTTGAAATCTGTTTCCCCATCTAGATGTGTTTCCGCTAACCTGATTCCTAACGTTATCCTAACCACTACAACTACTGAGGGGAGGCGCTACAGGAAACTGAGTTTTGAACAGGGGAAACACATCTCGATGAGGGAACAAACAACACTTATAAATAAGCTATGTTTTTACAGTGACAATACCTCAAATCCTACCTAACATGTTTGATGCAGAATGTGAAAGTGGACAGCATGACAAACCGTGACAGCATTATTATTTGAACTTCTCCTCCATCGATAGGCAAACAGTGGTATATGTACCGATGAAAAGAGATGTGTAACACTCTAAACAAAGCAGGTAATTGAGAAACCCCATATTTTAACTGGCATAATGTAGACATAGTATCTTCTCCAGTCTTACAACAGTTTTCTCTAACATTATAGAAACAAGGCATTAACAGACATGCAACGTGTTTATCTTTTATTTTTTAACTTACCATTAAGTCCCACCATGTAGTGGAAGCATCACTCTCTGTCAAGTAGTGCCAAAGTCGGTAAATCCAACCGGTGGTCACTGCGTTCTCCCCCACACGACCACACAGTCCCAAAGTAGTGAAATTATTCCAACAGGTAGCGTAGCACCGACAATAACATCATGGTTTGTTAATCCACAACACATCACATGCAGCAGACACACTGGCCTCAAGCAGTCAAAACAAACAGGTACTGTGGTATGGGGTAATCTAGCATTGATGAGCTGATCATTCACCGTTGCAGGGGCTTCACTGGCGGGCTGTTTTAGATTAGACCCAGTCAGGTAAAACAGCGAGTCCCTGTACAGGAACATTCCTGGACATGCAGTAACCTAACTTTATGTTGCTGAAAAAGTCTCGCAAGTGAGAGTTTGCAAGGCATGTATAAACTAAGTTGCTTCTGGATAGAAGTACTAGAACACACTGTATGTACACCTCATTTTTTGAGCTTTAGGTCATGCCTAAGATGATAATTCACTGTTTTAACATTGTAGATAAATCAGAAAGCAAGGAAAAGAATGCCATGGGCTTTTTAAAGTATCTGTTTGGGGTATAAAATTAGTATTTCCTCAAAGCAGTTTTGTATTTCAAGAACTTTATGTTGCTGAAAAAGTCTCGCAAGTGAGAGTTTGCAAGGCATGTATAAACTAAGTTGCTTCTGGATAGAAGTACTAGAACACACTGTATGTACACCTCATTTTTTGAGCTTTAGGTCATGCCTAAGATGATAATTCACTGTTTTAACATTGTAGATAAATCAGAAAGCAAGGAAAAGAATGCCATGGGCTTTTTAAAGTATCTGTTTGGGGTATAAAATTAGTATTTCCTCAAAGCAGTTTTGTATTTCAAGCAGCAAAACCAAATAGATAAAACATGATATCTACTCTTTTAAACAACAGTAAACAGTGGGCACTGGTGAACAGTAAACCTTCAGCTGCTGTTTCACCTTATCATACAGAGCTGGATGCATTTTTACCTTGAATCCTGCTCACTGTTTGTTGTGTGCCTCAGCTTCAGAGTCACTGTCATTTGTCCAAATCCCACATGTTCATCAACACAGGCGTGCCCTTGCAAATGAAACAGATTATAGCTTCAGTTATTGACTTGGCATACTCACACATGAAAGAGACACACTAGGACACACTTACCAAGAGGTAACAGAAAACTTGCCAAAGATCAGTTTCTTTGTCCATATTGGTTTTAGACTGTTTTAAAACTCATTTAGTTCAAATCTGTTTTCAACCGAAGCAGCCATTAATCTGACTCTTGTATCGATTTTCCAATTCATATCGGTTTAGCTTTACACCTATAATTGGTAACTTTTATACATCTGGACTTTTTCACATAGCTTTATGCACCAGTGTTGCATGAGGACATACTTCTCAAGATGACCTTGAGAACACTGGGTAGTAAATACTGTGGTGAAAAATACCATTCCTGTCTCTCCTGTTATTTTCAGACTCATTCCTAGTTAGCTATAGTTAGCTATACAAGTAAATCCCTGCCAAAATGTTTGAAAGCACTCTAACCACATTTCAAGTGCTGCTCACTTTGCAGCTCAGCTATTGAGAGCACATAGGCGCACATTTGTAAGAGCAGAATCAGATTTGAGAGAGAGTGAGGCTGCTTGCTGAAATCATCCATTACGCTCATGATTCTTTTCCTGCTCTTACAGTTCTGTCTTTGCACTTGCAAATTCTGATTTGCAAACTGAATACCATTCACAGCTTGTTTTGTGCACCTTCATAAGTTTTAGCATGGACAGATTTCACACAAAACCCAGTGGAGAAATGTGAGCACGCAGATTCAGAAAGAAGAACATGTATGGCTGAGATTATGCTCTCAAATCTGATTCAGTGCTTACAAATATGTGCCTGCACGCTCTCAGCATCAGAGTTGCAAACTGAGTAGTGCTCGAAATGTGGTTTGTGTGTCCTGGCAGCGGGAGCAAGACTACTCCCACCTGAACGAACTTTGTCCTCCGGACTGCTCCGTGTTTGGGACCCCGCGGGTTTCGCGGCGAGGAGGTGGTCTTGCGCTCCTTTTCCGGAGCCGTTTTCATTGCAGGCTAATGAACACGGATAGTTTTAGCTCGTTTGAGCTTCAAATGAGTAAGGTTGGACACACTGACCCATTTTATTGTATCTTGATTTACCGACCTCCAAGTTCTATATGATTGTTTATAGAGGAGTTTTCTGACTTTTTATCATCTATCATTAAGTCTGAGAGTGTTTTACTTCTTGGGGATTTTAACTTTCATGTCGATGACCCTTCCTGTGGGGCGGCGGTGGACTTTTTAGTTCTCATGGAATCTTTTAACTTCCACCAGTACGTTCATAGTCCTACCCATAATAAAGGCCATACTTTAGACCTGGTTTTTTCCTTAGGCTTGGACATTGATAACTTAAGTATTGATGACATGCAAATGAGCGATCACTATTGTGTTCGTTTCAATTTGTTACATAACATTACGCCCTCTGTCCGCAAAGTGCTGGCTCAAAAACGCTTTGTTAATCAGGATGCACTTGTAAAGTTTTCTTTGTTGTTTGATCCTAGTTTCTTTTTGAATTGTACAGACAGTGAGACATTTATGGACTACTTTAATGGTCATTGTTTGGATATTCTAAATCAGGTGGCTC
>NW_018127976.1:349975-351034 GCF_001952655.1 Monopterus albus | reverse complement strand
GTGCTGGCTCAAAAACGCTTTGTTAATCAGGATGCACTTGTAAAGTTTTCTTTGTTGTTTGATCCTAGTTCCTTTTCGAATTGTACAGACAGTGAAACATTTATGGACTACTTTAATGGTCATTGTTTGGATATTCTAAATCAGGTGGCTCCGGTTAAACATTGTTCGGCTTCTTATAAAAAGCTGTGTCCATGGATGAGTGAAGCTATTTGTAGCTATAAAAGAGACTGTCGTAAAGCAGAGCGTCTGTGGAAAGCCAGTAGGCTGGAAGTTCGCAGACTCCATTTTAAACATATGATTATGGAGCTAAATGAAATGATAAAGCAGGCAAGATCAGCATATTTTTCTCATTTGGTTTCCATAAACAGGAAAAAACCTAAAGTTTTGTTTGATACGATCCATAATATTGTTGCATCGTTAGTTCCCCAAGTTCCTGTTCATATGGCAGAGGACTGTAATGTGTTTTTGAACTTCTTCATGGATAAAATACGAGATATCAGGGCCAGCATTAATCCTAGCCTGGTGAGTGTTAATACGGAAGTATCTTGTGTGGGTCTCTGGTCATCCTTCACTCTTGTTACACTTCAGGATGTGATTACGCTAATGGGCAGGGTTAATCCATCAACTAGCCCTGTTGACATTTTACCGACATCTTTGGTTTTAAGCAAGGCCGATTTGCTTGGGCCCTGGATTATGAAATTGTTAAATCTTTCACTTGAAACAGGATCCGTCCCTTGCTATTTTAAGCATGCACTTATTAATCCTATTCTTAAAAAGTCGACTCTTGACCATTCTGAGCCAAAAAACTATAGGCCAATATCAAAGCTCCCTTTCATGTCAAAAATCCTGGAAAAAGCGGTAGCAGGACAGCTGATCGCTTATATGGAACAGAATAAATTATTTGACGATTTTCAGTCAGGGTTTCGTAAAATGCATTCTACTGAGACTGCCCTACTTAAAGTCTCAAACGACATAAGGATGGCCGCAGACTCTGGTCGTTATACTGTCCTCATTGTATTAGATTTGACATCTGCTTTTGACACTGTGGACCATGGAACT
>NW_018127976.1:341502-349421 GCF_001952655.1 Monopterus albus | reverse complement strand
CTCCATTGGTTACCAGTCAAAGCTAGAATCGATTTTAAAATCTTAGTGCTGACATTTAGAGCACTACATGGGCAGGTGCCTCAGTACATTATCGATCTGCTGACCCCATACTCCCCCAAACGTACTCTTCATTCTGTAAGCCAAACTCTTTTGGTGGTCCCCAAAACTCGTTTTAAATCTCGGGGGGACCTGTCTTTTCAGGTCGTAGCTCCAAGACTGTGGAATGCCCTACCCTTGACTCTACGTATGACTGAATCTATTGATGATTTTAAAAAACAGCTGAAGTCACATTTATTTAGACAGTTTTTTAATTGATTGAGTTTATTCATTTTATAAATTGTGTTGTGCTTTGTGAGTACTTTTAGGCTTATGTATATTATTTATCTCTTTTTATCTTTTGACTTTGTAAAGCACTTTGTGACCTTGTCTGTGAAAGGTGGTATATAAATAAAATTTACTTACTTACTTGCTTACTCACTCCTTCTGACATGCATTGGCCTCCCTGGTGGTGCTTGTTATACACTGAACAGATTTACTGCTGAACAGTGCAGCTGTATCTTTTTTTCTATCAATGTATTTTCTGGCTTTCTGGTAGACCTTGACTCGCTCCTTGGAGGAGAGGTGGGAGCGGTGGAGTTTGGAAAGCTTCCTTTTGGAGCCTGTGAGGAGCCAATCAGGTATATTTGTTAACTTTGATGACAGTACATTACAAAAACTTGCAATAAAATAGAAACAATTTTTCTTTCATCATTGTGTGTTCAGTAGATGAGAGAACTTTATCAACTGTAAGAAACAATTCATTTGATGCATCCTGTAGATCCTGTAGGGGGTGGGAGCTGCATGCTTATGCATTTCCCTTTTGATGCGGCTACATGTAATAATCCACTCCTGCAAAGAAAAAAAAAAGAATTCATTGTTACACAATTAATCTTTTATTCCAGGTGCAAAACAAACATACTTGTTTTGTCTGTTTTTGGCTGTTGTAGTGAACTTCACCTTGCAACCACTTGGCCTCACCTGACAGAAGGCATAGTTGTGGATAATGATGTCTACAGGTGAGAGCGACCGTCTCCCACTCTGCCCGCAATAACATGCTGCTTTCATGCTGTTCTTTCCAAGGTTTCACATTGTTTCCTAGAAGTTTGCTTTAACTACAAGTCCAAATAATATGTCATACTATCCTTCTGGCTCTGTGTAAACCATCTGCCTGTAGTAGATTGAACCTGTGGGCCATGCTCTTGACAGAAATGCAGACCAGCAACAGCCTATGTGATTTAACCATGTATGCTCTCTTCCTGTGATCCGGCAGTGATCTTGAACCTCTCCAAGCTCCTCACTGGTCAGTCCGAGTCAGGACAGCTGAAAACCCTCAGTGTTTGCTTGGTAAGAAGAAGCCCTTGGTGTCCACTGGGCATTTTCAAACATAATTTCTGCACCTGTGAAAAATACAAAACAAAGACAGTTAGATGATGTTGTTTCACTTGTTTTCAGTACAAATCAACTTCAAGAATATTTCAAGTGTTTCTTTACTGAAGCTGTTGCAGTTATATTCCACACCGACTGTGGCTCAGTGGGTAGAGCAGTTGTCTCCCAACTGGAGGGTTGGAGGTTCAAATCTCAGTGTCTGTAGACCACATGCGGAAGTGTCCTTGGGCAAGACACTGAACCCCCCCGTTGCCCCCGATGGTTAGCGCCATCGGTTGAGTTGGCGCCGCAGATGGCTGCCTCGGTTCTGTACCGGAAACAAATTCCTTGTGTGTGTAACATACTCGGCCAAATAAAGGTGATTATCCTTAAGTACACTGGGGATGATTGAATTTATCTCAGCCCAGATGCTGATTATTTAGAAACACATTCATTAACATTCCATGACAAAACAATTCACCATTTGTCACAGTGCAATCCTAAGAGTAAAATGCATGATAAATAAAATAGTATAGTTGACCTGTTCTTATCTGTTTATGCAGGTGACTTTCTGACCGAGTTTTTTAAGCTCTGCTATAGGAAGGAGTCTACAGAAGAGATTCTGGGAAGAGGGCTGGCTGAAGAAGAGGGCAAAGGTCAGGTTACTGTTTCTTCTCATAAAATCAATAAACACACCAAAGACCTCTTTTAGTGGTATTTGTTTAATGTTTGCATAGATCCTGCCATTACTCTTTTACACAACTCGTAAGTGCTTATGTTCCCTAAGAGATACAATATACAAATACATAATTTAGACATTCTTAAATATTACAAGATCATGTTGTTCTGAATAGCTGCTGATTTTTTTTCTCTGCAGAAAATAGTGACATCAGCTCTGCTTTGTCCAAGCTTACAGAGCCAGCAACAACAGTGCCCATCTCCAAACTGTCCGTTTCCAATATGGTGCACAGCGCCCGAAAGCACATCCGACGCCACAGACGCATTGATGAGTCACCACTCAACTCTGACTTACTCAGTTCTGTCCTTCTGGTAGGGATACTCGTGCTGACTGTTTTCTATGGGCATTATTTTTACCAAAAGCAAACATGAATATGGAAACTATTGGTGAAACATTCTTTGATAAGGGAAATCAAAATAAGTGGTACCTGAAAATACATGCAAATCTAAAAATGAACAGAAATTCTAGTGTGCACTCACACAGTGGTACCTTGTGGACAGCCAGCATATTTGAGACTAAACCAGCAAATAATTAATAAAAACAGGGAGCGTACTGGTAATGTTTCCTTCCTGAACCACCAGCACTGGAACAAGATGAGGCCACTGCTGGGAGGCCCCAGAGTGGCTCAGTGAGTTGAGGTTGGCCAGGACAGTAGCATCCTTATTGTATGGTTAAGTTAGACTTTCCCTCTGTTTTATTGTTTATCATGATTTATTTTGATTGTTTAAATACTACTACTAATAATAATAAAAGCAGCTTGTTGTATTTCAATGGGTTTGTGGGAATGTGCATGGCCTTGGGCTCAGGTGTTTGGTTTTGGATAAGAAAGGGTTCCAAATGTCAATAAAAGCTTATAAATTACTCTTATTGGGTCGATGTTATTTTCTTGTGATGTATTCTGTTAAAAGGTTGGTCCAGTGATTGATGTGTAGTGATTTATTTATTTTTGTTTGTTTTTTGTTTTCCAGTTTAGAAAGATTGTTTTCTTGGCGTCAGTTAGAGAAATGAGGAGTGGGATTCTATATTGGTCGATTGCTGTGATATTACCAAGCAGGCAGAGTAATGGAGATGGAGGGATTGTACAGCTCAAGATGGTGGAGAGTTTCTGTCACCCAGAGGACAGAGTTTCTCGTTACCCAGAGGGAGTAAACAGGTTGAGAAGTAGCGTGGATAATCATCAGTGCTACCCAAAGTGCATTGTGAACAAGTATCTGTGTCAGTTAAGCCTATTTTAAACATTTCACCTTGTGTGATGCTAGTCCTGTGAATAGTCTTATATTGTATAAGCTGTAAATTTGTATGACTGGTCGTACAGAAGATGTTGTTACAGATTGTCCTCCAGAAGTCGGGGCTGGAGGAGAGAGCAAAATCATGTTCCCATTTGGTTTTTGGTACTATTGTTGTTGTCTCTGTATTTGATATGAGTTTATAAAGTTTGGATATAATTTTCTTAGAGTTTGTAATTTTCATGATCTCTTCGGTTAACTTGGAAGGGCCCAGTGGGCTATTGGTTGTATTTGATCTTTGACTTAGTTCTGAATTTTAGCTGTTAGAACTGAAGAAGCTGTCCTCTCCCAACGCTGTATTTGTGGACCAGTGCACTGAATGATATGAACTGGTTGTTTTCAAATAGGTGATGAAGGTGAGTGATTCCTTTGTGTTACCATGATTGAAAGTGGATGGGGTTGTTATGCAGTTGAAAATCAGGGTTGTGCCAGAGTGGAGTGTGTGTACATGGTGACAGTGATGATTTAGTGATTTTGTTATCTTTCCAACAGTTTTTATTATTATTGTTTATTATTATTGGCTTTATGTAAGTGTATAATTGAAATGCATTTTTTTTTCTTTTATGGCCCAGTATCTCTTCCCAGATGCTGCTGTGGAGAAGTCATCAGAGAATAGCAAGAATAAAACAACACAGGCAAACACCTGTGGGAAAGTCGAGCAAGATAAGACCTCCGACTATGTATGTTTGCCCTTTTGCCACTTACACACTGTGCCATCCAGCTGACATCTAAGGTTTCAGTCAAGTCAGTTTTTTCTGGTGTCAAGAATGCATGTTGTGAATAAGAAATGGTGCATGTAGCATACACTTAGGGGCAGCAGAATAAGAAAAGTACTTTTATACAACTAATGTAGATTGTAAATAGTAAACAAAGGAAAATAGCACTTTACAAAATGCAGCAGTTAAATGGCAAACAAGTACTTTTTAAATCAATATAATGACCTTTGCAGACGCACAGTTTTAATCATAATTCAGCTGCACCAAAAACAGTTTAGAAAAGAGCTTTTTTGTTCTGGAAAAAAAAAAGTTTCCATTGGCTGATGTACTGTTTCTCTGTTGGTCTCCCTGTTCTGTCCCTGTGTTCAAAACCTTTTCCTCCAGCTGAAGTCAGCACCAAGTGACAGTCTGACTTACCGCCTGGCACTATGCATCTGTCTGGTGAACTACACCCATGGTGGGCTGCGGGCTGTTGCCCACCTCTGGCAGGAGTTTGTCCTAGAATTGCGCTACCGCTGGGAAAACAGCTACCTCATCTACGGGTGGGTACAGTAAACACTTGGGAATGGTTTTACAGAAACTCTTTTACTAAGGCTTATTAACCTTAGATGTTTAGATAGATGCCAAAATGTATCTGTTGCTCAAAGCTCATTAGTTCTTGGCTATCTTATGTAAGACCAATTTGCTATGAATTTGGGGAAACTAAGATTTTTTTCAAACTGAAATACATGGCTGACTGAACAACCACATCACACTGCTCATCTCCTTCACTCAGCAGAAACATCAAGGCCTTAGTTCTAAGTTAGCCTGGGGCTAGGGTGGCTCACTTTTTAGGCCAGGGTTGCCCAATACGTCAATTGCGATCGGCCGGTCGATTGCAAAGGTAGTGTTGGTAGATTGTGTGCCATTCAAAAATAAATTAGATGTACAGTGGTGTGAAAAAGTGTTTGCCCCCTTACTGATTTCTTATCTTTTTGCATGTTTGTCACACTGTAATGTTTCAGATCGTCAAACAAATTTATATATTAGTCAAAGATAACACAAGTAAACACATCATGCAGTTTTTAAATGAAGGTTTTTATTATTAAGGGAAAACAAAATCCAAAACTATAGATCCCGTGTCATTCATATATAGCCTATCAATCATCCTCCCTATGGCATTTGCTACTTGATTGACATGCAGGGCAGCCAGTCTGAGATCTTGTCTTTTCTGACACATGAGTCACCAAACATGCACAGTCAACCGCACGAGCTACTGCAAAACTCCAGTGAGCGAACTACCTTGTCAGCCTTCGAATTAATTTCTACTAAAGGGTATAAAATGACCATCACTATTCTGAAGAAGGGAAATGTGGAGCGGCACTTTCAGACTGTTCATAAAAACTACGATGCTCATACTGTACATATATTTTGTGTGTGTGCGTGCGCACACATGTAGGTTGATCATTTTGACTTGGTCATTTGAAAAGTAGCTCACAAGGCGAAAAAGTGTGGGAACCCCTGTACTATATGAATAACAACACGCACAGTATGTAGCAGGGTGGATTCCGGCAGTCACAAACTACAGGAACAAATCAACAAACACAGCCCCCCAGGATGCTTTTCAGGTAACGCACACACAGGTTCTGAAGGCCCTGAAACAGGTAAACCCCCATAAGGCGGTGGGACCGCAGTGTCCCCCCCTAGAGTGTTGAGAGCCTGTGGGGATCAACTAGCTAGTGTGTATACAGACATCTTCAACCTGTCTTTAACCCAAGCAGTAGTCCCTCGCATTTTCAAAAAAATCCATTATCATACCGGTCCGTAAGACATCAGATACATCCACTCTGAATGACTTCAGGCCAGTGGCACTCACATCAGTCACCATGAAGTGCTTAGAAAAACTGGTCCTCACACATGCCAACCACATGGTCCCGGACACTGTAGACCCCCTCCAGTTGTATATATATTTTGTATGTGTGCGCGTGCACGCGTGTCAGTCGATCATTTTGACTTGGTCATTTGAAAAGTAGCTCGCAAGGCGAAAAAGTGTGGGCACCCCTGCTTTTAAATAAATCACTCTTTCTTTTCAGTGAAACTGTCTAACTTGCATTAGACTAATCTAAAAGCACTATTATTAACACCAGTCTGAAATGTGTGTGAAACCAGGCCTGGGCTGGGCTATAGGTGTACCACCATATACAGTATATGGTTAAACACTGTTGGATCTGCATCTCAAAAACACAGACAAAAGCGCCTTTTGCCTTGGCCTAATGCAAAAGACAAAAAGTATTTATGCATGTATGTATGTATGTATGTATGTATGTATGTATGTCTGTATGAATGTCCTGGTATGTAGAGTTTGATTATACATTACCTCACCTCCTATCATGAATATTTATACAGAGATGGCAAAAATACAGAAATCCAAGTGTAAATACATTCATAATACAAACCATATGCAAGGTAATTATTTTTGGAGACCTGCACTAGTTGAACTCGTTGCTCAGTTTATTAATACAGTCATCAACATTTGTTTAATCTTCTACATGTGCTTCCTAATTTGCAGACTGGTTGGTGGACCTCCTGATCTTCGCTGTTGTCTTTTGCATCAGAAACTCCAGGTACCCATTTATATAAAACGCACACTGTGTGTGGTTGACCCATGAGAACGGATCATATGATTTCAAAATACACAAGACAAATAAATCAGTTGCTATGGCTGCTCTCAGTGTGGGGAGACATGGCACTAGGATAAAAACGGTCATAGTTTAGGCCAAGGTTTTCCTCACATACTGTAAAGCAAAGAGAAATTCAGTTTTATGTTTGTGCACTTTCAGACATTACAAAATACATAGAACAATTCCCCAATTCTTTTTTGTTCATACTGTTAATCTTTTTAACTTATGACTGTTTTTTAAGCATTTCAAGTTGCTTTTTTAATAATGGCTGAATAAAGCAAAAAGGATCATGGATGACAGCAGTCCATCCCTTTAACAAAGAGAAGAAGATGTCAGTGTTAAATACTCACTGTCTGAAAAGGGCTGTTGTTCCCACATAGATGATGAACTGTTGCATCGAGAGGAAGAGGGCCAGAGATGAAGCTCGCAAGGTGCTGGAGGGAAGCAAAGAGAGAGAATGCAAGGTGTCCAGTGGCTATCAGAACAGCCGCCCTATATCAGAGTCTGCAGCACCTGCATCTGTCACAACAAAGGAGGGGAAATCCTGGGACTCCTTGAGTGACAGTGAGGATGAGTTCTTTGAGTGCCTGAGTGACCAGGGGGAGATAGAGGCTCCACAGCGTGATGGAGAAAGGGATGGCAGCAAAGATAAAGCTGAGGGCCGGCTGCACCCCTACAACAATATGACTCTACTCAACTCTACAGAGCCTCTCTACGTTCCCGTCACACAGGTCAGCATCTCTGTGACTGTGTCTTAGGCTCACTCATTCACACACACTTTCATGAAGTTAAATAAATATGCACAGCACCAGTTCTTTCTGTATTATGCAGTGTATATACTGTGCTGTTATCGTCTAATGTATTCCAGATACAGAATGTATTGTAAAAATATGCTCATGTGTGCTCATGTAGAATTGTCATTATATGATTAGGGTTATAAAACAAATGCGTGTGATCAAACAAACGTGATCAGAGTATCCATCCATCCATTTTCCTCCGCTTATCCGGAACCAGGTCGCGGGGCAGCCGTCTAAGCTGCTCTCTCCAGACACTTCGTCCAGCTCCTCCGGGGGAATACCGAGGCGTTCCCAGGCCAGCCGAGAGACATAGTGCC
>NW_018127976.1:340630-341332 GCF_001952655.1 Monopterus albus | reverse complement strand
CCGAGACCCTGCCCCTTCCTCTAAGGGTGCGCCCGGCCGCCCTGCAGAGGAAGCTTATTTCGGCCGCGCCGATCCAGGATCTTGCCCTTTCGGTTATGTGCATCACCTCATTACTCACTCACAGGTCCATACACAGTACGCAGAGTTAGTCCAGGCAGAGGCATGAGTTTATATAAAAGTAGTATTACAATTTAAACACTGCTCCATTGCCACTGCTTACATGGATGACACCAAAGGTGGAACACTGTAATCAGTCTCCAACCAAAGATTGCAGATTATTTTCACATACAGTGCCTTGCGAAAGTATTCGGCCCCCTTGAACTTTGCGACCTTTTGCCACATTTCAGGCTTCAAACATAAAGATATAAAACTGTAATTTTTTGTGAAGAATCAACAACAAGTGGGACACAATCATGAAGTGGAACGAAATTTATTGGATATTTCAAACGTTTTTAACAAATAAAAAACTGAAAAATTGGCCGTGCAAAATTATTCAGCCCCCTTAAGTTAATACTTTGTAGCGCCACCTTTTGCTGCGATTACAGCTGTAAGTCACTTGGGGTATGTCTCTATCAGTTTTGCACATCGAGAGACTGAAATTTTTGCCCATGCCTCCTTGCAAAACAGCTCGAGCTCAGTGAGGTTGGATGGAGAGCGTTTGTGAACAGCAGTTTTCAGTTCTTTCCACAAATTCTCGATTGG
>NW_018127976.1:328678-339853 GCF_001952655.1 Monopterus albus | reverse complement strand
GCCGAGTCTGTCCAGCTTCCTCCCCCGCCATTGGATCCAGCTCACCACCAGGTGGTGATCAGTTGACAGCTCTGCCCCTCTCTTCACCCGAGTGTCCAAGACATCCGTCGGGAGGTAAGATAAAACAACCACAAAGTCGATCATTGACCTCCGGCCTAGGGTGTCCTGGTGCCATGTGCACGGATGGACACCCTTATGCTTGAACATGGTGTTCGTTATGGACAAGCTGTGGCTAGCACAGAAGTCCAGTAACAGAACACCACTCGGGTTCAGATCGGGGGGGCCATTCCTCCCAATCACGCCCCTCCAGGTATCACTGTCGACGCCCACGTGAGCGTTGAAGTCCCCCAGTAGAACAACGGAGTCCCCAGTCAGAGCACTTTCCAGCACCCCTCCCAGAGACTCCAAGAAGGCCGGGTACTCTGCACTGCCGTTCGGCCCATAGGCACAGACAACAGTGAGAGACCTATCCCCGGCCCAAAGGTGCAGGGAAACGACCCTCTCGTTCACCAGGATAAACTCCAACACCTGGCGGCTAAGCTGGGGGGCTATAAGCAAGCCCACCCCAGCCCGCCGCCTCTCACCGTGGGCAACTCCAGAGTAGTGGAGAGTCCAGCCTGTCTCGAGGAGTAAGGTTCCAGAGCCCAAGCTGTGCGTGGAGGTGAGCCCGACTATCTCTAGCCGGTACCTCTCAACCTACCGCACAAGCTCGGGCTCCTTACCCAGCAGTGAGGTGACATTCCATGTCCCCAGGGCTAGTCTCCGTGTCCAGAGATCAGGTCGTCGGGGCCCTTGCCCTGGCCCTTGCCTTCGACTGCTGCCCGATCCACTGTGCCCTTTACGAATCCTCCTGCAGGTGGTGAGTCCAAGGGAGAGTAACATTTTTAAAAAAAATTTCGCCTTCAGTCACTGGAGTAACAAGCCCGGACTGCGCGTGTGTTTTATCTCCATCTTGGTATTTCAGATGCTGTTGAAAAATTATGGTTGTTTGGAGATTTTTGAAAAAACATTATTAACAAATATGCAGGTCTGGTGTTTTGTAATCAAAAAATGTGTCACCCTGTGCAGCAGTGTTTCACTGATGTGTTTTAATAGTTTCTGAACCACAATGAAAGTCTATGGCATGGACAAACAGGCTGGTCTAAGTTGGACACTGACAGACACTGACTGTGACACTTCACTGTTGGTTATTGTCTCTGTATGGGGACTGTTGAAAATGCTGTTGCTATAGAAAATGACTGGCTTTATGCTTTAAATTACTTAATATCTCTTTCAGTGTTCTTATGACAGTACTCAAGTCCAGATTTTTGGGACATGTGACTCGACTTAAGCACTGATGACTTAGATTTGAGCACTGTCTGCATTCAGACTTGGAAGTTGGAGACTTGGACTTCTTTGTTTTGTAATAGGTGATAATAATTTGGTTTAAGATATTGATATTAAAACCTGTTCACCCACACCGTGCTGTATCTGGCACACTTCAACTGAAGCCTACACTCCACCTTTCTATAAATGATTTTATGTATCAAATTGTTGAGTAGTATGGTGATGCAATACACTGTTAAAAGTGTGCAATATAAAATGGTGAGAACTGTGTTGTGTTTAATATAGATCTTGATGACTCTAACTCAGGTCATGGGGACTGGACTTGGACTCAGCTTGGACTCAACTCGGACTCGACTCATATTATTCTTTGGTGACTCAGACTTGAACACTGGACACTCGAGGCTCAACTCAGACTTGACGTTTAGTGACTGGACTACAAAAGTGTCTTATGGGCGTTGTCAGTATAGTTTCAAGTGACACTGGAAAAAGTGTGAGCCTATCCTTAAATAAGAAAATCAAAACAGAATATGCAGTATGTATTAATTATAATATACGCTGTCCCTGGTAGGCTAGTGGTTAAGGCGCAGCACTCTTGCCGCTGCGGCCCGGGTTCGAGTCAGGGTTGTGTCAGGAAGGGCATCTGGCGTAAAACACGTGCCAAATGTCAACATGCAAGTCGTCAGTGTGATGATTTGCTGTGGTGACCCCTAAACGGGAAAAGCTGAAAGTGACTTTCTTTCTATTAATTATAATATACAAGTTTTTCATATTGTCAGATGCTTATGTTAAGTGCTAATTGTTATGTGAGATATAAAATCTTTTTATGAACTCTTATTATAAAGGAGGTGGTGTTTTTCAGGTGCACACAGATGATGTTTGGTTGTACTGTAGTAGGGCTTAAAAACCATCACTATGTGCCTGAACCAGAAATTAACAAAAACTCCTGTGCAACTGACTTGACCAAATGAAATTAGTGAATGAAGTAGACTGACACTTATATATGTGTGTATGTTGTCAGGAACCTGCTCCCATGACAGAGGATCTGCTAGAAGAGCAGTCTGAAGTGTTGGCCAAACTGGGCACATCTGCTGAGGGCTCCCACCTCCGTGCCCGCATGCAGAGTGCCTGTCTGCTGTCTGACATGGAGTCCTTTAAGGTGAGAAAGGCAGAGGAATACTTGTTTAATCTACTCTCAGTGGGAGGGCTTTCGTCTGCCCCCTGAAATTCAATTGGTTGAATCATTAATTGAGAGAAGTGTCAACTGAGGCTCTTCTAGTCAAACCTTTGTTTTTATTTTATTATATTTGTCAGCCGGTGTGCATTACAGTAGGAGGTAGCCCCAGCCCCATTAGTTTGTCATTTGTCATCAGATCCCCCAAGCCTATTCGATGACCACGTCTGACCCATGTATTTGAAACACAAGAATGTCCTGTCCACCTGAGTTCCTTTAAAGTCAAATCAGTTTGATAGAACAAGTTGGCCATGAATCATAGGCTTCTCCTGTCCTCACATTGCAGTGTCCTTCAACAAGAAGATGAAGCCCTAAATTGCTCCTGATGTGTGTGTTGATGTGGAAGGGCAGATGTAGACTACTTCAGGAATGTACATTAATGTAACAATATTGGCTTTAAACAATGTTGAAAATGTTATACACAGTCTCTCGGATGTAGCTGTGCACACTCTGGGCCATGTGCACCTTGTCTATATTTTGTGCACCTTTGATTTGTTTTATATTTCATCTCATTTTTGTTTACTATGAACATGTTTATTGTCCCTTAACGCATCAATAATTAGATATTTTAAAGATTCTAATATCATAATTTGCTAACAGATACTGTATCAAAATAAAGCATGCAATACAGAATGATAAAAAGTTTACAGAGGCTGTAGAGCTGAAATTCCTAATCAGATCACAGTCTTCTTGTAATTATGAGATCTTTCCTTGTAATTATGTTTTTTTTATTTGAGTGTGAGACTTGGAAGGCATAATTACAGGCCATGTTCACCATTTCATTTTTCTTCCTATGAATGCATTTAGCTTCTGTAACAGTCTGAACATTACTTTCACACATTTTGCAGTGTTGAGTAATACCACTAACTGTCCAGCCTCAATATTTTTCACAAGATATATTTCCCAGCTCCCGCCTAAATGTTACGTCATTTGATTCATTACACAGATCTTGATAAATTATTTTTGAACCCATAGGGATAGACCTGGATGTATGGATAAAAGAGTTCTCACTTTCTCCATAGGCAGCTAACCCAGGCTGTGTCCTGGAGGACTTTGTTCGCTGGTACTCTCCCAGAGATTACATAGAGGAGGAGGTGATTGACGAGAAGGGTAACACAGTGGTCAAAGGCATGCTTAGTGCCAGGATGAAGATCCCAGGGAACATGTGGGTGGAGGCTTGGGAGACAGCCAGGGTTATACCTGCACGCCGCCAGAAAAGACTTTTTGATGACACTAAGGAGGCTGAAAAGGTAACTTTCAGTGCAGCTGGACAACACATCTACAGTACAACCAACACTGAAAGTCACTAACTGAAATAAGCTTATCAGTATGTTTAGTAGGAGGTTTCCCAGACACAGCAGACGTATGTGATGAAGAGCAGCAGAAAACAGGGGGAACTGTCTTTTCAGGTTCTGCACTACTTGGCGATGCTGAAGCCTGCAGAGCTGACCCGCCTTCTCCTGCCCTGCATACTCCATGCTGCTATTCTAAAGTTGAAGGAGGAAGGTGAGTCGCCATTGGTTTGTCAAAAACAGTAGAACTGATGGACTGTTGGAACTAACACACCACAACACGTAATGATTTTATGGATGACTAAACTGAACCAAGGCTTCCTCAGGCTCTCAGAGTACTTTAAATGCTGTTTGACAAACTCTAAGCAACTGTCATCTGCCTTTTACTCAAAGTGGCTTCTGTCTAGTCAGCTCTACCTTAAAGACCCGATTGATGGAGAGCTGCTGCCATGGTCGTCCTTCCAGCAGGTTCTCCATCTCTGCAGAGGACTTCTGAAGCTCTGTTAGAGTGACCAGTGGGTTCTTGGTCACCTCCGTGACCGAGGCCCCCCTTGCCCAGTTGCTCAGTTTGGTCCAATTAACAACTCGAGGAAGGGTCCTGTAGGTCTTTTTTCTGCAGGAAGTTGCTGACTTGTAACCTGGAGCTTCCCATAAGCTCAACATGTAGGAAAGTAGTAGTCGTAGTTGGCTCTACTTTGCTTTCCCACAGTATTTTGCCCTCTGTCAGTTCCTGTTTACATTAGAGCGGAACTGAGCTCCTCAGACGTGCACACACACACATAGCTGAGCAGAAATATGAAATCAACAATTACAATGTTCATTAATCATCATGTGTGCAAATCTGCCAGAGATGGAGACTGTATGGCTGTACTGTAACTTATCAAACACCTGTTGACTAAGCAGAACATAAACTTGCAAAAATGGGTCTTTGCCCCTTTACCCCTGGTCCACTCACTGAAGTCCCTGTTTTCTCTCTAAACCAGTATGAGTGAATGTTTGCACACTGTCTTTGTTATGCCAGTACTTGAGACACGTTGATACTGACATTTATCCAGTCACGGGCAACAGCCCTGTGAGCATCCACCACCTCCCCCTCTGATTACCTGGAACTTGATGATACTTTCTGCTGAGCGGTGCTGAAATATAACTCCTGGAAGTTGTCTCCAAAGCAGGCAGAGGGCAGTGGAAGTAAAAGCCTGAGACAAGGGGTACAAATTTAGTTATGGATTAGTAAATCCCTACAGTGTAAAAGACCTAGTGGTGGTTCCAAACATCTTTCATTTCACAGTTATTGGTGGCACTGGGAACACTTAAAGCTTTAGAAATGGTTTTATACCCTTGCCTGATTTGTGCATATGTGTCACAGAGGTCTATAGAGAGTTCCCTAAACTTGATTTTTATTTTGACATGCGGTGTGAATTATTGTGCCTGGGTGCAATAACTAATATTTCACATATTATGAATGTTATGAATGTACGAATCAGGGCTGCGTCAGGAAGGGCATCCAGCGTAAAACATGTGCCAAATGTCAACATGCGAGCCGTCAGTGTGACGATTCGCTGTGGCGACCCCTAAAACGGGAAAAGCTGAAAGTGACTTTCTTTCTATGTATATTAATATTTTAAAAATTATATACAGATTTTAAGTGAATGAAATCAAATGTCATTTAAAAAAGGCTGTCAACCCTAAAGAACAACTAAATGAGAAATATGAACATGGCTGCAGATTAATTAGTCTAGGCAAGCAATATAGTGTGTGCAGCAGGACTGTTGTAATTCTATTAGAGTCTAGTGTAGTCTGTTGAAACAATATTTTAAGGTGGGCTGTAACACACTGAGGTCTCAATGTTAATGAATCACCTGCTCACTGTTACTTATCTCTCCTCGTCTGCTTTTGATCCCTCCTCTAATAGAGTCAGTAGAAGACATTCCATCAGTCAGAAAACACATTCAGCAAGCTATAGCTCAAGCCAGCAAGCTGCTGCACCCCACCAGCCAAGACTTCAAGAAGTTAGAGGTCAGTGACAGGCTGGAGTGACCCCGAGGGGCACCGTACACTGGTGGCGAACTGACGCATCAACGCTTCAGGATACACTACTGTCCTATTTTCCTAGTGTTGACACGCATCAAAAGCATAAAATACTGAAGTACTCACCCATTTCGATAATTCCGCACTCAATTTGCAGCAGTCCCGGTTGTGTTACATGAGTCATGTGACGTGTCACATGACAAGCCGTGTCATGACGCAGCTCGTGTGCGGTGCCCTTAACTCTACATGCAGCTCATTCTTTCTAGAATGAGACAAGCCTTTCATTCTGTGTTCTGTAATTGTGTTGTGGTTGTAGTGCTGGCACAACAGAACCTGACAAAATGTCAGTTAACCGCTATTTTGGTGACTGTACAGTTGCTACAGGTAGCATTCAGACCTTCTGAACATTTTGTGTTGTAGATTTTATTTTGAATGAATAAAGACATTTTGAGCACCCGCAGACAAACAGTAGTATGACTCATTACACGCAGGTGATCTACGTAACACAATCCAGTGCAACACTGTAGTCACTCAGAGAGCCTTATCCACATCTCATTTGTCTGTCAAGTGTTTCTAAATATATGTTGCTTCAAAATTATCATAAAAGCCAAACCCAAGTAAATATTTGTTTTGGTCAGAAGTTTTTACAATAAAAATAAGATTATCAATCTGTTGAAACACGTGACGTGAATAATATCACAGAAAACACAGCAAAGTGAAATCCTCATTCAGACCAAAAGCCATTAAAGTGTTCAGCTCATGGATCCAAACACACTTTTAAATGTAACACTTCCTTTGCAATAACTAAAATCATCCCAACACTTATGGACAGCAGTCTACTTGTTAATACTTGTGAAATTGCTCCAGTTTCTGTTCTGACAGTATGTATGTGTGACATTTCTTTATCTTGTAGGATTTCATTAACCAGTTGATGGCCATGGAAGCAGTCATCACCCAAGCTCGCTCGCTCAAGTCCAAGTTTGCCATCAGTGAGAGTGAGAGTGCAGATGAACTAAAAAAGTAAGTTGCACATAGTTTTATTTGACCAAATGGTTATGCAGTGGGGGGTGCTCCTGGAGTATGGGGTCCGGGGCCCTTTGCTAAGGTCTGTCCGGTCCCTGTACGACTGGAGCAGGAGTAAGGCAGTAAGTCAGACTTGTTTCCAGTGCATGTTGGACTCTGGCAGGGTGGCCCTTTGTCACCAGTTCTGTTCATTATTTTTATGGACAGAATTTCTAGGCGCAGCCAGGGGCTGGAGGAAGTCCGGTTTGGGGACCACAGGATCTCGTCTCTGCTTTTTGCAGATGACGTTGTCCTGTTGGCTCCATCAAACCAGGACCTTCACCGTGCACTGGGACAGTTTGCAGCCGAGTGCGATCCAGCTGGGATGGGAATCAGCACCTCCAAGTCGAGTTCTCAGTCAGAAAAGGGTGGCTTGTTCCCTTCAGGTTGGTGGAGAGCTCCTGCCTCAAGTGGAGGAGTTCAAATATCTTGGGGTCTTGTTTATGAGTGAGGGAAGGATGGAATGGGAGATTGACAGGCGGATCGGTGCAGCTTCTGCAGTAATGCGGTCGATGTACCAGTCTGTCGTGGTGAAGAAGGAGCTGAGCTGTAAGGCGAAGCTCTCAACTTACTGGTCGATCTACGTTTCCATTCTCACCTATGGTCATGAGCTTTGGGTCATAACCGAAAGGGCAAGATCCCGGATACAGGCGGCTGAAATGAGCTTTCTCCGCAGGGTGGCTGGGCGCACCTTTAGAGATAGGGTGAGGAGCTTGGTCACTCGGGAGGAGCTCAGAGTAGAACCGCTGCTCCTCGACATCAAGAGGAGCCAGCTGAGGTGGCTCGGGCATCTGTTTCGGATGCCTCCTGGGCGCCTTCCTGGGGAGGTGTTCTGGGCATGTCTCAGTGCAGGAGGAGGCCCCAGGGAAGACCTAGGACACGCTGGAGGGACAATGTCTTTCGGCTGGCCAGGGGACGCCTCGGCCTTTCCCAGGAGCTGGACGAAGTGTCTGGAGAGAGGGAAGTCTGGGCATCTCTGCTTAGACTGCTGCCCCCGTGACCTGGTTCTGGATAGGTGGAAGAAGATGGATGGGTTATGCAACTCTGTGAAGAAGGGTCTGCTGTTTGAGGGACATCTTAATGACTGCACCAGTGCAGGCTGAACTCATATGTGATGTCTTTCTCCAGGTTTGTGAGCTTGCTGCTGGAAGAACCAGAGGTGGTGGTGATCGGAGCTGGCCAGGGTCCAACTGGCAGCATCATCCACAGGCTGTTTGTCAATGCTCAGAGGGTAAGTAGCGTGTCACTCTGTCTCTTTTTCTCTCTCTCTCTCTCTTGCCCCTGCTTCCTATGACAATCAACGGTGGATGGTTATCTCATTATATGGTAGCCTATCATAGTTTTGCTGCATATATGTGTGTGTCTCCTCAAACCCTGTTGAGAAATAATTATGTGGTTTTTCTTTTTGTTATACATTTCCTCCATTCGACTGTGTTTTTCTGTTGTTTCTCCCCCTGCTGCATGCGTCAAGCTGGCTGACTTCACCAGTGATGAGGTAACCACAAGCAATGAGACTTTTCCTCCCAGCTACCCATATACCACAATCTGTCTAGAGTCCCTCACTATTATTCCAACAACAAACACACACAGAAATACATAAGTATATATAAGTGGCCTCCAGAAGTCTCTGTGTATTACAGGGAACCAATGTCATTCATTAGTTAAAAATAATCCTGTTCTTCTCCTAAATTATATTTACTGATAAAGTTTTAAAGTGCCCATGGCATGCTCATTCTGCTCGTTTGCAGCCATTTAATGTTTAATCTTGGGTACCTCTAGATTATTTTGGCAGAATATCATTTTTTCAGAATAATAAAACCAAAAAGCCTCTCCCTAAAAACAAGTGCATAGTTCATGAACATGTACAATTCCTGCTGCCGGTGTTGTCACAAGTAGACACAACAACAAACTGCAACAGCATTAATTAATTTGAGTTTCTCCTCCATAGATACAGTAGGTAAATAATGGTATATGAGCCAATGAAAAGAGATATGTAACATTTTAAACAAAGCAGGTAATTGAGAAACCTCATATTTTAACTGGCATAATGCAGACAGTAACTTCTCCAGCCTTAAAATTCTCTCTAACAAGGTATTAACAGACATGCAACATGTGTTTTTTAAACTTACCGTTAAGTCCCACCGAGTAGTGGAAACAAGACTTCCTTTCAAGCTGCTCCAAGGTCGGTAAATCCAACTGGTGGTCGCTGCGTCTTCCCCCACATGACCACATACAAGATTCAAGATTTTTATTTGCTATTTATGCATAAACTGACCGTCTAGGCATATAGGAATTCTTGTACAGCTCTCCTTTGGAGTCAGGTAAGGAATCAAAAGCCAGAAAGAACACTGTAACAAAAAGTTACACAAGGGCGACAAAGTATTAAAACACAATACACAAAAATAGGGTAATAGTATTTCCCACAGTGACCTTCAAACATTGCACTTAGTGATTCACATGGTGGAGTTGGATATGTCATTACACTTGATGAGGTAGTGAGGGGTTATTGCGTATGTCTAGTAAGGGGTTATTGCACATATATTCTCACATTTTCGTATTTGCCATCAGTCTTACTGCGGCATGGAAAACGCTGTTGTAAAGTCTAGTTCTGTGTGTGATGATACTGTATGCTCTGCTGTGCCTGAGGCTGTAGGTGCAGTTTTTGTGTCTGAGCAGAGAGTGAGCTGGGTGGCGTGGATTTCTGATTTATGTTTTCTGCCCTTTTACAACAGCGCTGTGTGCATAGTGTGTCCATAGCAGGCAGTTCAGTCCTAGTGATCCTCTCTGCAATCTTTATGACCTTTTGAAGAGCCTTCCTCTCTGCCTGTGTGGTGTTACCATACCAGACTGTGATGCCAGTAGTGAGGATGCTCTCTACCAGTCCTCTATAAGCCTAGGTGAGAGGGTGATGGTACAACCCAGCTTTTCTGAGCCGCCTGATGAAGTATAGCTGCTGCTGGGCTTTCTTCACTGTGGCAGCTGTGTTCAGTGACCAGCTCAGGTCAGATGTCACCTGCAGGCCCAGGAACTTGTGGCTGTCAGCCCTCTCCACCTCAGTCCCTTTGATGGTCAGAGGCAGCAGAGGGGAGGGGTTCTTTCGGAAGTCTTCTATTATTTCTTTTGTCTTGTTTATATTGAGGATGAGGTCATTCTCCTCTCCATAAACGACAATGTTGTTCACCAAGCTTTTGTAACCCGACTCGTCTCCCCCCCTTGATAAGGCCCAGGATGATGGTGTCATCAGCATATTTAATGATGATGGTGTTGTCATGGTTGGAGACACAGTTGTGGGTGTACAGGGTGAAGAGTTTGGGGCTGAGACAGCAGCCTTGCGGTGAGCCTGTGCTGATTGCGAGCTCAGCAGACACCCACCCTCCCATTCTGACTACCTGTGGTCTTTCAGTCAGAAAGTCCAGAATCCAGTTACGGGTGGGAGTTGGGACACCAAGGTCTGTCATCTTCCCAATCAGCCTGCGTGGGCGAATGGTGTTGAATGCAGAACTGTAATCCAAGAAGAGCATCCTAGCATACGTACTGCTGTTGTCCAGGTGTTTCGGGGTGTGGAGTAAAGCCAGAGGCGTCGCATCATCCACTGATTTGTTGGGGCGGTAGGCAAACTGGAGGGGGTCTACAGTGTCTGGGACCATGTGGTTAGCGTGTGTGAGGCCCAGTTTTTCTAAGCACTTCATGGTGACTGATGTGAGTGCCACTGGCCTGAAGTCATTCAGAGTGGATGTGTCTGATGTCTTACGGACCAGTATGATAATGGATTTTTTTGAAAATGCGAGGGACTGCTGCTTGGGTTAAAGACAGGTTCAAGATGTCTGTATACACACTAGCTAGTTGATCCCCACAGGCTCTCAACACTCTAAGGGGGGACACTGTGGTCCCACCGCCTTATGGGGGTTTACCTGTTTCAGGGCCTTCAGAACCTGTGTGTGCGTTACCTGAAAAGCATCCTGGGGGGCTGTGTTTGTTGATTTGTTCCTGTAGTTTGTGACTGCCGGAATCCACCCTGCTACATACTGTGCGTGTTGTTATTCATATAGTACAGGGGTTCCCACACTTTTTCGCCTTGTGAGCTACTTTTCAAATGACCAAGTCAAAATGATCAACCTACATGTGTGCGCACGCACACACACAAAATATATGTACAGTATGAGCATCGTAGTTTTTATGAACAGTCTGAAAGTGCCGCTCCACATTTCCCTTCTTCAGAATAGTGATGGTAGATTG
>NW_018127976.1:315660-327269 GCF_001952655.1 Monopterus albus | reverse complement strand
CTGCAGTCCCCAAGCTTTAGAAATGGCTTTATAACCTTTTCCGGACTGATAGAGCTCCATTATTCTCTTTCTCATTTGTTTTTGAATTTCTTTGGATCTCGGCATGATGTCTAGCTTTTGAGGATCTTTTGGTCTACTTCACTTTGTCAGGCAGGTCCTATTTAAGTGATTTCTTGATTGCGAACAGGTGTGGCAAGAGAAATTGAACTCAGGTGCGATAAACCAGTGTTTTGACAGGGGGGCAAACACTTGTTCACACAGGGATCTATAGTTTTGGATTTTGTTTTCCCTTAATAATAAAAACCTTCATTTAAAAACTGCATGATGTGTTTACTTGTGTTATCTTTGACTAATATATAAATTTGTTTGACGATCTGAAACATTACAGTGTGACAAACATGCAAAAAGATAAGAAATCAGTAAGGGGGCAAACACTTTTTCACACCACTGTACATCTAATTTATTTTTGAATGGCACACAATCTACCAACACTACCTTTGCAATCGACCGGCCGATCGCAATTGACGTATTGGGCAACCCTGGCCTAAAAAGTGAGCCACCCTAGCCCCAGGCTAACTTAGAACTAAGGCCTTGATGTTTCTGCTGAGTGAAGGAGATGAGCAGTGCGATGTGGTTGTTCAGTCAGCCATGTATTTCAGTTTGAAAAAAATCTTAGTTTCCCCAAATTCATAGCAAATTGGTCTTACATAAGATAGCCAAGAACTAATGAGCTTTGAGCAACAGATACATTTTGGCATCTATCTAAACATCTAAGGTTAATAAGCCTTAGTAAAAGAGTTTCTGTAAAACCATTCCCAAGTGTTTACTGTACCCACCCGTAGATGAGGTAGCTGTTTTCCCAGCGGTAGCGCAATTCTAGGACAAACTCCTGCCAGAGGTGGGCAACAGCCCGCAGCCCACCATGGGTGTAGTTCACCAGACAGATGCATAGTGCCAGGCGGTAAGTCAGACTGTCACTTGGTGCTGACTTCAGGTGGAGGAAAAGGTTTTGAACACAGGGACAGAACAGGGAGACCAACAGAGAAACAGTACATCAGCCAATGGAAACTTTTTTTTTTCCAGAACAAAAAAGCTCTTTTCTAAACTGTTTTTGGTGCAGCTGAATTATGATTAAAACTGTGCGTCTGCAAAGGTCATTATATTGATTTAAAAAGTACTCGTTTGCCATTTAACTGCCGCGTTTTGTAAAGTGCTATTTTCCCTTGTTTACCATTTACAATCTACATTAGTTGTATAAAAGTACTTTTCTTATTCTGCTGCCCCTAAGTGTATGCTACATGCACCATTTCTTATTCACAACATGCATTCTTGACACCAGAAAAAACTGACTTGACTGAAACCTTAGATGTCAGCTGGATGGCACAGTGTATAAGTGGCAAAAGGGCAAACATACATAGTCGGAGGTCTTATTTTGCTCGACTTTTGCACAGGTGTTTGCCTGTGTTGTTTTATTCTTGCTATTCTCTGATGACTTCTCCACAGCAGCGTCTGGGAAGAGATACTGGGCCATAAAAGAAAAAAAAATGCATTTCAATTATACACTTACATAAAGCCAATAATAATAAACAATAATAATAAAAACTGTTGGAAAGATAACAAAATCACTAAATCATCACTGTCACCATGTACACACACTCCACTCTGGCACAACCCTGATTTTCAACTGCATAACAACCCCATCCACTTTCAATCATGGTAACACAAAGGAATCACTCACCTTCATCACCTATTTGAAAACAACCAGTTCATATCATTCAGTGCACTGGTCCACAAATACAGCGTTGGGAGAGGACAGCTTCTTCAGTTCTAACAGCTAAAATTCAGAACTAAGTCAATGATCAGCATGCCCTGCATGTCAATCAAGTAGCAAATGCCATAGGGAGGATGGATGATAGGCTATATATGAATGACACTTGACACTTTCTGCTTTTCCTGTTAGGGGTCATCACAGCGAATCGTCACACTGACCATTTGCATGTTAACATTTGGCACGTGTTTTATGCCAGATACATCTAATTTATTTTTGAATGGCATGCGATCTACCAACACTACCTTTGCGATTGACCGGTCGATTGCGATCAACATATTGGGCACCCCTGATATAGTAGCTTTCCAGTTTTTGGAAGTATGCTCTCTTTGCAGCTCTGATGGACTTCTGTAGCTCGTACACTACACTGAACAATGATAATTGCGGCTCCCTACGTAAATATAATGGCCTTAGCTTTAGTGTTAAATATTCCACATCTTCAGATGTGATAAGAAGATATAATCTTACAGTCTGTGCACCAGGACAGTTTGACGAAGGCGGCCGTTCCTACTGTTTGCGCTGCAGCAATCCTGTCTGAACACAGAGTAACCATCCAGAGTTATACCCTCATCGGGAGTCTCTTTTCCCAGCCATGTTTCACAAAAACACAGTAGGGAGCAGTCCTGTATGTCCTTCTGCAAGGTAAACCGAGCGTGGAGTTCATCCAATTTATTATCCAGAGTGGACATTTGCGAACAGTATAGTGGGGAGGCCTAGCCTGCCGCTGCTAACCAAGTGCCGGAGCCTCCGTTCGACTTCCCCCCCGTCTGCCTCGTCTCCACTTTAGTTTGTTGTTCTCGGATTTTCTCTAATGGGGGTCAGCCTGGCTACGAGTCCAACATGCTCAAAATCTCCAAAAAGACTGCGCCCTCTTAGCAGTAACAAAGTTGCCCGGTCATAAATAAAGTTTGTGGTCTTAATTGTTGCTGTAACACGGCACAAATAAGCAAAAAAAGAGACAAAAGAGAAAAAACCTGACTCCGAGTGAACTGTGACGTCACACACCGAGGAGTGCCATCAGCCCCAAAGTAGTGAAATTGATTCCAACAGGTAGTGTAGCACCAACAATAACATCATAGGTTGTTAATCCGCTTGTTAACCAGCAACACATCACATGTAGCAGACACACTGGCATCATGCAGTCAAAACAATCAGGTACTGTGCTCCAGGGGAATCCAGCGTTGATGAGCTGATAATTTACCATTGCCGGGGTCTTCACTGGCCGCCTGCTTGTAGGTTAGACAGCAAGTAAAACAGCAAGTCCCTGTACAGGAACATTCCTGGACATGCAGTATCCTCAGGCCCTGTATTTTTCTCCACATCCTCTGGTCACAGTTTGGCAACAGGGAGAAAATATTTCCACAAAACCAGGCACAGTTGAAATATTCTGCTTTTAAAATGGCTCCAGGGGATGTCAGGCAAGCTCACATGAACGCGCAAACGGCCTGGAGATCATGCCCATTCAAGGAAATCCTTACACCAGCCATAGCATTATGACCACCTGCCTAATACCGTTTACATAGGAGTCCATGTGGCAGTTGGTTGGCACTCGTGTCACTCTGCACTGTGCATCTTCTGTGAGTCCATTTGCTTCCACAGTTCTACCGTCAGGAAGAGCACAGATGTGTCTACAATTCAGTGAAAAACCTATGTAAAAGGAGTGAAAACTGTGGTCATGAGGACAAGTTAGAGAGAATCTTTTAGACAAATTCAACAGCCTCACCACTCTAGGTGTGATATCACCACTACAGCCCCTGATTCTTTCTCTTCATAGAGACCAGTGTACAGTATTTCTCATTTTCAACCATTTTAACAAATTTATTTGAATCTTTTGAAAAGTACAAATGGAAGTCAAAAGTTTAATCTACAGTAGATCAACCTCTTCATCATTGAGCCGTGGGCATTCATGACCGTCTCCAGTTCACCATTTGACCTTCCTTAGACTGTTGGTAGGTACTAACCACTGTAGACCAAGAACACCCACCAAGAGCTGTAGTGTGGGAGACGCTCTGACCCAGTCATCTCACCATCATAGTCTGGCCCTTGTCAAAGTCACTCAGATCCTTACACTTGCCCATTTTTCCTGCTTCCAGCACATCAACTATGAGGACTGACTGTTCGCTTGCTGCCTAATATACCCCACACACTGACAGGTGCCACTGTAACAAAGAGTCAGTGTTATTCACTTCACCTGACAGTGGTCATAATGTTATGCCTGATTTTCATTTCCTCTCATGTTTCTAATACTTTGAAAGCCTGTTTTTTGACATGGAGGTTTGCACAGCGAAATATTTTACATGTGGTAGTTTTAGTCTTGTTGCTTCTGTTTCACTATCAGAGAGAATTTGAATCCCTGTACCTCCAGCTCAGCTATTTTGTGTCATGGCAATCCTGCTGATTAACATGTCCCCTACAACATTAAATATACTGCATTTATCCATGAAGCCCAAACAGAGATACAAGTTACTCAAAGTCACTACAGTTTTCCTTCCTTTAGTGTCCTGATATTTAGGAGAGATTTGAGGATTTATTCCTGTATTGGCATATGATTCCTCGTTTCCTTCCTTCCATTGTCAAAGCACGTCTTCCTTCATTAATGGAGAATGCAGTAAGTCTCAGGTGGACATTGAGTGTTTTACCTTCATTCATGCTGGTAGCCTTGCTGTAAACTGTAGATTTTAAGAAGTTTACATGTACAGACAAGAAGACAGTTTTTTTGCACATTGGGTTTCATGTTCATAGCTCTGACCTTGGCCATGAGCAGTAACTGATGGGCAGTGCTATTAATATAAAACTAATGTTGTAAATAAACCATGGTTTGTTAGTATAGCCCGTGCTAGTTGAATTATTCTGTAACTGTGCCAATGTGGTATGTGAACACCTTATCCCTGTTCCTGATCACAGTATGCAAAGTAGCATCTTTGATTCATGTCATGTATATAGAACTAGAATTCTATGCCTCCATCAACCAGGCCACTCCAATTGGTATTTTGAAGAACTTGAAGAAATTCCCCATAGGAAATCCTGATATGGCATTCATGAGAATGGGACAGGCGTACAGATGGGCAAACCACGAACATAATGCCTCTGGCCACAGCTGTTGTCAGTGTGGAGGCATAAAAAACAGGTTGATCATCAATGTGCTGTATGTCAGTTCACACAAAGTGAAAGGATGATGGTGTAGGTCTTCAGAGGTCCTATATTTTATATAAAAAAGACCCAGTCCTCTGTGATCATATGGAAGAGGATTGGGGCCAGTGTAAAAAAAAATTGAGTTGTGCCTTTTTCTCTCAGAATTCTTAGTTTAAAGAGGAACTAAACTGCAAAACCACTTTTTTCATCTGAAAAACAATGTATACAGGCATTTAGTAGTGTTGTTGATTGATTTAACATGATTTTTAAGCTATTTTAATTTAAAAAATGTACTTACTGTTGCTTTAAAAAAATTAGTTGAATAGTAACTGCTATGTTACTGACAGATGAGAGAAACACTCAGCAGAGCCTGTCCTATAGCGCTGCTAGCTCATCTACAGCTCAGGTATCTCTACGAGCGTCAGACTCCATCAGACTGTTTCTCCAGCAGAGATAATTTGAGATAAGCTTCTCAATCTTTTCACTCTATGGTCTGTTTGTGTCCTCTGACCCTCCATGTCACGCTATGTTGTGATAAGGCCACGCCCCCTATGCCATGCTCCTGCTGGGAGAAGAGAATGTTATAGAATGAAGGATTTAAAGTGATTTTAAACTCAGAATTTTTACTTTTTTTCCTAAGAATTATGACTGTAATGAAGGCCAACTTAAAGTCAGAATTTTGAGTTTGAAGTCTGAATTCAGTCTTTTAAAGTGGCCCAAATCCACTTCTGTAGGACACGATCTGAGTGTAGTTGACGAGAATTAGATTCAGGGGCAGCACAGTGTTGCAGTAGTCAGCACTGTTGCTTCAGAGCAAGGGTGCCCTTCTGGTCAGCTTGGCCTTTTTCTGTGTGGAGTTTGCGTGTTCTCCTCATACTGGCGCAGGTTTGTTCTGGGTGCGCAGGTTGTCTCCCCCCACTCTAAACATTGGAAAGTCGTGTTGGGTGCTGACTGTAATTTCCTGTAGGTACGAGTGTCAGCATTTATGGTTGTCTAGCTTCATGCATCTGCTAGGATCTCAACACACAGACCCCAGGCCTGAGTAGACTGAATATCATTTGGACTCAGCCTGACTCATTTTTTGGATCTAGTCATGAAAACCAGTAACTTGGGGGGCCTTGAAGATCCCTAAATGACAACAGTAATAAGGAAGGGGCCTTGAGTGTTAGTTGTTTGTGTAGCATTACTAATGAAACCAAAACTAGCAGTAGTCAGACAACAGTGTGACTTCATCCACACCAGTTAGCAGAACTCATGTTGGAGGTGAAGACAGACACTCAGCAGACACTGATGACAAACCCGGAAAACAGTCTGAATTATAAGCACAGAAAAATACTGGATACCCACTTAAACGAGTTGCCAAATATGATGAAAAATTAGATGTCACATTACAGTGAGTAGTGTGCATGTAACCACAATCACACTGTGTGACCCCCGTGTGTGTCTCTCTTGAGTAAGGCCCCTTTTCTGCTTCATGGAAAGATCAGTTTAGGAGACCATCCTATGCCATGGTGGTCCAGTCTAGTATAACTCAGCAGCCTGCTGCACCAGATTTGGTGACACAAGCTGAGGTGCGTTTATATTTAGTTTAAAATGAAATATCCAGGCTGTGGGCTACTCTGCAGTCTGTGGAGAGGAAAAATAAAACCAAGAGAAGAAGCATCGACATGGAGACAAGATCTCAACTAAATAATTTATCAGCTGAGGGCTCTGACACTTGTCTGGATACCTGTCAGTGGGTTGGGCCACCAAGAACACTGCCAGTGAACTGGTGCATCAGGCTGCAGGTTTTCAAAGTACATACAGCCCTCATCAGCATCTTCCCTGCTGTTTATTAATGTGTCACCTTCTCTCTGCCCCCAGGGCACCACCCTCGCACCACTGGACGAAGACTTGGGCCATGACAGCAAGCCAACTGGAGCAAGCACCAAAGTACCTGACTTCCCTTTTCCGGCAGGCCGGGAGATTTTGCTGCGTACATGTGTCCCCCGGCCAACGCCATATTCCAAAGCTCTGCCCCAGCGCCTCTTCTGTGTGCTGATGAAGGAGGAGTTCAGGCTGGCAGGGGCCTTCTCTTCAGACACTTCCTTCTTTTGAGATCATAGGACACGGTATCTGAAGGCCTGTTCCATTTGCTGGTGATTAGTCACACCTTGAAGGGGGAACAGTTAAACAAATGAGGTGACCCATTCAGGATTCTGTTTGTTAGTCCTCTACTGGTTTAAAGAGTTTGTAGGCTCAAAACTGGTGGATGTTTTTTATCCAGGCATAACATATGTGTGACACACTAAGATCCAGGCATAACATATGTGTCTCTATCTGACACACTAAGGAGCGAGCATTGCTATCTTAACGAGAAATGAGAGAGATCACTTTATTTGGCCCTTACTGCAGTGTGATCTCTTAGTAAAAAAGTTAACTTCTCATTACCACTCAGCTGTGGTTCATGTACTGCAGACTGCTAAAATTTCACTGTACGCAATTGCAGCTACAGTACTGAGCATTTTTATAGAGAGAGAACTTGAAGCGTTGCCAAATTACATCTCTCTATTTGTCTGAGTGACTTCGAGGATAAAAGTGCTACAGCTGGAAGTGACGAGGACTGAGGGAGCACCCTTTCCCCCTCACATTAGGGAAACACAAGTCCCAGGCTCATCCAGTCAAGTCAGACACAGCCTTCTCTCTGTGCTGCAGCCTCACCAGAACACTTCACACTCCACAGAGCTGTTTTTCACTCTGATAACACAACCGGTGTTGATCTGTGTTTTCTGCAGCTTAAACTAGTGGTGTCATCAAGGACCTCAGCGCAGCAGCACGTGGAATTACTATTGGCAACAAGTAGCATAAATGCGGTCATTTTATACTTATTTATCTGACAACAGAAACAGAAAAATACAGCATGTGAATGTAATAAAACTAAATTCTTATGTCAATCTGATGATTGAAACATAGTCACAGCCTTAGGGGCGCTGTAAAACTGTTTCACAAAAAATCCTTTGTTTAATCTTCAGTGCTTATTTGTTCTACATTTCTCAAATGAAACCATCTCCTGTGTTGTCACGCCAACCGCCTGCTTCTCTTACTCTGCTGTCTTGATTGTAAGACTGACTTTAATCTCCTTATTACTGACAACATACCAAATGATAAGATTTAGAATACTAGGTTTTATCCTTGTGTTTAGGGTTTGTTGATGATGTGCTGATGGCACTGATTTGTAGGCCTAAGCAGTTACTGATTCCTGAAACAGTGTTTTGCACATGAAGTGCAATCACACATTGATGTGTATTCCCTGCTCTGAAGTACAGTTGCATACTTATCGCAGCAGAAGCCAGTGCGATCATTCATTTCAATGGATGACAGTTGCCTCATGTTAACCTATGCTAAATGCTTTGTAGGTGTTGTACTGATGGAGAAGTCACTGGAAAATGTATTTAGGCAATGTTTCATGGTACTGTGCTCTAATCTAAAAATAAACACAGCTCTCCTATCTCCACCATGTGCATCATCACATTAGTAACGGTTTAAGGAAGTGGAAGATCAGTCAGGGGTCACCTCTAGTGGTGTTAGAGGAAGTCGTTGCTTTGCTGTGAACATAGTGGGTGGCACAGTTCCACCTGTCCAAACTTTTGGTTATGTTAGAAATTAACCCAATTTTTTTGTTGGAAGCACGAGAAGTGAGGACAGGAGAGGACTGTTTAAAATCAACAGAAAGTTTACTGAAAGTCTGATCACAGGTAGGCCTTACAGCGCTGGGATCAGAGAGACAGAGCTCCCGCAGGAGTTCCATCCACTGACCCCGAATTAAGGTCTTACAATACATTTTATGTTCTTGGGCTGCTCCGCCCTGGACAGAGGTGCAACCTTCAATAGTTTGTGATCCTATTGGTCATCTGGTGTGAGCCAGAGCTCGCACTTCCATGTTGAAATATGGTAAATCTAGGTATGTGTGTGTGTGTGTGTGAGTGTGTGTCTCTCAGGTGGTGAGCCCCTGGCCTCTGCAGGACATCCCAAGACAAAGCAAAGCTTGGGATATGCTAAGTGGGTTGAGGTGTGAGTGTAAAATAGGCCTTTGCTAAAATGTAAATAGGCTGTCTGGTCACAAAGAGATGCAGACAGCTAGTCTCTACAGAAGTTACAGCATTCAAAGTAAGCAGATTCTACTTGATTCTCATCAATACAAGTGGAAGATATATAAGCAAGGAAAATAAATGTATTAACAATAACCAAAGCTCAGTAGTTCTGGACAATCATCAATACAGCTGTAATATGTATAAAAAAGGAAAATAAGTGTATGAAAGGTAACTAAGGGGAACTAAAGGTATGAGAAGTAACTAAAGCTTATAAAGTAACTAGAGTCTATAAGACTCAAATCTTAGTTATTTGTCAAAAACTGTAGTAGTGGCCAAAAATGAAAATGGCCAGAACTGTCTAACCTCTGTTGTTACTGTGCTGATGATGGTGAGCTGTTGATGTAGCACCACCGTGCAGTATGTGTTTTGATATAACTGATATTGGTGAATACTCATTGGTGGCTGAGTAGTGGCAGAAATCTGAATGTGTCTGCCGAGCAGTGGAAGTATGCTCCATTACAAGTACAGTAAAGTACACAAGTTCTATTAGAAAAATGTACCTACAATTTCAAAAGTAAAAAAATTCTGAAGTAAAAGGTCCCCTGTGACTGGCTATTGTTATATCTGTTATATGGTCTGAAGGCAGCATTTTACCCCAGGAGCTGCTTGGGACTGTGACACAGATCTGTTTAAATTTTTTAGGATATTCTCAGCTTTTAATATTGAGAGGTTTTACCTCTTTGGGCTTGAAACCAAGTGAGAAATTCAAATGGGAAATAAGTGACACTATGTTTGAACTGCTAACAATGCAAGCATGACATGAGACAAAGGCATCACCTAGGTACAGTATAGTACTGCTTCTCACAGTTTCACTATGTCACCATAAATCTTCAAGCTAAGTGAAGTCAAATCGTCTCTGGTATGAGGCTGGTATCAGGCTTTCCGTTACCATATGATGCTATTTACTGTATATAAGTTTACCATAAGGGGGAGAGAAAACTTAAGTGATCAAGCTCAAACATTATAATGTCCTAATAGGCTAAAGATATAAAATGCACAATCTGTCAATCAAGGTGTGAAGAGGAGTGACTTATGGCCCTGATGAGTCACACTTCCGAGTCTAAGTCCCACCCACTTTTGACACCTTGCTTCCGCCTAGATCAAACAACTGACCCGTACATAGATAGTCTTAAAGACCTCACATAGCAGCATTACTACTCTACAAGGGAACATTTTATTATAGTTTTTAGAGTAGCATTATAGGATTTCACATGGGGGAATAGGACAGAGGGCCACCTGCACAACAAAAGTAGGCTTTCCTTACCAATAGGTCTGGTCACCACCACTACAGGCTTGACAACTTTTTATCTGGTCTGACAAGTACTCAGATATAGTCTTAACACACCAATATTATTGTTCTCTCAAATAATTTGTAAGGTTTAGTTTCAAAGATGTTTACCCCTAGTAGTTTAATAGGTGTAAGGAATAATTCCTTTTAACTTCTGAGAAACTCTTCTTAGATTAATTTCAGTAATTAAATTAATATAAATCACTATTTTAAGTCTTTGGGGTAGTTTTGAGGGCTGTCACCTCGTAGCAAGAAGGTTCCAGGTTCAAGCCTGGGCTGACCCCTATCACAGAAAAACAATATTTGTTATAGCCAAATATCTTAACAGAAAAAAAATTAAACGTTTTGAATTGCAATTGAAATGATCAAGTAATACAGGCAATGTGTTGTGTGTAGATTTCATGAGTTTACATAGAGAGTATGCCCTGTAGATTGCCCAGACCAACTGCTGGATTTATGGGGGTAAAAAGCAGTCATAAAGTGAAGCCTTTATTAGTAGTAACAGGTTACATACTGGCAGGATAACAACATAAAGGAGCATTTTCTGTCACTTCCTTCTGCCTTTCACTGCAGTCACCACATTTCCCTGCAGTCACCAGACCCTTCACAGACCAAACCAGAGGCCTCAGAGGTCAGGCTGGCTGTTGTACTGTGGGACCAGACTGCATGCTGAGCCTAACAATACCAGGTGAAGTCATGGGAGTCAGACAGCTCTGAGAGGACACAGCCTACAGCGGGGATCCCCACCACCACTCAGTCTCTTGCCGTTCAGAACAGTTATGTCCACATTCAGCAGAGGCTGCACTAGTCATTTCCACTAACACCTGAGCTGCAACATTTAATGAGATATTTACCTACCAAACATTCACTACAAGTTATCCTGTCTGGAAATTGCATCTTTTTATTCTAAATTTATTTGAAGTACTGCAGAATAAAGGTGATTCTGTCAGCCAATGCAGTGGATGAGCCATCACTTAGAATGGCACTTGCCAGCTAGCAGTTAAAATAATGTATTAAAAGCCAGATAACACGATTGACATGTTACATAGAAATACAGCTGATTAAAAAAAAAAAAAAAAAATTCAACCCCTTGTAAATGTAAATACACATTTTCACCATGTCCTGTCAAAACCACTGTTACATAGATCAGTGTGCTTCATAGACAGCGCTGTGTGCTCAATCAGTAATATTACACGGTTTCAGTGTGAAAACACTTCCTGTTATCACACAC